>NW_005370478.1:667456-685730 GCF_000412655.1 Myotis brandtii | reverse complement strand
GAGGCCTGGGGGAGCCGCCCCTCCCCGCCTCATTGTTCCCGCAGCCCCGGGCTCGGAGGAGGGATGAAGGCCAGTCAAAGGGAAGCGGGCTCGCGGCGGCTTCATTAACGGCGGCCTTTCAGCGACGCGCATATCAGAGACAGGCCTTTTCAGAGGTGCTAATTAGCAATTTGGAGCCTTCCCCCCTCTGGAGAGGAGCCTTCAATCTAACAAGTGGGAACAGCGCTGCGCCCCGTTTTCCTTGCATTGAACATTTATTGTTTCCCATTCTCCCTCTCCTTCTCTTCCCCCGCCCAACCCGCCGCATTGTCCAGCTCATCGCCACCAGATAAGGCTGATGGGGGGAGGGGTAGCATCATTAATCACTCTTAATTCTTTGCTAATGATAACTTTCTCTCTCGCACTGAGAGAAGTTAATCTTTCTTAGATGCTGAGAGAAAGAGGAGAGCTGGGACCGGGTGCGGGTGAACACGGAAGGGTGGAGATGACAAAAAAGACTATAATCCCCTTCCCCCACCCAATTCCCCAATTTTCCCTCCTAACTTGTGTCATTACAATTCGATACGCTCATTCTTTCAGTCCCCTCTACCCTGCAGCAGCCTTTCTCAGCCGATAGAAATTGAACTTACTCTTAAAAGTTCAGCTCAGATGCCACCTCCTCTGTGAAGCCAACCCTGATTGTCCTGTCCAGCCAGAATTTCCCTCCCTCCTCCTTCTGAAATATCATAGCACTTCACACACCACTCTTATGGTGAATTCTGCCCATGTTATGGTTGTTTACAACTCCAGTGTAGAGACCACAAAATCTGAAATATTTAGATCGGTGGTTCTCAACCTTCCTAATGCCGCGACCCTTTAATACAGTTCCTCATGTTGTGGTGACCCCCAACCATAAAATTATTTTTGTTGCTACTTCATAACTGTAATTTTGCTACTGTTATGAATCGTAATGTAAATATCTGATATGCAGGATGTATTTTCATTGTTACAAATTGAACATAATTAAAGCATAGTGATTAATCACAAAAACAATATGTAATTATATATGTGTTTTCCGATGGTCTTAGGCGACCCCTGTGAAAGGGTCGTTCGACCCCCAAAGGGGTCGCGACCCACAGGTTGAGAACCGCTGGCTTAGCGGGATAACGTTCATGACACCCCACATCAGCAGAGCACAGTGTACAAGGCACATTCCGTGTAATCCACAGCAACACCGCAAGTAGTCATTCACATTCTATAACACTCCCCATTTAAAGAGCCCTTTTGTATTTATTATCTCCTTAATTATTATCCCCATTTCACACCTGAGAAAACTACAGCTCGGAATTAGGCAACAGTTCCTCTAATAGGAGAGAGGGCTGGAACTCAAAGCCAGGCCTTCAGGCTGCGCCCGTGCTTAACTGCAGTGGTTTGGGGTTTGGAGTTTTGTTGTTGAACTGTTCCCGGTTTAGAGAGAAGTTGAAGAGCAAGGTGCTCCACTCGGCACACATCCCCGCGCTGTTAACTGTCCTCGGTGCCGCCACCCCCACCCTCCCCGCCTCCCCGCTTCCAGGGAGCTCCTGCTCCACAGTGTGGGCCACACCCCACGCTGCACGATGTTAAACGGCATCTTTCCGGGTATCCAGCCTGAATGAGCAGCATGAGTTCCTCCACCCACGGATATGGCCGGTACAACTTTTAATTCCAAAAAGTAAAAAAGCTTCAAGGTGCACAGGGCAAGGAGAGAGAGAGAGAGATGGTTTAAGGCTCAGATGGGTTTCCTGTGAGTTGTAAGGCGGACAAGTCCCCATCTGCACGGCGGCTCAGGCGCGGAGGGGCGGGGGTCCTGCTTGTGCTGCGGGTCGGCGCCGCCGGATCCCAGAGCCGGGAGCCACATTACAGACTGGGGTGGGGCTCTGTGGACCAGGAAGGGCTCATTTCAGAACAGTCGTCTGAGCCCTGGGAAAATCCAAGTTTCAGTAACTACAGGCAAAGGGCCAGGACAGAGACGGAAGCCAGCCCGTCCCCGGAGCAGAACCTCAGCCAAGAATGTGGAAGGAGCCCTGCCCAGCTAAGCCCCCCCCTTCCTTTTCTTCCCGCCCCCCCCCCCTTCTTTTAAGCACTCACTGCGCCACCTGTGTCCCCCTTAGCTCCTGCCATCCCCACCTTGAATTCTCTACCTTGCAATGAAGCCACCTCCAAAATCTGCTCCCCTTTGGTGCAGGAGTCAGCAAACTTCCACCCAGGGACCAAATGGGCTTTCTGGACTTGGCATTTTTAAATGGTTGAAAGGAAATCAAAGGAAGAATAATACTTTGTGACTTGTGAAAAGTATATGGAAATCAAACTTCAGCATCCACAAATCAAGTGTTATTGGCGCAGGGCCACACCCATTCATTATGAGTTGTCTCTGTGGTTGCCGGTCCGTTACAAAAGCAGAGTGACGAGCCACTATGGACCACACTGGCCTAAAATACTTATCATCTGGCCGTTTACAGAGCACATTGGCCAACCCCCTGCTCCAGTGTGTCAATCTGTGTCCCCACCTACTCTTTTCCTCTTCTCCTTTCCATGCAACAACGGACAAAGTCACATGGGAACTTGGAAAGGCAGAGCCAGCACCCGCAGGTGGTGAAAACTGGCGTGATGCCCTGGAGGAGGAAGGGGGGGGGTGCCACCGGGGGTCCTTGGAAGGAAAAGGGGGGTGTTGGTAAAGAATGAGAACCTCAGTACTGGAGTCTGCTTTCAAGTGTTAACTTCTTCACATTCCTTTATTTTTCTTCCTCAAATGTTGAGTGTTTAGTTTGCGTTGTTAAAATTCTTTCATTATCATAGTTTCCACCAAACACAACTCTGAGGTGCAGTGAGCTGTGTGGAGTGCTGGCCTTGGGGCAGGAGACCTGTTCTCCTCCCTTTCAGCAACTGCCCCACCCTGAGCATTGACTCCCAACACCCCTCCAGCTCTACAGATTTCACAATTCCATTTCAGTAATGTGATCGCTGTGTTTCTTGCGTTTGGTCTGGAAAATTACCTCTGGGGAGAAGGGAGGTTTCTCCCTGTGGCTGATAGCAAGTTTTCAAGAGGACAAAAATAGTCTAAATTACCGCAGTCAAGAACAATGTTCAGGGGGGGGAAAGTAAAGCAGAAGCCACTGTGAAACTGGAAAAGCAAAGCAATCTGATTTCCACAAGGAAACTGGGCAGAGAAAGCCTCTGTGGGCCTATGGAAAGGTCTCAAGGCCCTTGCCCCTTGGTCTGGAACCTTCTGCCCCATCTGGCACGCCCTCCTAGCCAATCCTGTTCCCAGCCAATCTTGTTCCCATCTGACACAGTAAGACAGTGCGATTTTGCTAGGAGTCCTGATAAGAAAAGCTGGTATGCAAACACATGTTTCTAGGCTATGCTATTTTGTTTCTCCCCCAAACCCTGAACCTACCAACACTTTTCTCTCCTTAAGAAAAAGTTCCAACAATGTGACCGTTGGGAAAGAGTCCGCCTCTGGAAGGGCTTCATAGATTCTCCCAGACGCAGTGAGCAGCAGGCACCTGGCTGGGCTGGTAAAGCACCTACTAGCAGAGAGACTGGGAAGGGCACAGCCTACAGGAAGGAGGGAGGGAGACCCTCAGCCACACAGCCTCGGGGCTCTGATCAGTCTTTAGCTCATTAATTATGGGGCCTGAAAGCCTCCACCTCCCGGCTCCAGGAAGTACAACTCAAGAAAAGTCACCACCCACACCTAGACCATTGTTAATGCCCCAGATAAAGCCTCAGAGGAAGGGTGTGGCCCGCAAGTGTTCCAGAAAGTCTGCAGTTGCTGCTCGTATCCACCAGGGGGAGCCCAGCAGTTCCTCACTTCTGGAGGTGCCCAGGGGCACACTCAGCAGGACAGAATTTACTTGAAGATTTCTCTTGAAGGGAAGCAGAGCCCAGCACAGGCTTTGAATCTCCTGCTCCTGGTGCAACCACAGCCGTGGTTCAGCTCTGTAGAAGGCATGAGGACTGTGTGAGTAGCCATCTGAGAGCCCCCATACCAACCTTCCTGGTTTGAAGTAACCAGAGAAGTCCTACCAGTCATTCCTGTGGGAATTCATGACATCTGCAAGTAGAAGGAGCAAAGGCTGAGGACTGCAGAAAGGATCTGGAGGGCAAGATTCCAGGGATGACTCTGCTATGCCCTTCTCATGCCTCCATGTCCTCACATGTAAAATACACGGTTGCTGCCCAGCCGGAGTGGCTCAGTTGGTTGAGCATCATCCTGTGCAAAAGGATGCCAGCGGATTCCCAGTCAGGGCACATGGTTCAATCCCCAGTGGGGGCACATATAGAAGGCAACCAATCGATGTTTCTTCTTCTCTCTCCCTCCCTTCCCTCCAACCTTCCTCTCTCTAAGCATGTCCTCAGGTAAGGATTAAAAATAATAATAATAAATAAAATAAAATATGAAAGATGCTTTTGAACATCAAAAAAATTCTCAGATCTCTCACCCCATACACAGTAATAGCTTTTAGTTTTCATCTAGAAATGCATGAGTCCCAGGAACTCAGTATTGCTTTACAAAGAACTGCCATTTCATTCATCCTAGTAGACTCTCGATACCCTGGAAAACAGGAAATTTTTAAATCTGTACACAATGCTTGATATGCACATGAATTTGTAGATGTATAGTTATACATATATTTACCCACGTGTTCCAAAAATACCAGTAGACCCTGTCACCCTTACTCTCATCTTGGCAGCCTACTGCTTTCAAACTTACCCACATGCTCCATACTTCCTCTCACTGTATTTCTCCTGGAATAACCATGATGCGATGTGGGTGGGAAGCTCACAGGATGTGACTTTCTGTGCTTGTCTTAGGCCCTCGGCCCCCTAAAAAATGACCCAGTCCTTTAGGAACTGCTCTGACCCAAAATGAAGAGATGAGATTCTCTGGAGTGTTCTCTAGCTTCCGGTCCTTGATACGTTGCCCTTGTCTGAGCCCTGAATTTTTTGTTTTTTCTCCCAAGGCAAAAATGTCCAGCCCTACAGAGACCGAGCGGTGCATCGAGTCTCTGATTGCTGTTTTCCAGAGGTACGCTGGAAAGGACAGTAACAGCTTCACACTCTCCAAGACGGAGTTCCTAACCTTCATGAACACGGAACTGGCTGCCTTCACAAAGGTACTGGTCCCAGCCCTCACACCCCCCCCCCCCCCAGCTACCCACAGCAGGAAACAAGCCTGCAGACTGGCCAGGAAGGAAGCAGACTGGCCAGCAGCTAACCCCCACCCCACACTCCTGTCTCCTTTTCATTCACTCCAAGCTGGCGGTCCACATAGCAGCCTAGGCTGAGCTCCTAGGCATCAGAGTGAGCTCAGAATGACTAGTAAAGGATCTCCTCTCTCTTTTTCTTTGAATAAGATGTGTTTTCAAGATCAAAGTTATCAAATTACCTGACATAGGGAGAGCTTCCCTACAATTTAGGGAAAAGAGCTGACAAAAATGGTAAATGGCCTAATGGGAAAGATTTCTAATTTTATTCCTCTACCCCAAAGCCTCTAGGGCAGTCCTGTCCAATGGAACCTTCTCAAATGATTTTTAGAAAAAAGTTATATATCTGCACTATCTGATATAGTAGCCACTGGCCACATGTGCCTGTTGACTTTCTAATGTAGTTCCTTTAAGTAGCCATATGGAACCAGTGGCTATAAGTGTGTGCATGTGTTGGGGGTTTGGATGAGTGGGAGATAAGGCTGATAGGGCATCCCATTTTCACTTCAAATCACTCGACTTTTATAGAGTTTGTATATTGGAGTTGCATGGAACACTTGGGGGGGGGAAAGTGTTCCACTGTTTTTACAAAATTGAATAACCCCTAATTGTCACATAAAGTCCCCTGAACTAGGAACCAGAAAACCTGGGTTCAAGTCTCAGGTCTTCCCCTTAGCCAGGTCACTTTACCTTTGATTTCTGTGTCTGGGTATTGGGAATACTAGAGCCCCTACTTTTGCAAGAATAAAATGTTGGCAACATATTTGAAAGCATTTTAGAAAGAACAATATAGAGGTACTATGAACATTATTGTTATTATTGCCTCTGCAGAACCAGAAGGACCCCGGTGTCCTTGACCGCATGATGAAGAAATTGGACCTCAACTCTGATGGGCAGCTAGATTTCCAAGAATTTCTTAACCTTGTCGGCGGCTTGGCATTAGCTTGCCATGATACCTTTAAGCGTTCCCAGAAGTTTGTCTGAAGAACCCTTGGAGCTGGCCTCCAGCCCCAGCCCCTTTCCTTCAAGTTTCCCAATCATCCTTTTCTCACAGACCACACACACCCTGAGCCCAGCGTACCTGCCACCCCATGCAGGCCGTTCCTGCTGGTAGTAATAAAACATTTTTTTAAACACACACTGGAGAGTCAGTAAGTTTGTGTAAGGGAGGGAGAAGGGTGGGAGGAATGTAAATTGAATTGATTAAAGCAGTTACTGGAAACAGCACAGTAAATAGTAAAAATGCATCTTGGCTTTAAATTACTCAGATTGATGGAGAGTTGTCACTTGTCATCACTCACTCATTAAATATCTACCCCTACTACAGGCATTGACATAGGCTCGGGATACAGTCAGCAAGACAGACAAGCTCCCACCTTCACTGAGCTTACTTTCTCAATGGGGGAGGGAGGACTGAATGAATAAGCCCATGGACACAGACAATAGTGTGGCAAAGGCTTAGGAGGGGCAGGGGTGGGGAGGAGGCAGTCAATGGGGGAGAAAACAAAAACGAAGCGGACATCTGTAATTCTTTCAAGATGAATTTTAAAATAAAATGGGCTCACAGACAAACATTACACTGCACATGAGGGACCATCAGTATATGCAACAGATGAGAGACTTTGCACCCAGGTAACAAGAAAGAGCAATTTGCAATGGACTTTAATGTATCTTTAAAACAGCGGTTCTCAACCTGTGGGTCGTGACCCCTTTGGCGGTCAAACGACCCTTTCACAGGGATCGCCTAAGACCATCCTGCATATCAGATATTTACATTACGATTCATAACAGTAGCAACATTACAGTTATGAAGTAGCAACGAAAATAATTTTATGGTTGGGTCACAACATGAGGAACTATTTAAAGGGCCAGAAGGTTGAGAACCACTGCTTTAAAATGTTCAGGTAAATAAAACAAGAAATAGGATACATAAAACAAGGACAGGAGTAGATGAAGAGAGAAAAAGAAGCAAATAGAGAATTTATAAATAAAATATACAGTCATACAAATATATAAAGGCTCATGAAGCTGGGCATTGCACCAACAGTTCTAGGCCCAGCTCCGGTGATGGCTGAGCGGATCTCTCCCGCCCACCTCACCTCGGGAAGACCTGGTGACTCACCTCCCTGCCCACCTCACAATGACCCTATTGTACTGGCCATGAACCTGGTGAGAGGTGTGTTGGGAATTGGAACAGAGATGGAGAGGACCACACCTGCGCAGCTGCTGCGATAAATCATGCTTTGTTTCTCTGCTCTCCCTAATCTCCTAAGTCTCCCCAGTCATCACCGAGCGCATTCTTGGATGACCACAGTCAAGACAGAAAACTCTGGGAGGGAAAAGCAAGTCTGCACTGGCTGGGAACTGGGTTCCGATAAATTCGAGCACCTGTATGAACAGGTAATCCCAGCCCTCACCCCACTTCTCTCTACTGAGACTGCAATCGAAGCAGAAGTGTTCCTGTCGCCAGATTCACATTTTATCCTTACAACGACTTAGTTGCAACATTATCATTAAACATGACCTGTGGCCTGGCCGGTGTGGCTCAGTGGTTGAGCGTAGACCTATGAACCAGCAGGTCATGGTTCTATTCCCAGTCAGAGTACATGCCTGGGTTGCATCTCAATCCCCAGTAGGGGGCGTGCAGGAGGCAGCCAATTAATGGTTTACTCTTCCAGTAGGGGGCGTGCAGGAGGCAGCCAATTAATGTTTTACTCTTACATCGATGTTTCTCTCCCTCTCCCTTCTTCTCTCTCTCTAAAAATCAATAAAAATATTAAATAAAAAAAAAAAGAAACATGACCTGTGGAGTCACTGGTAAGAATGCAAAACAGAAGAGACCAAGATGGCGGCATAGGTAAACACCGCAGACTGCTGCCGCAAACAACCACTTCAAAAATACAACTAAAAGACCTCGCTAGAAGTACTCTTACTTTACTCAAGAGTTACTTAGGTCAGGTAGCTTTGGCTGGGAGTTCTAGAAGGATGGAGCACAGGGCCTTCCACAGGAGGAGGCCTGGCGAGGAGAACACCCGCGCAGTCGGACAGAGGCCAGAGGCCGCAGCGCCTGGAGCTGTGCAGGAAGCAGAGGCACAGGCTATGCTCCGCAGCAGGGACCTTGGGATTGCACAGAGCAACGTACTTACACCTCCCATCAAAGAAGACAGAGGAGGAAAGATGTGATCAATCCCCTCCTACCGCCTCTACAAATGTGCTGAGCACCTGCTGCTGGAACTGTAAGGTGAGCTGCAGAGCCTCACCACATACAGCATGCAATGCCTTGGCAGGGATGTGTTTACATTCCTTTCACTAACATTAAAACTACGCTGAAATCACACAGTACCTGTGTTGAAATCTAATTTGGTCATTTGAAGTGCATAGGCTTCACAATCTTTCTTACTGAAACTGAAAATAATTACAGGTTGAAAATTTCTTTCCATAATCATCTTCACAATCTTGAACACATTTGATGGTCCTGCAAAAAGAGTATATAAAACCAAATCCAAAAATTAACTCAAGATGGATCATAGACCCAAACATAAGAGCTAACACTATAAAACTCTTTAAAAACATATAGGAGTAACCTGGCCCATGACTAAGCAGTTGAAAGTCGACCCAGGAACCAAGAGATCAGGGGTTCAATTCCTGGTCAGGGCGCCATGCCTGGGTTGCATCTCAATCCCCAGTAGGGGGCGTGCAGGAGGCAGCCAATTAATGTTTTACTCTTACATCGATGTTTCTCTCCCTCTCCCTTCTTCTCTCTCTCTAAAAATCAGTAAAAATATTTTAAAAAAATAAAATAAGAAACATGACCTGTGGAGTCACTGGTAAGAATGTAAAACAAAGACAAGGATCCGGGAACATTATAAATCTAGCCCATAAAGAGATGAACTGGCAGAGGAAGAAACCCAAATGTGAAAGATGGGTAAGGTATAAAAATTAATACCAACTGGGCAGCAGAGGTTGCTTCCGAAATGCTAGCTCACCCTGTCCTCCTTTCCTCACTACTAAACCTCCTCAACTCCTTGCAGTCCGGCAGCTTTCTCCTCCCCATGGTGAAGATGGCTTTCCCAGCGTCACACAAGTCCTTGCCATATTAGCAAATCCAATAACCTGGTCGCCACCCTCAAAGTCCTTGGGCCACAGCACTGCCAACAGTGGACTGCACCCATGCATGCCTCCTGAAGTCATCTCTCTCCTGGATTCTCACCACACCACAGAGTCTTCTTCCCCTGGTCTTAGCAAGCCTGGATTCTGGTCCTCAACCTACCACATGCCAGTGTGTGATCTCGGCATGAGACAGATCAACAGGAGAAAATAACCAAATTTATTATGAACATACATACGGGGGTTCCCTAAGAATATGAGACAGATGGAGCAGTTAAGGCTTATATGCCATCTTGAGCTAAGGAGAAGGGGAGAGGTAGTGGTTTAAAACTTCAAAGGGCAGAAAGGGAATACACACGGAGATGGAAAAGTAAATGTTTGGTAAACAAATGTTTGCTGGGCCATCTTTAACAAGGAACACAGAGAAGACTGTGATCAAACAGACCTTGCCAGGTTCCTCCCTGTCTATTTTTTTTTAATGATGTTTACTTTGAATTTATATTAGTTCACACAAACACTCCATCCATGCTTTTGTTCCGGCCCTCCGGTCCAGTTTAAGAACCCATTGTGGCCCTCGAGTCAAAAAGTTTGCCCACCCCTGCCCTAGTCCATATTAAACTATAGTTATCTATGACAGCGGTTCTCAACCTGTGGGTCGCGACCATCGGAAAACACATATAGCATATCAGATATTTACATTACGATTCATAACAGTAGCAAAATTACAGTTATGAAGTAGCAACGAAAATAATTTTATGGTTGGGGGTCACCACAACATGAGGAACTGTATTAAAGGGTCGCAGCATTAGGAAGGTTGAGAACCACTGATCTATGATGAAAGCTCCCTTAATGATTTTCCCTGAGCCTTTCTTTTCTTAAAAATAACCAGCTTAGCCAGACTAGCATGGCTCAATGGTTGAGCGTAGATCTATGAGCGTCACGATTCAATTCCCAGTCAGGGCACATGCCCGGGTTGCGGGCTCGATCCCCAGTGTGGGAGGTGCAGGAGGCAGCCAATCAATGATTCTCTCTCATCATTGATGTTTCTATCTCTCCCTCCCTCTCTGAAATCAATAAAAATATATTTTTTAAAAATAACCAGCTTAAAGTAACCAATACCCCAAAAGGCATATTTCGAGTAAAACTCTGCTTTCCCCTCAATGCCAAGACAAATCTCCGGCCCCAAGGAACTACACGCATTGAGGAGAGAAATAAGAGGCTGCCCAATCTGCGAGAGGAGAGGTCCCGGCCTCCCTTCACTGCCTTCTATTACAGCCTGACTCCTCGCCTGGAAAGGGAATTCCTCCAGCACAAGGAGTGTGTCGCCTTCCTCTGTGAGTTCCCTGGGGCAGCCAGCCCCGCAGCTGCGCGCAGCTTCCAAAATCCCAGTCTGCTGCTCTCCTCACTAGATGGCTGAGCCTGGCTGGGAAGCGCTGCTGGAACCAGGCCTCCTGCCAGGATCCCAGCCTGACCACAACGCACGTGCTGGGAGCCACTCAGGGAGGCAGTGACCACTGGGAGAGCCAGTGTCTGCACACTCTCCCCTGCAGGTCACCCTGCCGGGGGTGGGACCAGCTAAGACTAATCACAAAGCAGATCGTTTCCACCTAGAAATGCCCCGCCAGCAGCTTGTTCAGCTCCCTCCTTCCCAGGCCAGTGTCTCCCCTCCCTGCGCTGGGCAGGCACCACGATGCTGCAGGTGCCCCGGCTGCTAATTCCAGGTGGTTGTGCCCCTTCCTCTCCCTCGGGCCCCGCAGCTCAGGATTGGCGCCCTGGGGACTCTTCCTGCAGGTTTCTCTCAGATCTGTACCGTCCTGCCCACTCCGACCAGCATCTTCCCAGTCCAGGCCCGCATCATCGCCAGCCTCGCCTCCTTCACCTCCTGGCCCGCATTTTCTCCCACCTGCAGTTGGTGGTTCTTAATCATGCTGACATTGAAGTCGGTAGCCTGGAATTCAAAAACATCCATCACCTAGCCTTTATCACTCACCCACACCCCTTTTCTAGCAAACCCCACTGCAAAGCTACTCGCCATGCAGCCACCAGAGGGCCCCACAGCACTAGCTAGGAAGTGAGGACACACCCTCTCCCAGTACAGGGCGCCTCACAGCAGCTTCCAGCCAGGAAACAGGACTCCAGGGAACCCCAGAGCTGCTGGCTAACATTGTTGAGGAAATCAGTTCAAACCAAGCAGCCGGCCTTTCACAAGGGGGCTGAGTCATAGGCTCCATGGAGTCACATTTCTGTGGATCTGAGCCCTCCCCGGCCACATTCTAACATCAAAGCACATAGAGTATCTGTGGCTTAAATAACTTGCCCTTTCATGCAGCCCACAGAATTTCTGCCTGGAACACCACTTGTTCTCAAGTTGTCATAAAGAAAAGGGAACCGCACGTTGGCCTGGCCGACCACAGCCCATGGTGGGGGGCAGGTCTTGTCTTGCAGAGTTCTCCCACAACACCAAGCATTCCTGGGGTTCAGACAATCTGGTGTTCTGTTCTGGCCTAATTACTTATTACCTCAAGGGACACGATCTTGTTTGCTTCCTTCTAGGAAGAGGCCTGGGAAACGAGGGTTCCTTGTGACTAGAAAGTGGAAGAGGAGCGCTAAAATTCCCAGTTTTTGCTTTGTCGGCCACCCCAACTCATAACATAGGCAGACTCAGTAACTTATGGCTGATTTTCATTAAGGTTTTGCTTGTCTCTTTTTTGAGTGTTTATTGGCTGGATATATTTGGGGAAATATTTTAAAATTATTAGAAGACCTTGAGGGGTTGGTTCCTATCTTCAGGATAGCCCCACATAAATCACTTCCTGTGACCCCCATAATAACCTGCCCCCAGCATAGGAATTTGAAACCCCCTCTGTGGCCAAGGGCACAGAAGGAGCAGAGACTTATTTGCCCCTGACACAAAGCAATCGTGCAGCGGAGCCGGCATTCAACACAGCCTGTCTGGCTCCAACCACCCCCCACTTATTAATAGTCATGATAGTTAACATGAGTGGGGCACTTACTCTGTGCCGGGCACTCTGCTAAGATTTACATGCATTTTCTCATTTTATATTCACAATGTCCTTATGAGGCAGGAACTACTATCAAGTCCATTTTCCAGATGAGAAAACTGAGGTTTGGAAAGGTTAGATGACACGTCCAAAATAGCCTTCAAATGCCGGAGAACACAGGACTCACTCCCAAGCCTATGCTCTTCCCCACTATTATGCAGCGTACCGCCTCTCCCACCTCCTCTCATGTCACCTCCCCTGTGCTCACCAGGCTGCAGGCACACTGGTGGCTTTTCAATTCCCCTCTCGGATCAGGCCCCTCCTGGCCTCCCAGCCTCCCAGCCTCTGCAGGTGCTTTCCCTCCACCAGAAAAGCTCCCTCCTCACTCCTGGCCTTGAAACCCTAGTTCCTCTTCTTCCTCTAAGTCTGGGCTTAAATGTCCCCTCCTCCGTGTAGCCTTCCCTGGCTTTCTCCTCTCTTTCCCTTCGATTCTTCTCTCATTCAGACCCTTGTTTTTCCCA
The DNA here is from genome assembly GCF_000412655.1 of Myotis brandtii. Classification (NCBI taxonomy): domain Eukaryota; kingdom Metazoa; phylum Chordata; class Mammalia; order Chiroptera; family Vespertilionidae; genus Myotis; species Myotis brandtii. Next base: position 672,872 of record NW_005370478.1, on the reverse strand, counting down.
TCATGGATTTCCCACCATGTACTTTACTTGTCTGTCCCACTAGAATGTAAGGCTTCTGGGGGCAGAAATGTGTCTGTCTTGGTCATTAACATACCTCAGCACCCAGAACATGCCGGGTGTTAGTAGCACTCAATAAGTATTTGATAGATTATAATCATTGGAATTTGCAGCTCACCTAGAGACGAAAGCAGGTGATCTCCAACCCCAAGCTAAGAGTTCTCATGCCTTAAAAATAAAAATAAATTTTAAAAGGCTGCAGTCCTGCCTGGCTGACGTAGCTCAGTGGTTGAGCATCAACCAGGAGGTCACGGTTCGATTCCCAGTCAGGGCACATGCCCAGGTTGTGGGTTCGGTCCCCAGTGTGGGGCGTGCAGAAGGCAGCCGATCAACGATTCTCTCTCATCATTGATGTTTCTATCTCTCTCTCCCTCTTCTTTCCTCTCAGAAATCAATAAAAAAATATATATATTAAAAAAAATCAGGAGGACAGCCTAAGGCAGTGATGGCGAACCTATAACACGCGTGTCAGAGGTGACACGCAAACTCAAAAAAAAAAAAAAAAAGGCTGCAGTCCTTCAGCTTCCAATTCCAAGAGGTAAGTTAGTGGGGCCAGCACAGCTTTGGTGGAGCCCTCAGGTGCCTAGGGCCCAGAGGGAAGTCTGCTCAAAACTGCCCACAAATCACAGCCAGAGACCTTGCTCCGCCTCCTTAAAGCTTCTGCTGGGCAAAGTGAGGGACCCCCGCAGCTGAATCCTCTCTCCCTATCCTGCTGCCTGCGGGGCCCAGCCGGATGCCTTGATGGTCATTAGCTGGTTCCTTCTCTTTCTGGGCCCCAGCAGGTAGGGGTCTGTCTTTATTTTATCCATAAAGAGACTCAGGTCCACAGTGGGGAGACGGCGTGCCTGGAGCCACACAGCTGGTGAGTGGAGGAGTCACACACTCCCTCTCTACACTTCAGTGGCTCCTCGTCACCTTCAGAAACGAGCTCCAAGCTCCCTAGCCGAGTATATCCAGGGGCCCCAGGAAAGGCACCTCCTCTCAGGCTAAGCCTCATCCAAAGCCCTGAAGGACTCTGCTCTCTCCCCCTGAAGAACTGGGGCAGTTCCCAGAAAAGACACGCTCCCTCCCAACTCCATGCTCCGGCACATGCTCTCCTTCCTGTCTGCCCCCATAGAAAGGCTAATCCCTACTCGTCCTGTAAGATCCATATAAACAAGCAAACAAACAAAAAGATAGCCCCCAATAGGGATCTACCCTAAGAAAATAAACATGTGGGCAAAGGCATTTATTCAAAAGCAATCTTTTTATATCTAATTACTATCTATGACAGTAATAATGGTAATAACCTAAATGTTAAACAATGGGAAATGTTTAATAAATTATATTTCCCTATTTAGGGTGTACAAGTATAGCCACATGTGGGGGTTTGTTGCTTTGTTTTTGTTTGTTTGTTTGTTTTGCCAGCCAAAGCCTTATGCAGGCTACTATAAATCAGGGGCTCTCAACTGAAGTGCCATGGAGGACCGAGGTGACTCCCTACTAGCGCTCCTGAATTGTTGGAGAACTCTACCCTTTGCTACAGCTGTGATTCTCACGTGAACATAATGTCTGGGCAGACAGACTGCTGAGCTAGACTGCATGGCACAACGTGATACACATGAAGAAACTAAGAAACCGTATGCATTTGCCGGGACCTGTGAGCATATGTAAGAGAGGATGACCAGGGCAGTAAATCGTTCTACTCAAACAGTGTCACCATGCGCATGTGATCAGTAAAGTAGTATAACGGCTATTCGTGCAACTTAATCCTTTTGAGCATGCTGCCCAAAATACTTACATACAAAAGAAGGCCATTCTATGCATTAGAGTTATGCCGTAGCAGATAACCCCCCAAATCTGGGGTTCTTTCTCACCCGTGTAACTAGACCAATAGAGGTGATTCAGGAACCCAGGCTCTTCCACCCCTCGAGCCTCAGAGTCTGACAGATAGAACGAATGTGGAAAAGTCACCTCTTAATCACCTTGGCCTGCAAGGGACACATATCACTTCCAGTCCCATTTGCTGGTGACTAGTTCCAGTCCCACCTAAGGCGCAAGGGCTGCTAGGAACACATCCCCGGCTGAGCAGCCACTCCCCAGGGACACCTCTACACTGTGACGGGAAGAACACACATTTCTGGTGGACAAGCTCACCTCTTTGCTGCAACCACAAACCCAAAAGAAATGAAAACCACGGGGTTATGGGTTTTGCTGCTATGCCAAATGGAGAAGCGGGCCTCGTTCGTAGAACAATGCCTCCTGCTCCCGCGTTTTGTACACTGGGATGTACCACGGGCATGGTGGAGAATTTGAATGCCACTTCCTCTTTGTGCCATTTGGTCTGCTCCTCTCTGTGCATCTCTCCTTCACCACCTGCCACCCCAGAGCTGGGCAGCTCTGGCTCAGGTGCCGCCGGTCCCTGGTCTGATCAGCTGTCACCAGGGAAGCAGAGCTATCACGGTGTGCGTGTGGTTTACGAGGCACACAACTGCTTCCTGCAGAAAGAAGTGCCTGGGACCGCTTCTCCCACAGAGAGATTATAGGCATGGCAGGTACTTGGAGCTTTATGCACCTACCAGTACTGTTGTGTATTGGTTGAATATGACTTCAAATACACTTGTTTATGACTTAGGGGAAGTTTTACTGTACTTGTTTATGGCAAAGACAAAAAAAGTTATTTTGATATAAGAAGGAAGTCAGTCATGCCTCGATGTCATCATTCTTCATCTGCTGTGATAAGCAGTCAGCAGCCTCGTTGCTAAGGGGCCCCATGAGATTATGATAAGAACCAGTAGAGAAGCAACATTGGCAAAGGGACATTTACACTATAAATATTGAGTTTTCCCTGGCCTGTGTGGCTCAGTTCGCTGAGCAACCCTGGTGCTGATTGAAAAGTTCAATTCCCGGCCAGGGCACATGCCCAGGTTGCTAGTTTGATCCCCAGTTGGGGTACATGTGGAGGTGACCTATCGAAGTTTCTCCCTCTCCCTTTCCCTCTCTCTCTCTAAAATCAATTTAAAAACACATAAAAATACTGAGAGTTTGTGACGACTATTTGAGATTTTCCCCACAGCAGCCTGTGAAAGAGATCACCCCCTACCACATAAACACACACATACACACTGGTATTTTCATTCCCTAGCAATGTGCTCTAGCAACACGTTGGGACTTTTGCCCTGGCAGGTTGGTCACTGATTCTCCTCTCGTAAAAAGGTACACCTTATATTCAATTTGGACTTCATTTCTTCACCTTCCCTTGCCTAGAACAACAGTGTGTTTAATTTGTGATTTGTTTGGAGTTTGGGGCTTATCTATCTATCTATATAAAAGTCCGACCATCCGACTGGTAGCCATGACATGCAATGACCACCAGGGGCAGATGCTCTGATCCATAGCTATGACACTCACTGACCACCAGGGGGCAGATGCTCAATGCAGAAGCTGCTGAGCTGTAGTGACTTGGCAGCTGCAGTTCTCGGGCGACACACCGGGAACCAGAGAGGAGGGAGCCCAATTCCGGTGTGCATCACCCGAGAACCACCCTCTCGCAATCTGGGACCCCCTCAGGGGATGTCGGAGAGCTGGTTTCGGCCTGATCCCTGCAGGCCAGGCTGAGGGACCCCACTGGTGCAAAAATCCGTGCACCGGGCCTCTACTTAAGAGATATTATCCTTTATGCTATTGGTTTGTAAAATTATTATAATTCCCATGGCAAACCTGTGCTAAATAAATTACTGGCAGAGACAGAATTTTCGCTGCCTCCACATAAAAAAAAAGTACATAAAGTGATCAAAAGCTGCATGAGGGTAGGAATAGGGTCCATACTGCTGACCATTTTCACCACTGTATCCTCAGCACTTAGCAGTGTTTCAGAAACTCAGGTCCCTTCCATCTTGTAGCACCAAAGCCACTAGGGCCTGGGAGTATGGCTAGAAGGCTGGAAAAGACAGAGAGACCTCAGTGTAGTTGAATCATTATTTGTTGAATGAAAAGAAGAAGAAAAAAAAGAATGAGCTCTAGCCGGTTTGGCTCAGTGGATAGAGCACTGGCCCCCAGACTGATGGGTCCTGGGTTCAATTCTGGTCAAGGGCACGTACCTCAGTTGCAGGCTCATCCCTTGCCCTGGAAAGGGTGAGTGCCGAAGGCAACCAATCAATGTGTCTCTCTCACACTGATGTTTCTCTCTCTTTCTGTCTCTTCTCCTCCCTTCCACTCTCTCTAAAAATCAATGGAAAAATATCCTCAGGTGAGGATTAACCAAAAAAAAAAAAAAGAGTAAATGAATGAACATTCATACATACTATTTAATGGCATGAAAATAGTCAAGATAAAGTATTATGAGACAAAATAAAATAGAATACATAATTTTAAAATCAGTGTGATCACAATTTAAGAGTCACTTAAGTGGATAGAGCATTGGCCTGAGGGCTGAAGGGTCCCGGGTTTGATTCCGGTCATAAGCAACCTGGTAGCCATGACACGCAATGACATAGGCCGATGCTCAAACCATTGAGCCACACGGGCGGGGCTCCTATAGTGTTCTTTACCATTCACTGAACTCATGGATTTTAATTGTTTCACCAAGACTTGAAGCTCTTTGAGAGGAGTGACTGAATCCCAAGGGCCCAGCACATACTAAGCATTCCAAAGGTTTGTGAATCAAATGAAGAAATAAAACAAGGCCTATTCAGACTCAGGCGTTCTTATTCTAACTCCGGCTGCATTTTCCCTGGAACTAAAGGGATCCAGGACTCTCTCCACTCTTGACTGTAACCTGGGGCCTGGAAAGAACTCGGAAGCAACGGGAAGATTTGGAAGAACTGCTCCCCAGAACAGTCGGCACCAGGGCTGCAGGAATGAGAGTTGTGATCCAAGTGGGGATTTCCTGGCAAGAAAGAGCCCAGATGAGTCACATCGTAGCGCTTGAAGGGTTCCCTGAGTCTGCTCATTCCTTTGGGATCACTCACTCCTCCCAGGGCCTCCCTGGGGGACAAAGGAAAACCCAGGCCTGAACACTGGGCCCTTTTCCTCCAACAGCTGCGAGTAGTTTGCCTTTCACCCTAAACCACAAAATAAATGGAAGGGGGAGGGATATGCATCCGCTAGGAAACACTTAGGCTTTTCGCTAAATTTCTTCCAGAAATTTCTTCCAAAGGGCGCTGAGGACCTAACAGGCCAGATGCAGGACAAAAAGGAAGCTTTGAAACAGGTCTTAGCGGTATCAACAACTGTAGCTGAACTATCGACCCAGAGAAGCCAGACACGCTAAAAGGAATAAATCCCTCCCCACAAAGGGTTTGTAAGGCCCCCGGAGCTGACCAGACCCACGGCACCCTCCCTCCCCCCCCGCGCGGGGCAGGCAGGGGGCTATGAGCTC
>NW_005370478.1:660438-666804 GCF_000412655.1 Myotis brandtii | reverse complement strand
CGCGGGGTCTCCCAGCGCCTGGGAGGGAGGAAGGATGCGGGGAGTCCGTGCTCTGGCCACACTCGGGCGAGGCGAGCAGCGCCCTGGCGCGACCCTCCCCAGATTCCGGCGGACCCGGGGAGGGGGGCTCGCCCTTTATTACAGGAGGTCGGTGTTGGTGCCCCGGGGTCCGAGCTCTCCTCCCTTGCTTTACTCCCACTTGCCTACTTTTCCACTGGTCTCCCCAGTTAAACGAGCCCCTGCTTTTGGCCCCTTGTCTTGGCGGCATGCTTTTTTGTGGGCTCCAGCTGCGGGCTGACCTCTGTCCAGCTGTTCGAATCCTCCCCCGCCTGGGCCGCCAGAGCAGGCTCCGGAGGGCTGCGGTCGGCTGGGGAGGGCTGGGCAGGTTGGCAGCTGGCGGATACCCTTCCTAAGGCACACTCGGCCCCTGGCCCTGAGGCTTCAGGTTGTGCTTCCTGTTTGTCTGCTAGACGTGAAGGTTCTCACTGCTGGGGGAGGGAGGGAGGGAGGGAGGGAGGTCTATTTGATTTCTTTATAAAGCAGTTTTGCAGGGGGAGGGGGCGGGGAGAGGACCGTGTTAAGTGATTTCTCTACTGAAAGGGTTTCCCCCTCTCGCTACCTTAATCAAACAAATGGAACTAAAATGAAATAGGGAAAGAACAGTCTTGGCGAAGGACCTTCCAACCCAGATTAATCTGGCCCAGTGCAAATGAGACAGAGATGTGCTGGATACCTGGTCACACTTGAACTTGGCCAAAAGAATAGCACCTCCTCCAGCCCTGGACCCTGCACTCTCCAGCCTCAGCTGGGCCCCACCTAACTGAAACCAGGACTTTGCCCGCTGGGTGGGAGTGGTAAGACCCGCTGAGGGCTGAGGGCCAAACCCTGCACAGCTTTAGGCCAGACTCTGGAATCCATTAAGCCCACCCACCCCCACCCCTTCTCTCTGTGGGGAGCTGGGAGCACTCTGCAGGGCGTGGCTAGCACAAAGGGCTCCAGGATTCTGCGAGTGGATGGAGGCCTGTGACTCAGCTCTGAGACCATGTGGGTGTGGCCCTGACGGTTCTGGCTACTCTGGGCAGATGGTTTGGACAGAACACTCCCTGAAGGGAAAGGGGAACTGTGCCATCTTAGAGGGCATCTTCCAAGAGGAAGTGAGTCACACCAGCACTGGCTGGCAATCTGAAGGAGAGAAGGGCTCTCTTAGTTGAACTATGGATGAGGGCAGCAATTAGATGGGCAAGGCCATCATGAGACCGCTGCTGGGTTATCTGCCTTACGCTTGTTGGCAGGCTGCGTCAGCTTCGCTGGGGAGGCAGCTTTTCTGTTTAGAGGCTTACAGTTGCAGAATTCCACTCCCCACCCCAGCACACACACACACACACATACACACACACACCCCTGCAGCCAGTCTGAGTTTCAACCTGCAGCAATGGATTTTTATATCCTGCACTTCGGGTGAGGCCAGGTTCATGGAAACACCCTCTCAAAGATCTTTGCCTCCAACGTGTTTCTGCAAATTACAAAAGACAACGAACGCCAGGGGTTGGAGCAAGAATGAGTTCATAGAACTCATTTGAAATTTCTTTGTCAATCCTGCCCCCACAGATTCCTGTCCGGTGTCTACTTAATCACCTCTTCTAAACGGTATATACCTTCCTCGACAGCCCAAAGCTACCTTCCTCACGGTCCCTGATCCACCCTTTGGAGTTTCTTATTCCAGTTCCTCAAATGTTCTTGGGAGTCCACTGGGCACAACGCATCCTGATTTCTAGGTGATGGATGCTCTTCCCTGATGTTTCCTGCATACCACATCAGATGAGCCTTTTCCTCCCAGGTCTGGCTTCTGGCCAGCCTCCCAAGCAGCAACCTCAGTGAAAGCAGGCCTCGGCCGGGGCGGAGCTGAGACTGGGTGCCTCCCTGCTTTCCACTGACAGTTCCAAAAAAATGTGACTTTTTAAGAGCACTACCCACTTGGTATGCCCTTGGCTACAGCCCAGTCTTTTAAAGTTGGGGAGAACAATGGAATCTTTTCAGGGCTATAATGTACAAATTAGCACTCGGAGTGCTGGGAAAGCTGGCCTGCCGGAAGTTTTAGGATCTTTTTTAAGCTTTTCGTTTTCTTGGAAACGCAACAATTTGGGAATATTGCACCAAAAGCAACAAGAACGAATTACTTATTTCTGACAATGTTCAGCACTTCCTAGCCCTTCACTAAATAACTACCACCCAACCCGCCAGTGGATTTAATACCAGTTGTCACAATGGCTATTGTTTGACCGTTCAGGATGATTAAGGAATAGGAGATGGGTGTACACCATTGGGGTGAAGAAGGCTTCTGCTTCTCTCTTCCTATTGGGTTGCACCTGGAACTTTTCCTTTGCTGCCCACTTTCTCGTTGGGCGAGTTTTATGTTTGGTGAATGGTTGGAGACACAGCCTGGTCCATTGCCCCAAGTCCCTTTTTCTTAATTTCCTTTGGGGATCAAGTTCAAGAATGTCTTCTGGGTTTAATTTTCAAAAAAAAAAAAAAGGAGGGGTTTTTTTTCAAAATCTCTGAAGCAAAAGGAAGGAAACCTCAAACACATTTAAAAGAATAGATGTTTGTTTTTAGTGACACCCTGCCAGTTATTTTCTGGGTGGGCTGTAAGAAAACGACAGTACGGATGAGCAAAGTAACTCAAACCTCTTGCTCTGTAGAAGGATCCTTTGTAAAATTTCGGACTAGATCTGGGCATGGGTCCAGAGCAAACATTTGGGATTGCTCAGGAGCAGGATTTCTGTAAGGAGGCCTCCTGCTTCCCTGCTACTCCTGGGAGCATCAAAATTGACTTTATCATCAATTTCATTCTCACTGATTCGTAAGCAGCCTCTAATGGGGCAGGGTGCTAGCTACGGGGCCTTGCCCAAGGAGCCCACAATCTAGTGAGAAAAGAAACAAACACAATTAACTAAAGGTTATGACATCTTTTTAAATAATATGCCATTAGCTGGGAAACTTCCCAAAGGCAAGCACTGTGGAGTGAGTATGTGTATGTGTCTGTCTGTCTCTGACACATGACCAGGACATGCAAAGTGTAGGAGCTCCAGAAATGGAAAATTGAATTCTCTACATTTGTGGAGTCCAGAATCATTTCTGTAGAGAAAACTACACAGAGAGACTATGGACTTTCCGAACCTCCACTCTTAAAGACCTATTGTCCAGGCAAACAGGAAATACACAGGTATCAGAATAAAATGATTCGATAAAAAATGAGTGAACAATGAGGTAGTTACATCCCGTGGAGCTCACAGTGAGAGAGCAGAGCTGGAGAGGCATGAAGTAGAAATTGGGATGGACCCACACATGAGAGAAACACAAGAGTGAGAAGAGAAAGAGAAGTCACGTCTGGGTCTGACCAGACCTGTTTAGCAGGACGTGTATTTTCCCTCTGCGTATGGAATGTGCTTTTCTCTGTACTTGACTGTCTCGCTCAGAGGCAGCCCCCTTTGGGCCCCTTTCCCGGCCCTTCCCAGCTCTCCTGTCCTCCTGCCCAGCTTGAGCTACCAGGTTTGCAACCCAGACTTGGGTGATCACACCTGCCAAAGGGATTATCTGATTCATTCATTCCAGTCATTTAGCAAACACTTATTTAGTGTTTCTGGATAGAACAGAATGATTCACAGTTCTTATCCCAGGTAGAGAGACAGGTGAACAAATAAATGAGTGTTTCAGATGCAGGAGGAGGTTGCCTGGGGCACAGAGAGGACCCTGCTGCCCCTTAGCCCCAGGCCCCAGGCCCTCCAGTGAAAAGTGTACCCAAGCTAGAAGCAAGAGTCCCACCCCCGACTGCATGAGGAGGTAAGAGGGGGTGGAGCATGAGGATGGGGGATGGAAACCCCAGGTTCAAGTCCCTGAACTGCTGCTTTAGCAACCAACGGTCAGTGCTGCAGTCAGCCAGCCCCACCCTGCAGTCCGCCCGCCCTGCAGTCGCCCCGCCCAAGATGGGAGGGCTGGCAGCGCTGACTCAGTGGGGCAACCGCTGCTCTTGGAAAGAGCTGCATGACCCATCCGCTACCAAGAGAACAGCTTTAATCATAACATGTCCCCCTTCCCCTCATTCTTACTGTGAAACCAATGCGCTGGCTCTTCCTTCAAAACAGGGTTAACTGGTCCATAGACCTGGTCAGTGCCCTCTGGGGCCCAGGTTACTGAGGAGACAGCAGGCATCTCATCTGGTTTCCAAAGCTATTTTTACCTTCAGGACCTTACACCTCCTGGCTAGTGGCTGCTCTTCATTCTTATGGCAAATGCAAGACAAATAGCCAGCCGGCTGCTGTATTTACAACCCATGTGCTGAACACACAGGAGAGAAAGAGAAGGGGGAGGGGTCCAGTGGGGCAGGGATGTGGCTTCAGCGAGGAATGCTCTGCTCTGTTCCTTCGTGAGGAGCACAGATGAGGAGCGGGTGGGATTGGGACCTGAAACCTCAGTGCTGACTAAGGGCAGACTGTCCTCACCCTCTTGAGGAAGATATTCAAGGGTGGCCAAAATTTCCTCAGCTTCCCACCCATTTCTCTCAGAAGTTCCTAAATTCACCTGGTTCCCAGTTTAGGGCCTTACTCTGGCTTTGCAGGGCACTTTCCTTCTGCTCTGCCGCGTGAAGAAAGGGAACCGGGTGTCCCACAGCCCGTTCCAATTTCTGGGATCTTTGGGAATTTGTCATGAAGGGCTCTGTGCTCTACACTCTGTACTCTACTGTTTCTGAGCTTGGGCACAGGTATTTTTAAACCTTTCCTGGGTTATTTCAGAACTGGAATGGGATCCCACATCCTTCTCCCATAGGTGACTCACTCAGTTGAGTCTGAAGTTGCTGGCCTTCAGTAACTCATCCAGGCCAGGCTGACTCCAGCTAAGCCAGCCCACGGCCATCTGAAGCCGTAAGGGAGATGGGGACGAGCCAGACCCGACTGCGTAGGAAGAGAGGGGAAAGGGTGTGTTTGGTCCCGTGGAATTCATCTCACAGCGGACCTTGAGCATTAATTTGCTGCTCTCTCCAAGAGAACCGCCTTCCAGATGAATCATGCCCCACTCTGGTTTATAGCACTCGTTAGAGTAGCACATTCTTTGGCATGCTGGTTCACGTACTTTTCTGGGTATTCAGGGGTAGAATTTATGATTCTTAAGTGTAATTGCTCAATCATCATGTTCACCAACCCCACCTTCTCCTCTGTAAAAGATAGCATTTAGGGGTCTGTTTTGAAAACACACCTGTCAGCAGCAGAAACCAGACCAAAAAGCCTTTCTCAGGTTCCTATTGGCCACTCTCTAGCAAGGGAAGGTGCAAGCCTCTTCAACTTGTGCGCAGAACCTGTTCTTGTGTTTTGTTGTTGCTGTTTTAGGGAACGGTATGTTACAGTCTCCATTCAAGTTCACCTGTTTCCTACCCAGTAGTGACGTTAGGTGATGTTAGCCAGAGCTGCTCTATTCTGGCCAAAGCATTCCTTCCAAAGAAGTCAAAATCCACTGAGCTTCTATCAAGTACTAAGCACTGGGTCTTAATGAGACATGTACCTCCCAGATCATTATACCTGAATATAATCTGACATGTTTTCTTTCTTTTAAACTCTTCATGATGAAAGCTTTTGCTCTCCCACTGCACCCCAGACTGTGAAAGTAACTCTTCCATTCTTGCTGCCCAAAATATATCAGGTCCCCAAAGGGGTTAGGATATATTGTTACTTCTTCTCAAGGAACTAGATAATGAACTTTGGGTAGCTTTTATTCAGGTAGGACAAGTGCATTTACTACCAAAGATGCATATAAATGTCTTCGTTGCAATCACTAACAAGTTCAAAGCTTTAGTAGAGAATACATACCCAGCAGGTCAAATTCATTCATAAGCAGATTTCTAAACCTTAGGATTAGACTGAACCAGGTTACCAGTTGCGCTTGAAGGGCTGAAGTTGCCCTACTCACCAGGCTTGACTGTGTGGGTTGTTGGTATTCCACCATATCTGAGAGTCCCATTTACCAGCGCCAAGAGAAATGATGAAACATATATTCTTTGAATAGGTGCTTTGTCCATTAAGAAGAGGGATACTGATCTTGCCTTTCCAAATGATTAGAGGTCTTACTTTTCACTCCGTGATTTATGCAGAATTCGCGGGCAACTAGATGAATCCCTCATTCAGAGCATCAATACCTGTGGTGCCTATTTCCATCAGCAGGAGGCCCAAAACCAGGGGTGAACTGGTTCTTAGACTTACTGAATTTTGCAGCTGGAAAGAATCAAGTGAATGATCTAATCACCCTCCTTCCAATTATTCTCAAAAGATTGGCAATACTTACAGCTTAAAAGTTAATGTAGCCCTGGCTGGTGTTGCT
>NW_005370478.1:628674-660222 GCF_000412655.1 Myotis brandtii | reverse complement strand
TCAATCTATCTGTCTCTCTCACATTGATATTTCTCTCTCCCCCTCTCCCTTCCTCTCTCTCTAAAAATCTATAAAAGAAAAACTTAAAAAAAAAAGTTAGTGTAAACTCTGTTTCTTTACATCCTTTAATATGTTTCAACAGACCTCACCAAAATGCCGTCTCAAATGGAACACGCCATGGAAACCATGATGTTCACGTTTCATAAGTTTGCTGGGGATAAAGGCTACTTAACAAAGGAGGACCTAAGAGTACTCATGGAAAAGGAGTTCCCTGGATTTTTGGAAGTAAGTATTGAAAGGCTCAGAAAGAACCAGACATGAAGTTCTAGGCCCTGGTTCCTTTCCCTTCTTCTTTCCACCCCTTCCCTGTGGAGGTCCCTATTAGAAAGGTGTTTTCACTCACTTATTTATTGAACATTATTGAGTGTCTGCTGTTTGTAAGCTACTGTAGGGGAAACAAGGTAAAGAAGACACAGCCCCTGCCCTCGAGGAGCTTACAATGGGAAGTGAAATAAGACTGCACACAAATAACTATAATACGAGGTGTTTGCTAGGAAGTGTCATCTGCATCCACTGAGTTGCAGGAAAGCCTTTCACCAGGATCACCAGCAAGGCTACCCGGTTGCCCTCAGGTCCATAAACCTGGCATTGGAGATGCCACCTGGTCACATTCACTTTGAGCAACCTGAATCGCCCTTCTTAAATCCCTTCAGATAAAGGCTTTGAAAACTTTTTCCCAATTCTAAACTCAAGAAATGGTGCCACGCATCTGCTGAGAGCCAAGCATCGCTCCAGAAATCATTGCTTTTCATACTGAAAATGCTCGGAGAACACGGGAGCACAGCTGGAGTTTATATCTCACCTTCGTCAGACTGAGGGATCATGCAGACTGGAAGAGGACTCTGCCGTCAGCTCAGATACATCACTCAGGGCATTAGGCCATGAGGCACAGTTGTCCTGTTACATTGCGGGCTCTCAAGAGAGTTGTTGCATTTCACTGAAGGTGAAACATTGCTTGACAAAATATTAGATGAAAATGCCAGTCCTTTCCCTGCCACAACTGGAGTCACTTGAAAGGATCGTTACTGAGCGTGGTGTGGAATAATGCATTAGCCTCTACAAGGCGAAGGGAGATGATAGTAAAAGGCCTCTTGTCCTCTGCCTGGACAATAAATACCACATTAGCCAAGCCCCTGACTCCTGACCCAGTAGATGCAGGGTTTTGTAGCACACTGTGATTTACATGTCAATACCAGTTAAATAAACAGATATAAATGGCCTAACTAGTCTCTCAGAGCTGCAGTTACCACAGTGCTATCCCAGAATGGGTTAGGATGCACTGTTGCTCTGCTTTTGAACAGTCCTATGCTATACCCCAGGCCAGGAGTTAGTTAACACTGGGCCGGCGGCTTTAGATGGTTGGGCCTCAGTTCCCTCCTCTGTGAAAGGAGAGGGCTGGATGTAATTATCTCCAAGGTCAGTTTCACTTGCAGAGATTCTTCTAGGCAGCCATAAAATGCAAGGACAAAATATGTCTATTGTAAGCCCGCCCATCACGTGAACAAAGGCATTCTCAGTGCACTAAATACTCATTAGTCGTGTTGTTGCATAAGCTAGAAGTCGGGATAAATATCACATGAGATACAGACCCTTCCTCCCTAAAGGCTTTCTGGCATGAGACACATCAAGGGTGTAGGTAGCACCAAGTACTGAACATGCCGTGTAATTTATGCCAGGCATGAAGTCATAATGCCAGACACACCCACACTCGCTGCATTCACAGAGCATTTGGTTTCTAAAGTTGACTCCTCTGTCATCCAAACTGACTCCTTCTGACCACAGCCAGGAAGCTGGGGGTGGGGCCAGAATTGACTGAAACCCACCGAAAGTAGAGGTGGCTGCATGGAGCAGGTTTTAGTTGCTTGCTTAGGGTAGGAGTTGGCAGTCCTTGTGTAGGAAATGCTGCTGCTTTACCTTAGGGGTTTTTGAGTGCAATTTGCAAACATCCAGCCCAGTCGAGACACTGAGTGTCCATTGCCCTCTCAGGTATACAATCAGTGCAATTCGTAAACACTTTACTGGAACCTTTTACACTTCTCAAAGGCCTTATTTCCCTCTCTGTTTGACGGCATGGATCCTATAGAAGGGAACACAAGTTCTTATTTCTAACCATCATCACTCCAAAAAGGAGTGACCAAGCCAGTCACCATGGAAGCAAGGTGGAAGAAAAAGCAAAAAGGATCTTGCCTGCCCACCTCAGTTCCACACATTCATAGCAGACACTGAGAGTCACGGGGAGTTTATGACTCCGTCACACATATTCCTTTTGAAGGGATCCAGGGAAGAGTATAGGATGGCATAGATTTACCAACTCATTAAGAATGGAAGCCATGGTAGAGACCCTCTAAGTCCAACCTCCTCCATTCATAGTTGATACATGAAGGCTCGCTGAGAGTGACTTACTCAAGGTTACGTGGCTAATAGGATATGAAGCCACACAAGCCTGGCCCGCCCTCTGCTGAGAAATGAGGGCAATCTACCTATCTTCTCCAAACCTAGCACACCATATGACATCATTAGCACCTCCTTAAAATCCATAGAACAGTGAACTGAAACTTACTCCCTAAATAATTTTATGAGATCTTTTCCTAAGAGTTTCATATTTAAAGGACTTGGCTATCAGGAATAAAAGTTTAAGAGAATGTAAGTTTAAACTACAAAATGGGGGAGTTTCAGGTGGTTCTTAGGCAGAATCTCGTGATTTTAAAAATTGTGGGAATAATTGAACTGGAAGCAAAACAAGTCAGAAAGCCATGCTGGTTCTAATTGGCAAGAGCAGTGGATTGAGAATTAGGAGGCTTGGGTCTACCTTCTCTTGGCACAGAATAAGCCATTTCTATGGTCCCTATCATTACATGAAAAAAAAAATGCCATGAAAACCTCTTTCCTAGTTTAAAGTAAATTTAAACAATTTACTGAAATGCTCCCTCAAGACAGCAAAATCCATTTAGATGATCTCCAAAGATCACTTATAACCTAAAACAAGAATTCTGATCATTGAGAGATTATATACATGGTGGTCAGCAGTACAAATCAAAGAAGTTAGTCATTGCAAACACTGACTGGTCTTTCTTACCTTTGTTTTTGTTTCTGTTTTTGTTTTTCAGAATCAGAAAGACCCTCTGGCTGTAGACAAAATAATGAAGGACCTGGACCAGTGCCGAGACGGCAGAGTTGGCTTCCAGAGCTTCTTTTCGCTAATTGCTGGGCTCACCATCGCATGCAATGACTATTTCGTAGTACACATGAAGCAGAAGGGAAGGAAGTGAGCAGTTACTTTGCCCTGATAAGAGTTCTCCCAATGGGTCCCTTAAGGAATATGTGCCCCACAGCTTCCCCCTGTCTACGAATTTCATGAGCAGATTGGGACCCTTAAAAAAATGTACAAATAAAATCCCACCCCATTGACCAAGAGAAAGAAAAGCCAATAAAGCCAGATAAGCTTTTGATTTTTATATTGCTTGTATCCTATTGCCCCCCAATAAACAAGTTTTTTTTAGTTCCTAATTTGAGGCAGAATGTTTACTTCTTCAGAAATGCTTGTTCCCTACTTCATTTCAAAGAAAACAAAACAAGCCCGGCTGGTGTGGCTCAGTGGTTGAGCATTGACCCATGAACCAGGAGGTCACAGTTCTCAATTCCCGGTTAGGGCACATGCCCGGGTTGTGGGCTCAATCTCCAGTAGGGGGATTGCAGGTGGCAGCTGATCGATGATTCTCTCTCTTCTCTCCCTTCCTCTCTCTCTGAAATCAATAAAAACATATTTAAAAAAAAAAAACAAAAAACACCAGAATGCCCTTGGGCAGCCAGCACACAGCAAAGCTCTTGCCACAGCACCACCAAAGTGGGAAAACACTATCCACCTGGCTTGGAGTCTAACTACTCTCAGTGATCTGCCTTTGTAGCTATGTCTAGACGAAGGACCAAAACTCCAAGGATGAAGAGAAGGCACTTCAGGAATATATTCTAATTTTACAGTTACTGAGCACAGCCTTGCCCTGGTACATCCGTGCCTTTCCAACCAGCACTTTGGATGCCTGACATGTCTGAGACCATTTTTCAGAGCAAAGTGTCAGTAAACTCTAGGGTAAAAGTAAGTCCATAAGGCAACTAAAGAAATAAAGCATCTAGTGTGATGCCTTAATAACATTACATTGACATTTGTTGAGTTGTCATGAAATGTCAGGAAATAGACTAGCATGACTTAGATCATGGGGTAGTGCTTTTTTTGTTGAAGTGCCAGGACTGATGTCTTGATAAAGAGCAAACTTTCTCCCCGCCCGTTCTGTGCCTGTCTACAAGCTTCAGCATATCTGCATTATGTGCTAGGTGCTTATTAATATTACAATACTCTTTTTATAGAGAGAGGATGTATGAATTGGTACATGAAATTGTTCCAATAAAATAGGTCAATGAAGATGGAAACATTTATTTTTATGATTGGACACATCAACATAATTCTTGGGAAAAGTCCAGCATAAGGTCATCTACCATCACATGGGAAAGCATGCAAAAGGGAACAGGATAGCCCAAAACTAGCTTTGGGGAAAATACATCCAATAAAATTAAGGTTAAAGATAAAATTCCAACCATTTAATTTTGTCCATCAAATGAACAAAACAACTCAGCTTTGCAGTCTATGGGATTCTATTAACGAGTTTATAATGGAGAGGAATTTATTACAAGATATTAAGTGGAAGAGGGAAGTTGGCTAGCTAAAGACACTAAGTCCAGAATCGACTCCCAAATCCATGCCATAGAACTGAGCTGTTGAGGGAGCTGCTGGCTCAGGAAGCTGCCTGCTGAACTAGGAAACCATTGCCACAGCTGGCAACTTCAGAACCATACGACCCATAGCCACACTAGCAAATACCAATACCCATGTTCCTGCACCTTTCTACACTGGATTTGGCTCCCACATCCAAGTCTCAAGAAAGTGCATCAAGCCCGGCCCGCATGGTGTGGCTCACCGGTTGAGCACTGACCTATAAACCAGGAATCACGGTTCGATTCCCACTCAGGCCACATGCCCAGGTTTCGGGCTTAATCCCCAGTGTGGGGCATGCAGGAGGCAGCCAATCAGTGATTCTCATCATTGATGTTTCTATCTCTCTCTCCCTCTCTCTGAAATCAATAAAAATGTATACTAAAAAATAAAGAAAGTGCATCAAATTAGCAGAATCTCAGTTACATCAAAACCCTAACTGCATAGGAGTCTGGGAAATGAAGTTGTAAATTTTCCAACCCCTGCAACACTAGGAGCTGGATACTGATCCACCATATCCATAGTGATGATTGCTAGTTCTAAGGGAAGTCTTCCAACCTGTAGGTTAAAGAAACTATGATCTCTAAGGACAGGAGGCTCTAAAAGACAATCTCTGACAGCTACAGGGAACAGGAATGCAAACTGGCCCATTGCAACAGGCAAACCATCTCTCTGTTCATGAGCACGTGTACCAGTCAGATTTACCCCTTCCGTTTACACCATCTGCCTCCTGGGGCAACTGTGTTCACTGGATATTATAAAAGTGGTGTTCAGTTCACAAATAAGCAGGTGAAATTGTAACACCAAGATATTATGGGTTCAGATGTCCCCAAATCCATAGCAAGCTTTCATACTCCAAGCCTCTTTACCTGACAACAAAAGAACCATCCCAGAGAGAGGGCCCTGGAGGGAGGGGAGGGGAAGTGTCAATTCATTTTCACAATCAGTGTGCAGATTTGAAAAAATTCTAAAGCTATGTGTTATATCCAGAAGATGACCCCAGTCACTGGCATTTAGAAAGATGTCCGATGCCAGGGAATCAGGGGGGGGGGGGGGGGGGGGGGAGGGGGAAAAGGCACTGGGAGAGAAAGGAGAATAACACACTTTCTTCACTTTAGCCTCTTCTCAAAACATTCAGTAGGGAGCTAGTACAAGAAAAATAAAAATGGTATTTATGACTTGAAATCCTACATGGCTCTCCATGCCAACGCAATGCAGAGATCCCACAGTCTGACCTGCTGAAATAGCCGTCTAGCTTTCAGGGGTTGCAGACTAATAGCTCCCAGAGGGCAAAGCTGTAATTATGCCAACAGCCATCAAGAGGAACCATCTGGAAAATTCCACTCATTCTGCTACATGGCTGAGTTGTGGCAGCAGATCCCGCCCCTCTCCACACCCAGTTATGAAGGAAAAATGAATAGTAGTGCAGAAAGTCAGTTTCCAGCATGCTGCAGAGCTGACCCTGAAAAATACATTTCTTTCTTGGATCCATTCCCTTGTCCAAATCCCTTGATCATGAGCCAACTGCCTGTGATTTGATACTTTTCTACCCAACTCATCTCAGTGGGAGAACAAAGGTAAGTATATACACCTCTCTCTCATGATTTGACCAATTTGAAAGTGGTTGTTCCAGTAACTTCTCCAGTTCTTAACCCCAGAGGGGTAGTTGTGAATAGAAATTCATTTATGAGGGCTACTATGTGAATGACACCAAGCACAGTTTTGTGGGGGATATAAAAATACAGATGCCATCCAGCCGACGTGGCTCAGTGGTTGAGCGTTAACCTATGAACCAGAAGGTCACAGTTGGATTCCCAGTCGGTCAGGGCATATGCCTGGGTGTGGACTCGATCCCAATGTGGGGTGGGCAGGAGGCAGCCAATCAATGACTCTCTCTCATCTTTGATGTTTCTGTCTCTCTCTCTCCCTCTCCCTTCCTCTCTGAAATCAATTTTTAAAAAAGTAACAGGACTCAATGACTAATTAAAAATGGATGGAAAATATAAGTATTAGACGCACTTCAAAATCTGTGCAAGCTTGACTCCTAGGGCTGGGTTGGCAGACTTCCAAAAGACACTTGACTGCAATGAGTCATTATATACAAGGATTTGCCTAAGCCAAATCCTGCCTCTCATCTATTAGCCCACAGACCTTGCATATTCCCTCTGGGATCTTTTGGCAACACTACGGGTCAGGCATGTGACCTTGGCCATGCCTGTGGCCTCCACTTACACTTCATGGACCAGGTTTTTGCTTCATTCCCTACTCCACTAGCCTCCAGCTCTCAGTCTGGTCGAGGTTTGCTTTCTCAGCATTAACAGCTCATCACAGTGAGACAGGAAGAGGGAGAAATCAAAGAAGCTGGTTGAGTGGACAGAGATTTCGAGGTCCACTAACAAGAACACAAAAATTGGAGGAGAGGTTTGTGGAACACCATGATGAGGACACTTGGGAGATAGTTGGTACAGCAGATAATGTCCAGGTCTGGAGTCAAGCAGACCTGTGCTCAACTGTTATTGCCAACTTTATGAAGTATTAATAGGAATAGATAACATCTATTGCTCATTTTTCTATTGGCCAGGCATTCTGCTGAGCTCTTAAAGTGTTTTATCTCATTTAATTCTCACAACCACTCTTTGAGTTGAGTACTGTATTCTTATTGTCCCCATATTACAAATGAAGAAACGGAGCTGTCGAGAGGTTAAGTAATTTGTCCAAAGTCACATTGCTTTTGAAGTGATAGAGCTGTGAGTCATATCCAGGTCTGACTCAAAAGTCTATGCCTTTAGTCAAATAACTAAATTGAGTAGACAGGAAAGAAGTCACAGAATCAGATTATCCTAATCAGAGACCAACAGTCTGCACCCGTTGTTTAAGAGCACAGACTCAGAAACCAAACTTTCTGGGTTCAAGTTCTGGCTTTGCTATTTACGTGCTGTGTGACCTTGAGCAAGTTACTCAGACTCTCAGTGACTGTTTTCTCCTATGTAAAATGGAGACAATAATAGAACCACCTCATAAGTTTGCTCTAGGATTGTTATTATATCTAGAATAATGCTTATACAGAGTTAGCACCAAGTAAATGTTGACTATTAATAGTCCTACAACTTTTTATCAATTTAAGTTTAGGAAGTGGACAGGAAAAAGACAAAATCCCAGTAGGTTATATGCCAGGGGATATTACAAAGCCTCACAATTCATCTGCCAACCAGCAGGTCCCTCCATACCTCCAAACTACATGAAGCAATGCTTTGTTGAAAGAGCAAGAGCTTTGGAGTCAGAAAGACTTGAGTTTAATTCTTCACTCCTATTCTGTGGCCTTAGACAAGGTACTTAACCTCTTTGAGCCTCAGTTTTCTCATTTGTAACACAGACCCAATTAGCCATGTGGCAGGGCTGCTGGGAGGAATAAGGAGATAATTATACAAAATATGCATGTTGGTGCTTCTCACCCACACACAGAGACAGAAGCGAGTTTGTTTATTCTAGCAAAGTCTTGCTCCGGAAGAGAAGTCAGACCTTTGGTACTGAGTTAGTCAAACATTAATGAAGGGCAGCCTCTTTTACTACATCTCTAGCAAATGGTACCACATGTTTCTTCCAATAAATCTTTTCCCAATCTGGCTTATGAAGTCATAAACAGGGACACAACTAAATTTCAGTCACTTTTAGGCCACTTTCTATGGGGAACTTAAGCTTTTAAAATATTGCAGGGAAATGAGCATTAGAACTGGGGTTCAGAGCAACTTTGAAATTGGGTATTTCCTGGGTTCTTCTTTGTGAATTTGAGCAAGTTTTATTCAACATTTCTGGACCTCCATTACATCACTTGAAATTTAGGAAAAACCATTTCCAGCCCAGAGATGTTTGTAAAGATTAAATAACATAATAAATAACCTACATTGATTCTTTCCTGCTTTTTTAAAAAGTTTCATTTTATTTATTTTTTGTTAATCTTCACCCCATGGGGTATTTCTCCATTGACTTTTTACACAGAGTGGAAGGGAGGGGAAGACAGAGAGAGAGAAACATCAATGTGAAAGAGACACATCGGTTGGTTGCCTTCCGCACGCACCCTGACGAGGGCCAGGGATTTAGCCTGCAACCTATGTACATGCCCTTGACCAGAATGGAACCCAGGACCCTTCAGTCCATAGGCCGATGCTCTATCCACTGAGCCAACCCGGCTAGGGCTACTGCTTTTCTTTTATTAAAATGGACTATACAGCCCTTGCTGGTGTGGCTCAGTTGATTGGGCGTCGTCCTGTGCACCATAAGGTTGTCGGTTCGGTTTGTTTCTTGGTTAGGACACATGCCTGGGTTGCCAGCTCAATGTCTGGGGGGCGTGTAGGAGGCAGTTGATTGATATTTCCTTCTCACTTGGATGTTTCTCTCTCTCTCTCTCTGCCTCTCCCTTTCTCTCTCTAAAAGTCAATAAACTATTCTTTTTTAAAAATGGACAATACATTAAAGAGATCATACACCATGGTTAAGTGGGATTTATTTCTGCGATGCAAGGTTAGCTCAATACCTGCAAATCAATTAATGTGATACACCACATAAACAAAATGAAGGATAAAAAGCATATGATCATATCAATAGATGCAGAAAAAGCATTTGACAAAATGTAGCACCCTACAGCTAATATCACACTTAATGGTGAAAAACTAGCAGCTCTTCCACTGAGAACAGGAATAAGGCAAGGATGTACCCTCTTACCACTGCTTTTCAACATCATACTGGAAGTCCTAACTAATGCAATAAGACAAGGAAATAAAAGGTATGCAGATTAGGAAAGAAGAAATAAAACTGTCTTTGTTCACAGATGACATGATAATCTATGCAGAAAATCCAAAGGAATTAACAAACAAAAACAAAATACTCTGAAATTAACAAGTAATTACAGCAAGGTTGCAGGATACAAGATTAATATACAAAGGATTTGAAAAAATGTATGTCCACACAAAAACATGCATGTGGATGCAGATTTATTTATCTATTTATTTATAGAAGCTTTATTCATAATTTCCAAAACTTGGAAGCAACCAAATTGTTGTCCTCACCATGTTGTCCTTCAGTAGGTGAATAGATAAACTGTGGTACATCCAATAAGGGAATATTATTCAGATCTAAATAAATGGGCTATGAAAAGACTTAGAGGAAATTTAAATGTATATTACTAAGTGAAAGATGACTTTGAAAAGACTACATACTGTATGATCCCAACTATATGACCTGGAAAAGGCAAAACTATACAGACAGTAAAAAGATCAGTGGTTGCCAGGGGTAGGAGGTAGGAAAAGATAAATAGGTTGAGCACAGATGTGTTTCAGGGCAGTGAAACTAATCCGAACGATACCATAATAGTAGATACATGTCAGTATAAATTTCCTAAACCTAAACAATGTACAACACCCAAAGCCCTAATGTAAACTATGGACTCTGGGTGATAATGATACATCAATGAGGTTCATCAATCATAACAAATGTACCCCTCTGGTGGGGAGGATGTTAATAATGGGGAGAAGTCTGTGTATGTGTGGGAGCAGGGAGTATATGGGAAAATCTTTGTACTTTCCACTCAATTTTGCTCTGAATCTAAAACTATTTAAAAAACAAAACTATACTCATCATCTTCCCCACCCTAGTCCACCCAACAACAAAAAAAAGCTGATCTTTTGGATGTTCTTGGTTTCAATCAACAAAATTCACTCAGGTTTATTCAAGTAGAAAGGAAATTTTATTAAAATAACTAATCTACTTCAGTCTTGCCCCACTACAATCAATCCTCTCTATTCAGCCAAAGTGAGCTTTTTAAAATGCATTCCTGCCCTGACCGGTGTGGCTCATTGGATAGAGCGTCGGTCTGTGGACTCGAGGGTCCCAAGTTCGATTCCGGTCAGAGGCATGTGCCTTGGTTGTGGGCGCATCCCCAGTGGGGAGTGTGCAGGAGGCAGCTGGTCGATGTTTCTCTCTCATCGATGTTTCCAGCTCTCTATCCCTCTCCCTTCCTCTCTGTAGAAATCAATAAAAATATATATTTTTTTTAAAATGCATTCCTGAAAACCCTGTAATAAATTGCATTTGCTCTTAGGACAAAGCTTAGACACTTGGGGGATGCTGTGAGTGCCCTGCCCACATCACCCGAGGACATTCTCTGAGGAGCTAGAGCTGGCCCCAGTCACAACCTCAACCAATGAGGAACAAGGGCGCTGGGTAGATGTGCCTTGTGCCTCCAGTCAATATGATAACTAAGAGGCAAGTCCTACACAGTCTCTTAGGGGTCTCCAGTGGCACGGAGCTTCAGCTGCCCAGAGCAGTGCCCTTTACGGATTTTCTTCCTTTCTCTGTCTTACTTCCCCGTTCCTTCACCACACTTCCTGGAATCACGTTCCAAATAAACTACTTCCACCCAAACCCTTGCCTCAGTTTCTGCTTTTGGGTACCCCAATCGAAGACAGTACCCTTATATGGTCTACAATTCCCTCCATCATCGGAATCCTACTTCCTCTTCCAACATTAGCCTTTGCCACTTCCCAATTTACAATCTATTCTCAAGGTGCACAGAGCCTCTTACAGCGCCTTCATGCTCTCCCTCCTCTAGGCCTTTGTACATACTATCTTTCTCCTCTTAGAATACTGTCTCTTATTCTTCACCTGACTAACTCCTACTCTACCCTGACATATCTGCCTAAATGTCACTTCCTCTAGGAAGCCCTCCGGAATTCCCAAGTTCAGGTTTTATGCTCCTTCTATCTGCTCTCAAGGCATCCTAAAGGTAGCACTTATGTCACTTTGTAAAAGCTTCCTTAATTCTCTGCCCCCACCAGTACTCTAAGTGGCAGGAGGGCACAGACCATCTTTCTTCTTTATTACTGCACCAGACCATCTAGCACAGTTCCAGGCACAAAGTAAGACTTATGACTAGCCCTGGCACATGGTAGGTGCCAAAAATATTTGTGGAAACGAAAAGGAAAGAAGAACCAAAACAGTGCTCAAAACAAGTTAAAGCATAACTTAGCTAAACTGGCAGAACTGTTCAGAGAAGCTGCATGAGATGATGTGTTTCAACTTCCTTCTGGCTGCCACCGGAGTCACTCTGTGGAGTACAGACTAGACCAACCTCCAACTCCAGAAACCATGGGGCTAGCTTTCAATAAATAGAACACAGACTACATAGGTCTATGGATAATATCATAATATCAAAATCAGTCATAATTTATGAACTTATTTAGAGCCTTACTCATTTAGCAACAAGTCCTCAGAGTCCAATAACAAATTCCCGTAATTCGGCAACAGAACGGACAGGCTGCATCAGAGTGAAACAGCACAATAAGTCCAATCGGGTCTGGCAGCTCTCCTTGAAGTGGTGACTCGGACTTCCGGTCACCAGGGAGGGGGAGGAGGTACGGAGGGAGGACAGAGTGCGAAGGAGCTCACATCTGATATTACACCACTTTAGCCCTGGAGTAAACAGTCCCTTTCATTTATATTCCTGGCTGAGAACTAGGCACAGGGCCCGCCAGGCAGCGAGGTCAGGGGCTTGTGAATGTCGCTCCTGGCTGGGCATCTGCTTCCTGACCACTCTACACCGTGAAAGGGAACATGAATGCTTCTCTGATGACCTATAGCTGCCTCTGCCACCCCGCCAGAGGTACTATTTTATTTTAAGAAACTGAAGTGATCTGATAAGAATTGGGATTCCTTATTGGTACAGCTGCAATACCTTCGTCATATTGAATAGACATGGAGTCAAAGATGGGTGTTGCCAGCTTCTCTCATGAGGACCTTTGCAATATTCTCTGCCCTGTTGGACACTCTTACTCCCATTTCACCCTGTTTCACCCTCGCTGCCACTTCCAATTGATCAGACAATTTGCTTTTAGAATAACTGCTCTAAATTCAAGTCGGCCCCATTTAAATCACACCCATGGCTCTTTAGTGCCTTTAGGATGAAGTGGTCATTCCTCCGCAGGGCATCAAAGGCCCACCAAGCTCTGGGTTTGGCCTACCCCTCCAACCTCATCTCCTGCCATCCCTCTCCCACTCTACGCTCCAATCCACCTACAGTTCTCCAAAGCATCGAGCTACGTCATGCCTTCATGCCTGCACATGTGCATGACTCTATCTGAAATGCCCACATGTTCGCCTTCAAGATTCAGCTCAAGTCTCTCTTCCTCTGTGAAGCTGGTTTGAATCCACCCACCCTCCCCCCAACCACAGTTAACCATTTTCCTCTTTGAGCCACGGCTTTTCTTTGTACAGACATTAATTACCACACTGCATTACAATTGCTTGCGTATACATCTGTCTTACCTATTAGACTGTGACAGACAGCCTTAAGTTCAAGAACCAAGTCTTTCCATCACTTTGTTTCCAGAGCCTCACATCCTATTCAGTACGTACTAGGAACTCAGAAAATGGTTAATGAGTGAATTAATGCATGTATATACATGTGAAGGGATCACAAGTCACACAGAAGGAACGATGAGTGGCGACATTCTTTTGTTGCTTATGGAAGCCAACAGATGAAGATAATTTTCCCAAGCAAATAACTATGCCTCTGGGGCTTCCAGTTTCAATGCAGCTTGTGACTAGAAACGTCATGACCATTTCATTCTGATCTCAGATCCAGCTGGGGAGACAAGACGGTATTTTCTCATTTCTGCTGATTCTTTTATACATATCATAAGTTTAAACTAAACAGGCAGAACTAACTCAGACACCCACATGGAACAGCAAGCAGGAGCGAGTTCCTATCAATGAGAAATTGACACAATAGAGAATCTATGCCCAGTCTAAGCAACTTTCTATGGATGAAGATAGATTCAAATTCTGAATCAAATTTCTATCAGAACCAGATAGAAATAGGTGAGCTGGTTTTATTAAAGAATTTTTTTAAAAAGTTGAATAGTCATGCTTTTTCTCACTGTTGAAGCTGAAATACTACATACTTGCTTTCCCAGACTCCTTTGCTGCTAGGGAACAGCAGATGACCTAAGTTCTCCAAGCAGACACACTGCATTGGAAGGTATTTTAACTAAATACCTAACTAAAAAAGCAGAGACTACATAGAACCCACTGCATCGGTTGCAAGGCAGAAGGACAGCAATCCTGATTTTTCATGAGCAGAGAGGGCATGGGTACCAGCTAGCATCCAGTATCCAATGTCAGCGATCAACGTCTAGGTACAGGGCATGGCTATCTCCGCCAGATCAGCTTGGTAACTTAACTTCCCTTGTGGTCCTGGCAGCTGCCTGGCTGCCTTTGTTCCTATGCATTTGTCTTTCTCAAGATTCCATGAGCTATCCAATAAGTACCGTTTCAGTAAAATCCTTTATTCCTCAAGTGTGTGATTAAATGTGTACTTGGTTTCTGTTGTTATAAACCAAGAGCCTTGACTGATATAGGTGGATATTACTCATTCCCCCATATGGAAATCAAAACTTTAGAGAGGTTAAGTACCCACAAAATAAGACATAACCAAGGCGTGTTCTTTCCAGTCCAGCCCACAGCAATAGCCAGAACTGAAAAGATCCCCCCATGAAGGAAAACTGCTCAAATCAAAGATGCTGTTAGATTAATGAAGGGAAAAGTCATGCACAATATTTTAACAGATGATGAGGAAAAATCTTTTTTTATTTCCAACAGCGTTTCCCAAATCTGCTTATCAGAATCAGCCACCAGAGTGGAAAGCACTGGAATGCAACACTTTCAACCCTCTTCATAACAAAACCTGTTTCCTTTCTCTGTCAGAGCATGCCAGAAAGAAATGCTGTGCCTAAGAAAGCAAAGAAAAAGTCAAAGGACGGTGTCTTTTTTCCTCCTGCTAGAACGTGGAAACAATCTTTTGAATAATTAATTGACTAAGGGCCATCACTCCAGGGAGACTCCGGTTCCTGTCTATCATTGAACAATCGCGGGAGGTGCACCAACAGCAAATCAACAAGACCAGCCCTTTCAAAAGAACACGGAGTTGGCTCCGACACTGTTGTTGATTAGGGCAACACCCTGCCACTTCCTCTCAGAGATCTTTGGACTGGTCGTCTTGCATGCAGTGGGCGCCCAATAAATGCTTACTGGGTGAATACATTTTTTAAATCCTCACCCAAGGATATGTTTATTGATTATAGAGAGAGAAACATTGATGTGAGAGAGAAACATCTTACAACCTTTTGTTGTACAGGATGATGCTCCAATCATCAGGCACCAGGGCTGATGAATACATTTTTGTCATTCCTATATTAAGAGTTCCAGTTCATCTAACTGGAGTTCAGATCCTAAGTTTATGGGGGATCTGAAAAATAGAAATTATTTTCATCTTTTTTGAGAGGAGTCTGGGAAAGCTTTAGTGTCTTCTCTCATTCACTTCTGTTAATGCCCCGAATTCCATTCCCTAATGTTGTTACTGCGGAAGATGAGCTGAAAGCAAAATAAGCATAACCAACTTCCTAAAGCAGCGGTTCTCAACCTGTGGGTCGCGACCCTTTGGGGGTCGAACGGCCCTTTCACAGAGGTCACCTAAGACCATCGGAAAACACATATATAATTACGTATTGTTTTTGTGATTAATCACTATGCTTTAATTATGTTCAACTTGTAACAATGAAATTGGGGGTCACCACAACATGAGGAACTGTATTAAAGGGTCGTGGCATTAGGAAGGTTGAGAACCACTGTAAAGGATTCCTAGCAAGGCAGAGAGTTCCATGAGATGGGGATGAAAACCTCTGGCCCAGAAGCGAGGGTGTTTTCAGCGACTGGTGCGTGATCTCACAGAAGATACACACGGAATTACACAAGCTATATTTTCTTATCCCTGAGCTAAAAAGAAAGGCCAGACCTAGTATTCAATGTCTAGGATTCCCTTCTACCTACTCTGGGAAACCACTTATATCAGATAAACACCTGCATCAACCTCCAGGATGAAGATAAAGTGAATCTGAAGATAACCTAAGACCTACCTTGTACCACAAGCTCCCACTTCTGTTTTTTATCTTGTTTTAAAAAATCTTTGCCTCTTTAGCACAGGGTAGGCAGAAAAATGCCGTTCTTTCCCCCTTTCCCCCAGGACCTCATCCTAATCTTTGGAATCTGTGAATGGTATTTTGCATGGCAAAAGAGAATTTGCCAATGTGACTAAGGTTAAGGACCTTAAAATAGGAAGAATATCCTGTATCATCAGGGTTGCCCAGTTTTATCACATTGGTCCTTAAAAGCAGAGCAACTCTCTGCTGGGTTAGAGAGAAGAGAAAAGGAGAGATTAGTAGTGTCTTCAAGGGGACTCAACCTACCATTGCTGGCTTTGAAGATGGAAGAAGGGGGCCATTAGTCAAGGAATGTGGGTGGTCTCAAGAACAGCTCTCAGATAACAGCCACCAAGGCATTCGGATCACAGTCCTACAACAGCAAGGAACTAAATTCTGCCAACAACCCAAATGAGCAAGGACCTTCCCCCAAAGCCTCCAGAAAAGAACCGTCCCTGGACAACTGGATATTAGCCCTGTGAGACCATCCGTGTCAGACTTCTGACCCATGGAACGTTAAGATAACACATATGGGTTGTTTAAGTCTCTAAATCCGGTGGTAACTTGTTACAACAGAAAACTAATACAAGATACAAGCCTGCACCTGAGAGTTCAGATTCACTATAGAAACAAGAAGACAGGCAAGCCACAGGAAGTGAGCCTACTCTCATTGCTATTGGTCGTTTGTTCTCTTCTTTACTTTCCTGACCAGCTATAAAAGTCCCTACTTATCTCTCGGGAGTGACTGCTAGCATCTCCTTTCCTGAGTGAAATTCCTCCAGAATGAGTGGGCGATTGGGTGTGGCTGTGGGCAGGTCAGTATCTGAGCTAATGAAGAACATACTAGTAGCTTCTATGAGTCACGGAATGTCAGAGCTAGTTGGGATCTGGAGGTCATCTAGTCCAGTCTTATTCAGTGAAGAACACAGATGCCCAGAGAGGTAAAGTGACTTCCCTGGAATGCAGAGCGAGCTGCTTCAGAACTGGGACTCTAAACCTGGTCTTTCAGCTTCCAGCTCGGGACCTGGTTTCCATCACACTGGTAGTTACCAGCCCTGAATGTGCACAGTTACTGGGGGACCTCTTTAAAAAGCACTGATGCCAAGCCCCCGCCCCCAGAGATGCTGATTCAATTGGTCTGCAGTGGGGCCCAATCAGTATTATTTTTTAAAAGCTCTTCTATTCTAATGTGCTTTCTATTGATCCTCTGAATTTTGGCCCCTTCTTAGCACAAGCTGAATTCTACTTAAAGGTCCAGGTTAATAATTAACATCCAATATAACAAAGAGACCAATACCAGTTTTATTCCTGATTACTACAGGCTTTATTAGCAAAGTAAAAGCAAAATATTTCATTGGCTTTCCACATATTCTTTCCTAAAAGAAGTTCTCTTTTTCCCTGTGTTTGTTTAACCTTGTCACATAGAACCTTCTGCTACTAAGAATTCCTGATATCTGACATCACTCAGCCACTTAGAATTCCTGGCATCTAACATCATTCAGCCTGTGCTGCCAATCTTTCTTCTTCCTCCCCATGCCTCTGGGAACTAAAGTTTCTCTCTCAAATGCAATCCCAATAACTGACAGCCCTCTACCTGGTGTGCTGCCTGCACCACCTTTGGCCTGCCGTGGACACCCTCCACGCTGTGCTCAGTCTTCGAGCAGCAGCTAAGGTTTTCCTTCCTGAAGGTCTGCTACTGAAACCAGCCCACGCCAAGGTGAGGTTGTTGGTGTCCTCCAATGTGGCGGTTGTGCACAGAAAAAGCTATTTGCACATGCTCTGATTTTTAAGATTAACATTCGGTTTAAAGTTACATTTAAGAGCCCAGTATTTCTAGTATGTATCTTCATATTCTAGTTATCAACCAAGCATAATTCAACACTCACTTTTAAGGAGTGCCTTCACAAATTAATCAAATGCCCTTGAATATTTTAAAACTGATTTTGTAGATTTAGTATATTTTTTCCTTTTAGATTCCTTTTCTGATTCATGAGACCTTCCATTGGGCTCTCAAGTAACTGTAATGTCAATGCCAATTTGTCAGAGCCTTCATGCCTGATGGAATTACGTTATAAACTTTTGCACTTTGTCACATGATTTGGGTTGATTGCATTCTGTATTTTTCTTGTCTTTTCCTTGCTTGGCAGGGCCATTACTCATACATTTTTGAACAGCCCGCTTTGGATTCTACATGGCTCACCTGGTTTTATTTGGCTCCACAATCACTAGGCTCTTGCTACTGACCGTCCCACTAATGTGCTAATAGCACCCCACACCAATGCCTTGTCTTGTCCCTCTCCTGGCCTGTCCTAACTTACCTACACAGACAGAGTTCCAGTGCTGACACCTGACCTCTGCACTGTTGCTCTTGTCTTTCCCTTCCTGAAAGCCCTCTTCCTCTCCTTACCCATCCATCGAGTCCCAGCTCAAATCCCACCTTCCTTCACTACAGCCCATGTGGTTTCTCCCTCCACACACGCATTGCCCATTGGCGGTATTATTCATTTAATATTACCTTGTGCATCAATCAGATTTTGCTAGCCATTTTTTCCTTTTTTTGTTGTTGTTGTTTTTTTTTTGTTTTCTCTTACCCAGATTAGAAACTCTTAGAAGGCAAGGGCTGTGTTTTTTAGTGTTTCCCTGCTTATGGCCTACCATAGTGCCTTGGGAACAACAGCTTAAAAGACCTAATTGGGTGAGTGAGAGGTTGAATTTTATTAGCATGTCATTCCTAGAGGGTATGTCTCCGTTCTGCTCCTGCCCAACATGCCATGGGTCGTCAATGACAATTGAGCATTACTAATTCAGTTATCACTTGAGACTTATGGCACATCCTATCAGCAGACAGCACATAACCTGCTTCTCAGCTTGCTTGATGCAGATTTCCTGACCTCAACCAACTAGTAAATTGCAGCGGAGTCACATCTGGTATAGGTTTTCCATCCTGAAATTACAATGCCTACAGTGGTTCAAACACTTCTAGCTGAAAAATGTCCTCCCGTGTGCTTAACCCGAACTAAAAATAAAATGCTGAGTCATATGTTTAAGCATGCCCCACTTGTGGACCATGAAGAGACAGGGCATGGGAGAAGCAGCAGCTCACAAAAGCCTTTTGCTGGATTTAGTTGTGTCATGACTTCACAGGTAAACAGATCTTACTTCTGTCAGAACTAATTTGCAGTTTCTTGCTATACATGGAGGAGCAAAAGAGTATCTATAGCTCCCTCTAGCCCGAGGAAGGAAATAAGAGAAAATGTCCACAAGACAAATGAACCTGAGGTGTCTCTGGTTTACTTCGGGAACCAGGAGTGTCTCCCCACTAAACTATTGGTCTGCTTGGCCGTCTTAATTGAAAGCAGTTGCCCTCTCCCCACCCAGCCAGAAGTATGACTCATCCCATGTCCTCCAAGCCAACTGTTTTACAAAATACTCTTCATCACCATGGCAACAGCCCAGCATCTGCCCTCACTTGGGTGTGGTTAGACTAAATACTACCGCTTTTTTTTTCCTGGTATCTGTTTGTTTCACTAGCTATAAATTTGAAACATTAATCACAGGAAGAGGCCACTTGGCACAAAGCAGAGCTGCCACATAGCTATACAAGAAGCAAAGATAAAATGGGGAAATACAAAAATAACACAATTAACTTTCTGTTAACAGCTACTATTCGCCGTGACTTAGTTACAGACAACACTGAACCACCTGAGAATGTTGGGAAACAATAGAATGATAATTATTGAGGTCTGCTTATGAGGCACCCTTAACCCACACAGCATCATGTATTATTACTCCCATTTTACAGATGAAGCAACTGAGACACAGAGCTTAAGGTTACCCAACTGGTAAGTAACAGGGCCAGGATTCAAATTCAGGCAGTCTGATTGCAAAGACCCACACTCTTAACCTCTATCTGATGACCTCAGGTTATAGGAAAGGAAGGCACTCACAAGTTGTTTGGTTGGGATTTTTGTTTGTTTGTTTTTGCCAACTCAGGTTAAATTATATCAGGCTTTAAAGACTAAAACAGGATGGATTTCAAATTTAAGAGTTAACTGCTAAGGCCCTGGCCGGTGTGGTTCAGTGGATAGATCATCAGCCCACGCACCAACGAGTCACGGGTTCAATTCCTGGTCAAAGGCACGTACCTGGATTGCAGGTTCAAGCCCCAGCCCCAGTCGGAGTGCTTGCAGAAGGCAACCAATCAATGTATCTCTCTTACATCAATGTTTCTCTCTCTCTCCACCCCCCTCTCTTACTCTTTCTAAAGACTAATGGAAAAAATATCCTCATGTGAGGATTACCAAAAAAAAAAGAGTTAACTGCTAAGTAAGCAGAAAGTGAAGAAGCGGTATAGTAGAGACTTGGCTACTACAATAATCATGCCTCACTCACAGATACATGCAGAAAGTTCTTTGTTTGGTGCCCATCAACCTAAATCCTCCTTACAGTTGGCAACTTCAGCCTCTTTCACAGCCACAGATTCTGCCCACTTTGCCAAAGCATCCCCCAAATCTCACCCATCATCACAAGAGGGCTCTGCGGGGGACAGAGGAGCACAAGTCCATTGCCATTACTGGAAACACAATTCGCAGGCCCTGTCCTAGGGACAGAGGGCCATCAGGTCATGCAGGACAGCCTAAGTCCTGAAGAAATGTCCTATTTGCCAGGATGCCCCAGGCTGCTTGAATTGTTTGAATTCGGAAGGGCTCTTAGCTCTGGGTCCAGAACCCATTATCTGAGGCTTAGGATCAAAAAGGAGGCAATGACCACATTCATTTACTGCGCAGCTGAGAGTGGAGGTGTGGTTGAACCTAAATGCAAAAGCAAACTGAAAATGACATTAAATCACTTTTTTAGGCACTGAAATAATTTAAGTGCTCTGTCATGGTTGGCTAGCAATTTCTTAGGTGTGATTAGGGTCATTGCAGGTAGCACGGAGTTCCTCTAAGCTTACAGCATTATCATATGTCATAATGCAAAAGCACTGTGCCACAGTAAGCAAGTGTGCGAGGTGCATTCCCATGTTAGGCCTGCCTCGGAGAAGTCAGCCAATTGTGATTGCCTAGAATGCCTCTCATTGGAGTGCAGCCCCTGCGGCTGGGCTGCTGGGCTCATACTTCACCTCGGCCTTTGATTAGCTGTGGGACTGGGTGAGTTACTTCGCTTCTCTGTGACTCAGTTTCCTTACTCATAAAAGGGGGTTAGTAATAGTTCTTACCTCTTGGCATCGTTGTGAGGATCTAAGACACTAATTCATGCCAAGGGCTTGTAACATTTCCTGTGACATGCTGCCACGCATTTCAATCTTGGATTTAAAAAACGTGCCAAAGGGACCTCATCCGAATGTTGGAGCCCTAACAGGGTGAAGTCAAGCACAAGCACTCTTTTAAAGTAATTCTGGTCACAGTCCCAACCAAGTACTGGATCAAGTTCAAAAAGGGGGGCAGGCCTGGCCTGTGCAGCTCAGTTGGTTGAGCGTCGTCCCATGCACCAAAAAAGTGGCCAGATGGATTTCAGGAAACAAACCATAAAACCGCTTTGTTTGCTAACAATCCACTAATGTAGGGATGGTCAGCTCGGAGGAAGAGACCCAATCCCTGCCGTTTTAATTCACAACTCTCATTTCCCACTCAATGGCAAGAGTGTTTAGTTCCATCAAGGAATTACATTAGTTATGTTTTAGGAGTATTTAGAGGATTTCTTATATTCTCACTCATCTCTTCCCCAGCGAGATCAATGAGGCACCCTGGAGTATTTCAAAACCAGGCTTTGCCTAGATGTAGTAGAAAAGGGGAAAGACACACCATAGAAATGCTATTTGATTGGAGTCATTTTCCTAATCCAAGAACTTCCTTCTAGAATTTTTAGCTAAATGTCCCAATATACAGGCATGTAAATACATTCTTGTCCACTAGCTTGAGATGTTTCTGAAGAATGGGCTTAAAGCCGCTACGACTGGTAATAGTATTTACTCTCCAGTTCAGCGGCAGGGGTTCTTGGATGATGTGACTTTCAGTGACATTGCTTTACTGGGTTCTTGCCTGCCAGCTCCTCCACATGGGACGGGCTGGACACATGTTGGCTAGCACTGCTGCTAAACGCAGGCATTGGGTAAGCTGGGCAAGATGTTCTGCACACCAGGCAACAGCTAACTCAGATGCCTTGGAGCTGGCAGATCATAAGTAAATGAAGAGAGCGAGCCCATGGGAACAACCCTACCTCAGTTCCAGTCTGTTTCGGCCATGTAGGAAACAGGGCAGGGGAATCTTCAGATGTTCCCATATTTTCAAGAAGAGCCAGAAATTGAGGTTGTTATAGGAAATCTGATTTTTAAGGTTGGCAAATTATTAATTTACTAACTAAATATTTTTTTAAAGTCTTATGACATGTTGTTTTTTTTAATATATTTTATTGATTTTTTTACAGAGAGGAAGGGAGAGGGATAGAGAGCCAGAAACATCGATGAGAGAGAAACATTGATCAGCTGCCTCCTGCACACCTCCCACTGGGGATGTGCCCGCAACCAAGGTACATGCCCTTGACCGGAACCGAACCTGGGACCTTTCAGTCCGCAGGCCGACGCTCTATCCACTGAGCCAAACCAGCCAGGGCCTAACTAAATATTTTTAAAGAATTGCATGGATGACAAAATGTGTATATCCCATGAATTCACAACCTCTGACCACTAATGACACCCCCTGCACATGACCTTAAAGCACTCATCATATTAAGTTCATGTCTGTGTTATTATTTGCTTTGGTTGCCCACTGGCCTGCTTGCTGTACACCCATCATCTCATTTCATCTCCCACAACAACACAATAAATTAGGGACTAATGCTACTATCTCCATTTACAGATAAGAAAACTTGAGTCTGGAAGAGTTTGAGTAACTTACCCAAGGTCACAGAACAAGTGCTCCGGGGATCTGCCCTGGGGCAGCCATGCACTCTAGCTGCGGGGTGGACTCCACTAGCACCTTTGCCCTAATGTTCTGGATTCCATTGAGCTCATCTCTCAGACCAGGGGTCCTAATACATTCAAATACGGTGTGGTCAGATGTTAACCATTCAAAACATAAAATATACTTAATTCTTCTTTAGTGAAGGATAGCAGTATTAGACTTTTGCCAATGAGTACCTAAAAATAGGGATTGTAAAAGCCACCATGAAGCAATTCTATGCCATAGATCCAAA
The DNA here is from genome assembly GCF_000412655.1 of Myotis brandtii. Lineage (NCBI taxonomy): Eukaryota > Metazoa > Chordata > Mammalia > Chiroptera > Vespertilionidae > Myotis > Myotis brandtii. The sequence goes on along the minus strand of NW_005370478.1, from coordinate 637,176 downwards.
TGTCTGAACTTGCAAAATTTGGAAGAAAAAAAAACCCACAAAAAACAAAACAGTTTTATGAGTAATGCCAAACATAAGGGAGAAAGAAAGGAAAAAGTAAAGCATGGAGGACTATTGGATTTTTGTTTTCCCATGATAGTGGTGAGAATTAGAGACTGTAAAAAGAGGAAAAATCTGTATGGAGCTGGTTTTAATTTTTTTTTTAACTCCTTACAACGGCATATACTAGTAGTTACCAAGCAACTGTAACCAAGTTACTATATCAGTGATGAAAATACAGCACACACAAACCTGATCTTTCCAATGAATAGCCCCTGACTCATTTTCACCAGTCCTGAATAACACTGTTCACAGATCTGCAGCAACTATGATATCATCATTTATTCCAGGGAGCCAGAGGGAAAGAAATTGTGTGTGTGTGTGTGTGTGTGTGTGTGTGTATGTGAATAAATGAAAAATGGGGCAGTGGAGCTGGGCATGAAGTCAGATGATTCTGATTAATTTCCCCAGCAGCAGGCTTAGTCAGATTAGTTGAGGACACTGATAAATTTTAATAGAGCCATCCTGAAGTTTGAGGGAACTGATTCAAGATTGACCAGCTCTACCCAGCCAGCATGGCTCAGTGGTTGAGCATCAATCTATGAACCAGGAGGTCACAGTTTGATTCCTGGTCAGGGCACATGCCCAGGTTGTGGGCTCGATCCCCAATGTGGAACATGCAGGAGGCAGCCAATCAATGAATCTCTCTCATTATTGATGTTTCTATCTCTCTCTACTGCTCCCTTCCTCTCTGAAATCAATAAAAATATATATTTTTTAAAAAAAAAAGATTGACCAGCTTCTATTATAAAGCGGTGAGGTGCAATGGATTACTCACACGGGCTCTAGCATCAGACTGACTTGGTTTGAATTCCAATTTCTTTGTTTATGAGATATGCTTATGTTGGTACTTAATGTGATGGGCAGAATAATGCAGCCCCCACCAAGGATGTTCATGTCCTAATCCCCAGAACCCATTGCCCAAAACACGGCGAAGGGGAATTTAGGTTCCAGACGGAATGCAAGTTACCAATCAGCTGACCTTAGACTAGGAATTATCCAGGTAGGCCAATGTAGACAGCAGAGTCCTTAGACGTCAAAGCGAGGCAGAAGAGTGAGAGTTAGAGGAAGATGTGATTATGAAAGAAAGGTACAGGGAGGTTCAGCACTGATGGCTTTAAAGGGGCCATCCCTAGAAGCTAGAAAGGGCAAAGAAACAGACTCTCCCGTCAAACCTCCAGGAAGGAAAACAATCCCGCTGACTTGGAGATTCTAACCCAGCGGGACCTGGGTTAGACTTCTAATCTACAGATCTGTAAGATAACAATACATTGCTGTTGTTTAAACTGCTACGTTTGTGGTGACTTATTCAAGCAGCAATAGAGAACCAATATAACTGAAAATACAAAATATTATTAAATGATAAAAATAAAATTCAGAACATACAAGTACACATACACATACACACACACACACACACACACACACACACACTGCCCGCAGCTGGGTTTAAATTTCAATGGGAAATGAAGAGTGTGGAGCTGATGCGTCAGTGACTCAACAGGGACCAGCCAGACCAGCAAACACAGGTCAGGGACCTGGGCCCCGCCCGGCTCCGCAACAGACGTGCTGAATGAAGTCCTTAAGATTCTTATGAATCAGTCCTTTCTCTGGGCCTCAGCTTTTCTCATTCAGATAAGAAATATTTACAGAACACCTGCCACTGGGCTGGGCTGGGCTTTAATGGAGTCAAAAAATGAGTCATTGTCCTTGGCCTCAAGGAGCATCTCAGTCACTCTGGAAGAGAAAGGTGGTGACCAGAGGCTGTCTGAGGTCTCCTCCTGCTTTAACAGTCTATGAATCCACGAGTCGAAAGATAATTTCATGCTTACTACCTTTTATGAATGTGTGTGAGGTTGCCTGAGTTCACAAATATTTTAGGTTGCAGGAAACAGTCATGTGAAATCAGAGCACTGAAAATGTTTCTCTAAAACAGCAAAGGAAATCACAATCTCTCTTTTTCTCAATTAAAAACATCAGTTAAACATTCCTTTATTTCCAGACTAAAGTGTAAGTATTGCTATTATGTTCAATTACATTTAATTCAGTGTCTCCCCCAACCCTAACCCCACCCCCCTCCAAAAAACCAGTGAGTACTTACTATTACTCTCTTCTCTTGATAGTAATTATCCTATATAATAAAACCCTAATATGCAAATCGAACGAACAGTGGAATGACTGGTCGCTATGATGCACACTGACCACCAGGGGGCGGATGCTCAACACAGTTGCTGCCCCCTGGTGGTCAGTGTGCTCCCACAGGGGGAGCTCTGCTCAGCCAGGCTCACAGCTGGCAAGCACAGTGGTCATGGCAGGGAGCAGGCCTAAGCCAGCAGACGGACATCCCCGAGGGGTCCCAGGCTGCCAGAGGGTGCAGGCCGGGCTGAGGGACACACCCCACCCCCACCCTCCCACCCCCCAGCCCAGTGCACAAATGTCATGCTCCAGGCCTCTAGTTAGTTTATATCAGTGCTGCTATGTTAGCTTTCATTTACATGTATAGAGGCAATTTTAAATGAGTACATTTTAAGACAAATTTGAAGTTCTTAAAAAGAAGAGAAATAATCTAAAGGGAGAGAGAGAAAGAGTAGGAAGGAGAGTGACTTATAAGGAACAAAGAAGCTAAGTTAATGTAGGAAGCAAAATGTAATTGTGGTGGACAGGATTAGGAAGAAAGTTTAAAGACAACACTAAAACAAAAAAAATTTTTTTTAAAGAAAGAGAAATGTGGTAGGAAAACAGCCAGGAGGAAAGTGAGGTGGCTCTTTCCCTCTGTAAGCCTCGCTCTGTTTTATTCCTGTCCCACATCCCCCATACAGAGACACCCTGTCCCAGTGCCCTTTGGCTTCTTTCTGAATTGTGCTAAAGACCCATGAGAACCAGGTTCAATGGTCCTCTGATGCCCCCTGCAGGGTTCTCAAGGCAATTTGCTCTTTTTTTTTCCCTTTTCTTTCTTTCTTTCTTTTTTCTTCTTCTTTTTTTTTAATGTGATTTACCAGACCATACTTAACCTTTGTATAGAAACCTGGGTCCAATAATGACTTAGAGCAATGACAGATTTCAACAAGTATGGTTCTGGGAATTACTTTCATATCAGGCTTTGGCATTCCCCATATTAATGAAATGAGAGATTTCATCATGATTTATAAAAGACTGGCTGTGTAGTTTGCTGTGATTTAGTCAAAATGCATGGACCTTGTCAGGAAGACCTGGCTTTGAATTCCTTCCCCATCACTTACTAGCTGTGTGGTCCAGGGGAAATTCATTAATCTCTTGTTAATCCTTGCCTGAGGATATCTTGCCATTGATTTTTAGAGAGAGTGGAAGGGATGGGAAGAGACAGAGAAACATCAAAGTGAGAGAGACACATGGATTGGCTGCCTCCTGCACATCATCCTGGAGGTACGTGCCTTTGACTGGGTTCAAACCCAGGACCCTTCAGTCTTTGGGCCAACGTTCTATCCACTGAGCCAAAACAGCTAGGGCTGTTTCCTTGCATTTAAAAGGGAGCTTTGTTAATCCTTGCCTGAGGATATCTTGCCATTGATTTTTAGAGAGAGTGGAAGGGATGGGAAGAGACAGAAACATCAAAGAGAAACACATGGACTGGCTGCCTCCTGCACATCACCCTGGAGGTACGTGCCCTTGACTGGGATCAAACCCAGGACCCTTCAGTCTGTGGGCCAACGTTCTATCCACTGAGCCAAAACGGCTAGGGCTGTTTCCTTGCATTTAAAAGGGAGCTATCGCCCTAACCGGTTTGGCTCAGTGGATAGAGCTTCGGCCTGTGGACTGAAAGGTCCCAGGTTCGATTCTGGTCAAGGGCATGTACCTTGGTTGCGGGCACATCCCCAGTAGGAGTGTGCAGGAGGCAGCTGATTGATGTTTCTCTCTCATCAATGTTTCTTGCTCTCTATCCCTCTCCGTCTCTGTAAAAAAACAATAAAAAATTAAAAAAAAAGGGAGCTATCAAGATAGATCTTATAGGGCTGCTGTGAGAGTTAAATGAGATGTTATGGGTATATAAAGTGCTTCATTCAGCATCTAGTACCTGGTAGCTCCTCAGTAAGTAGTAGCTTTTATTACTTTAGTCCAGTGGTTCTCAACCTTCTGGCCCTTTAAATACAGTTCCTCATGTTGTGACCCAACCATAAAATTATTTTCGTTGCTACTTCATAACTGTAATGTTGCTACTGTTATGAATCGTAATGTAAATATCTGATATGCAGGATGGTCTTAAGCGACCCCTGTGAAAGGGTCGTTCGACCGCCAAAGGGGTCTCGACCCACAGGTTGAGAACTGCAGCTTTCGTCCAAAGAGAAAAGTATATTGTTAAGAGCTCTATGTCCCTTGTGATACCAGAAGCCAACTCATAATAATAATTAGGTGTTACTCCGCTGCTAACAGTCCTTCAGTGCCTCCTCACTTAAACCCTAAGCTCATTGGTATGGATGGTCACAGTCTCTCAGGATACTGAAGGCCCTGCCCGTTTCCCCAGCCTCATTTCTCCCTACACCCCCTCCTAACAAATGCCCAAACCCCACAGAAACTACTGGTAGTTCCATGAACTTGCCAAATGATTCCACACTCTCCTTTGGCATGAAAACCACTCTTGGATGCCCTGCCCCTGCATGTTCACTTCCGCCTCATTTGCTCCTGCTTGCCCTCGAGGCTTAACTCAAACTTCACTTGCTCAGGGATTTAGCAACTCATACGGGAACAATTTCACTAGGAATCGATTGTAGCTTTCTTTTTCAAGTCTGTTAAGGCATTTGGATTACTGTCTAATCCTAAATGGTTTCCTACAATAGTAAAGGCAGTATGGCCGACAGTAATGCCACAGCTACAGAAGTGGATTTGTTTCTTGAGTCACATGTTGGTGCCTTAAAATCTGTATTGAACATTTATAAGTATTTGTAAATGGTGCTGTTATTACTCATGGCATACCAAAGCAAAAATAAGCTTTCTTAAGTTAGAATCCTGTAAAGAATGCTGCTTATCCGGTTCAGCTGACCCCACTCATTACCAGAATCTTCACCTAACAGCTTGGTCAGGTCCATCAATCCAGCTGCCTTTGCGTAACAAATATGGGGATCCTTAACTCTGAGTTCAACAAACGCAATATTGAAAAAGAACAACCCAGCATTCTGTAATAAAACCAATATAGCAGAAACTTCTCAGGAATGCATCATAACATCCGTAAAACTCAACATTTGATGGTGTAGGCACCACAACATATCACTTTCTCCATGCATTCCATCTATAAATAGAAACGATAATGGCTATTTCACACGATTATCCTAGTGATTAAGTGCAGATAAAAAGTGGGGACTTACCAGCATCTAGATCAGGGATGGGCAAACTTTTTGACTCGAGGGCCACAATGGGTTCTTAAACTGGACCGGAGGGCCGGAACAAAAGCATGGATGGAGTGTTTGTGTGAACTAATATAAATTCAAAGTAAACATCATTACATAAAAGGGTACGGTCTTTTTTTTTAGTTTTATTCATTTCAAACGGGCCGGATCCGGCCCGCGGGCCGTAGTTTGCCCACGGCTGATCTAGATGGTATTTAAATCCAATAGAATTGATGAAATAACCTAGAGAGAAAAAGTTGAGGGGGGGAGAGGGGAAGGGGCCAACCTCCTTCTAAATGTTTCCCATTCATTTGTTCATTCACCAAGCATTTTCTGAGTGTCTATGGTCTGCCAGTTACCATGCTAGACACCAGGAATGCAGAGACATGGAGAAAGCTTATCGTCTCCTAAGGGATTCAGCACAAAAATATGTGCTTAATTACAAACGATGATAAGGGCTTTAAAGGAAAAATTCCAACTACTATGAGAGAAAATGGGACTGAGGACCAAATTCAGATGAAATAAAATATTGTATGTAAAGCAATTTAGCACAGAAGCGGACACATAGTAAACACTTTGGTCAAGGACAGACCCACTAAGAAAGTGACAATTATGCTGAGACCAAAGGATTAGTAGGAGTTAGTCAGGTTAGGAGTCAGGGGGAGATGGGGAGGGCACTGCCAGCTGAGGAACAACACACAAGAAGGCCCTGGGGCTGCTAAGAGCCTAGGGTATTCCAGGACCTGAAAGGGGACCTGTGTGGCTAGAGAGCATGATAGTTAAGAAATTACAACAGCCTCTGCCTGGCTCCTCAACGTAGAAATCTCCTTACCATAGATGATTAAAATGACTTGAAGAACCACACAACAACACTAGATACTAAATCAAGATGGTAATGATACAAATGAATTGTACCTGCCTGAAAATGAGACTGAAGTCTACGGGTTCTCTTTCCAACTTCCGTTTTCAATCATCCTTCTCCTACTACACAAAGGAAAGGCAAATTCTTCATCCAGAATCTCACTTCAGGTTGCCAATACATTCTTCCTGAGGAAAAGTCCAATGACAACAAACCTGAGAGAGATTCACCAAGAAATATTAAATGGGACAGCAACTTATCATCATCCAGGTTATGTATAAATGCAACTTAAAATGTATAAATTTAACTTAAAATTCAGAAGTAAAAGGGTTATCAGAGAGATACCTATTAACATCATTATTTGAGTTGAAAAAAGACAGACTTTTTCTAATAGAAACTCCAATTTGGCTGACTGTTTTTCCAGTGAGGATTAATTTCGACAATTAATTCATATGGTGAGCATTTTCCAAAACTTGAATGAGCTAAATCTGCAGCCCCAACATTTTGATGAAAATAAATTGAAAGTGCATATTCATTATACAAGTCACAAAAGATTATGAACCTTATAACTACTTAAGTTTATGAGGAAAATCTTAGATATCAAATTTAATAAGTACAAGAATATAAAATTTTTCAAAATTATTTGAAGGTTATGCTAGCAAAAAACAAAATGTGGAGACCACTAGCTTACATGAAAGACTTAAGAGTATCTGCTACCTAGATGGGGTGGGTGGGGTGTGGAACAAGGAGACATCAAGAGGAATCCCTAGATTTCTAACCAGGAAATATAAGTTTGAACGCCACTCAAAATTCTTGTATGTTCATGGTTCATTAAGGCACATGAAAACCAAATGGGGAAAAAAATGATAAAAATAAAATTGTAAAAGCATCCAGAGGAAGAAGGCAGATCATGTATAAAGATAAGAGTGACATCAGATTTATTACCAAAAATAATGCAAGTGATAATATAGTAGAGGAATATCTTTAAAATACTGAAAGAAATACTGTCAACACAGAATCCTATACTTAGCAATAATCTTTCAAAAGTGACAGCAAAAAAATAATGACATATTCAAACACATGAAAGCTGAAAAGAATACATTTCCACATTACAGACTACAAGAAGCCACAGAAAACTACACCGTAAGAAATATAAAGGAAGGCTCAGGCAGAAAAAAAATGAGCCCAGATGAACCCTGGCTGGGTGGTTCAGCTGGTTGGAGCGTCATCCCATACATCATAAGGTTGTAAGTTCAACTCTGAGTCAGGGCACAAGCCAGCTTCTGGGGAGACCTTCTTTGTAAAGGACAGAGTAGAAGGGCAGGTAACTTCTAACTTCGTGATTCCTACTGAAAGAGAAGGTCCTGGCAATAGCAAAAGCGGATATACACTCTTTTTCGTTCTCACAACAAGCAAAAGAGGAAACAGAGGCCAGGTGCAGTTCAAGTATCTGTACAAGGTGTTAAGGCAGTGATTCCCAAAGTGGGCGCTACCGCCCCCTGGTGGGCGCTGCAGCGATCCAGGGGGGCGGTGATGGCCACAGGTGCATTTGTTTTAACTTTTTTTTGTATTACCTTTCTATTCTGAGTTCAATAAATAGTTTCATAATTTCAAACTTCAATGTTTCTAATTTACACCTTTCTTTACTATATTTTACGAAAAAGGTAGAAACATTAATACATATATCTTTCTGTTTAATTGCTATTAAAATTAAAAAAAATTAATTTCCAGGGGGCGCTGAGTAATATTTTTTCTGGAAAGGGGGCGGTAGGCCAAATAAGTTTGGGAACCACTGTGTTAAGGGGTAGAGAGGAAGTTTGAACTCAGGTTTGTCTCCAAAGCCAGAGATAACACATCGTTCAGATGTTCCTACGATTTCGAGTTCTATTTGGAGAAGCCTGACTTCAGGACTTTTAGCTCCGCTGAAAGGTTTAAGGGTGTATGTGTGGGAGGGCTGGGGTGTGGAGGGGGGACAAGGGCATTTTAAGCATATACTCTGCACCCAGAAAGCTCTCGGTAAGCCAATACCAGGGTCTTGCCCATGGCCGCCTGCGAGGAAACACTTGATTCCTGCAATGCACTGTGTGTGCTCCTACCCGTCCAAGGGCCTTCAGTCTTCTGCCGGAGGGACCCTCGCTGGGGAACAAAACCGCGCTGAGTTCGGCGGCGCGGGAGCCGGAGGAAAGA
>NW_005370478.1:607882-628437 GCF_000412655.1 Myotis brandtii | reverse complement strand
GCGGGTGAGTTCCCGGGGCGGAGAAGTGGGCGCTGTGGCGAGACGGTCCGGGAAGAACACGCCGTGAGCGGTGCATGTGTCATCTCAGCCAACTGGTCTCAGAATCCAGGCCCAGAGGCATCCGCGTTCGCGGCCGCAGGACCTGTCAGCCCCGAGGTTGAAACCAGGAGAGACCGCGTAGGAAGGTGACTCCGTTTTGAAAGCGTGCAGGACATTTGACTCTGGTGTGTAAGTGAAGGACTTCCCCTGCCACTAATGTTAATAAGGGAAGGTTACGTTATTCAAACAAGGTCACACCGCAAACACGTGGCAGGGTTGCGTCGGAGGCTGGCTCTTACCGTTACACCCTGCTGCACTCTCTCCCCCGGGTTTAACCCTCATTTCCTCTGCTTGGCAGGTAACCAGATCCTCTCTAAGCCAGTTTCCTCATAGGAGTTAAAGGAGATAATGCAAGCAAAGTGTTTCGCATGGGGCCTGGCGTTAATAATAAATAAATTATTGCCTTCTATCACTGTTCCTATACCACCAAGTTTTATTTCATTGGTGTAGTCAATATTCTCTTAATTTGGAAGAAATGTGAAATTTCAAAATTAAAAAAATACATGTACTGCCCGGCCTGTGTGGCTCAATGGTTGAATGTTGACCTATGAACCAGGAGGTCACAGTTCAATTCCTGGTCAGAGCACATGCCTGGGTTGCTGGCTCGATCCCCAGTGTGGGGCGTGCAGGAGGCAGCCGATCAATGATTTTTTCTCATTGATGTTTCTATCTCCTTTCTTCCTCTCTGAAATCAATAAAAAGTATATATATATATATAGTTTAAAATGTACTATGTGCTATAATGAAGTACTATATCGAGGAGGGAACAGCTCTGTATTGAGCAAGAACTGGAAGCTACTGTAGCTTTCTTTTAAAGAATAATAAAGTACAGATTGTTAATCCTGTATCATCTTACACTTTAGAAAAGAAAATGTCCTGGGCTGATTTCACAACAAAGATAAGTCCGTTTCCTTAATTCAGTGGTTCTCAACCTTCCTAATGCCGCAACCCTTTAATACAGTTCCTCATGTTGTGGTGACCCCCAATTTCATTGTTACAAATTGAACATAATTAAAGCATAGTGATTAATCACAAAAACACTATGTAATTATATATGTGTTTTCCGATGGTCTTAGGCAACCCCTGTGAAAGGGTCGCGACCCACAGGTTGAGAACCGCTGCCTTAATTATATATTGGTGCCTTGTAATCTGTGTTGAAAATATTTAACAGTATTTACAGGCTTTTTTTTTTTAATCCTCACCTGAGGATATTTTTCCATTGCTTTTTAGAGTCGGGGAGAAAGGGAAAGAGAGAAAAATATCTATGTGAGGGAAACACATCGATTGGTTGCCTCCTGCACTCGCCCTGACCAGGGCCCGGGCCGGAGAGAAGCCTGCAACCAAGATACATGCCCTTGGCCAGAATCGAACCTGGGACCCTTCGGGTCTGCAAGCCAATGCTCTATCCACTGAGCCAAACCGGCTAGGGCTACAGGCTTTATAAGTCATGCTTCTTTCTGGCCAGTAACTTAATCTTAAAAGAAGACACATTTTTAAAGTAATAATTTTACTCAGCAAGTCGCACTTGAAAATATATAACCAAAGGTCAAACAAAACTTTTCCTCTATTCCAGACAACAAAAGTTAATGATGATCCCTAACATTCATCCTTCATATGCAGTCTATTCTCTGAATTTACAAGTGCCTTTACTTCAAGTACTGTATGTCTTAGTTCTCTCCTCCTTGAACTGAAACTTTTATTATTTTTACTTCTCACAACATCTGGGATCCTAAACTCAGCATGCCCCAAACTAAAATTAATAGTTTCATTCCCACTCTTTGCCTCCTGACACACACAAGAACACTAACAAAACCTCCTCTTTCTTTTCTCTCTACCCACTGCAATCTTCAGAGTCACAACTCTGGAATCATCCAAGACTCTCTACTTTCTCCAACCCCTCTCTCCCTTGGTCCCAGTATCCTAAATATCTCTTAAACTTTTTTTCACTCCTCTCTACCTAGTTTAGCTTCTAACCATTATCTCACCTGGACCTTTTCAACAGTCTTTTAACTAGTCCCTCTACCATTACTTCTCACCTTGCAATTCATCTGTTACACCAGAGGGAGTTTTCTAAAACCTAAATTTGTTACAGAACCCAAGTTCATGTGCCCGCTTCAGAAGGCCAAAACTAAAAATGTCGGAGTTTGGAGTAAGGAAAGGTTTATTGATCAAGAAAGCACCAACTGAGAAGATAAGAGACTTAATGGTGCCTCACATCCATCTTATTCATTGAATTAGGTTAAGGGTTTTGTCAACCAATGGTTGTGTGGCATGGCACCATTCAAAGCCAACAGGAATTCCTGAACTGGGAAACGATTGTGTGAAACAGCTCAATTGTGATAGAGCACAGCTGTGAGGCAGCCCTGGGGCTAGGCCCCCCTCTGGCTGGATAGCTCTACTCTGCTCCTGTCTGGTCTGCTCCACTCTGTGCCAGGGAGACATCTTTGCTGTTTCAGCTCAACCAGGAACAGCAGTCTTGGGTGGAAAGGGAAAGTGGGCTCCCAGAGCCAGAGGGGATCTAACATGTATAGACAGAAATCCCTGCAGGATGGTTCTCATACAAATGAGGACTCCAAATCCTTGAAGTTTGATTGATCCAAAAGGCACTGTCCTGACTGGTCAGAATGGAGCCACTTTGATTGGTCAGTGAAGATGTTGATGGGAATATAGCTATATGGCTCCTACTGGATGGGGAAAGCGTCAGTCCTATGGGTTGAAATAGGATTCCAGGAACTCCTTTATAAGGGCTGGTTCAGATGGCAGAAGCCAGTGCAGGCAGTTCAGTGCAAGCACACTCTCACCTCCACCTGCACCACCCCACACTTTAGGAGGAAAGAGGGGGAGCTAATGGGCTGCTACTCAGAAAAGCCAAGGACTCAGAAGTCTTCTGGACTTGATTGGGCTCTGACATAAGGGAATGCATGACTGTGCACCTGCCTAGATAGAATCAGTGATCTCAAGACTATCTTGCATATGAATGAACAGGAACCAATCAATTACTTCTTAAGACCACTTTGAAATCTTACTAAAAGCAGTTCATTTTCCTGTGTCATTTCCACCTTCCTCTCCCATACTATGTGGCTAGGAAGCCCAACCTTTGACCTCTGTTATTCAAAATACATACATGTGATTGATTCTACCTGCTTCATTTTTGCAAGTCCAATAAACTGACTCAAACTACATTTTTAAATCACAGCAGACTTTTTTCTCTTTTTCTGGCACCAATCCAATCAGGTAATCTATTTTTCCCCCAATACTCCTAGGATACTTGGCCTGTGTTACCACACCTTTGGTAAAATTTCTAAAATCAAAGCTGCTAATAGAATATTTCTTTATATCAATGAGACTCTTTGAAGAGATGTGTCATATTTTTTTTCTCAGCCTTCAGAGAAGGAAAGCAGTGGGAGTCTTATTCAAACTGCTTATAGATAAAACCAGTAATTCTTTCCATATAACCTCAAGCATACATCTTTACACCATTGGCCATAGACTGGCCCCAAGTCCCATCGCCAGACCTTTGCCTCTCAGTCTTGCTTGTCTTCTAGAAAAGAGATCCCTCTCTTCTGTCCCACATCACCTCCACTGGAAACCATGAGCTCACGTGCTTGTCTTCCTTAGTGAGTGTGGTACCACCTGTCTGATGGGAATCTTGCTGTTCAGGGAACTGCTGGGGTGCCATTCCCATTTCCCACCATGAGTTCCCCTCTGGCTGGGAGTGCTCCAGAGGTGTGCTCCTTAGGTGGAAGCCGGGCGGGGGTTGCTGGGGAGAAGCTTATATGTGGTTACTAGATGCTGAAACCCAAGGGAGCAAAGAAGCTGTACTTAGAAAACAGTGCCACCCAAATCCACGGTGGACTCCCAGCCTAGAGCAAGGCTACTTGGACAGGACAGGCAATTTTCTACCATTAACCCATTTGTTATATTTCTTAATTTATATAAGCCCTTAATTTCTTTAAGTCAAATAAGCAGAGCTCCTTTTATCCAGTTCTGAAGAATGCACTCCCGGGGGGCTGCGTTTGGGTATCGAGTTTGAGTTTTTCCCATAGCCGACACACACATTTACATATAAGACAAAAGGCAAATAAAAATATACCCACAAAGAATAAAATTCAACTCCTGCAGGACAACCAGACCAGAGAGTCTCACCAGAGGATGTGTTGGATTGCTCAGCAGACATTCCTCAACCCCAGAGTTAGACAGCCCAACCAGAGACTGTCACCTAAGGGCGTCTTGGATTGCTAGCAGGCGTTTCTCAACCCGCCAACCAGCAGACCACTGGTGGTCCATGAGGTCCAAAAGGTTGGCAACCGCTGCTCTAGACTCTAGTAGAGTCTAGAGGTAAACAGCCAGACCAGGGATCATCACCTGAGGATGGTTTAGATTGTCCCACGGGTGTTTCTCAAACCTCGAGAATTAAACATACGCTGTGCCCTGAATCTAACGTCCTGGAGGCTGTTCCTGCTTAACCAACCACAAGCTCAGTGCACACCAGGACTGAAATGACCTTTCCTACAACCCTTTGCCCAAAATAGAAATACTAATTAAAGCAACCACAGGGGCTGACCTACCCACCTCCCTGTCGAAGCACTGAATGAAACAAGTTCAGTAGGCCATTTCACTTCACTGTCAAGGCAGGCTAGGCAGCCATTCCAGTGGTCAGCACCCAGTTGGAGTACCTTATAAAATAGATCCTCCATCCAGTTGAGACACAGGTGAATAAACCTTAGACAAGCTGCCACTGCCAACTGCTTCACCAGTGTCTATACCAGGCCAAGAGGGAGTTCTTTTAAGAAAGTCCCATCTGGTCTGGCTGGTGTGGCTCAGTGGTTGCGTGTCGACCTGTGAACCAGGAGATCATGGTTCAATTCCTGGTCTCCTGACTGGGTTTCTTAGGGCTTGATCCCCAGTAGGGGCATGCAGGAGGCAGCTGATCAATGATTCTCTCTCATCATTGATGTTTCTATCTCTCTCCCTCTCCCTTCTCTGAAATCAATAAAAATATATTTGCAAAAGTATCTCTAATGACTGTAAGTGACAAAAAGAACTGCAAAAGGCATGGTTATAGATCTGATTATATGCAATTGATAAAGAAATTTGCTCTTCTCTGTAACATAATATTTTAAGATACCAAATAGAACCCCTCCTGGAACCCCCAATCTGAGATGAATACCTCTTCCCTGTGCTCTGGCTTCCTGTGCATACCCCACTGGTAGCACTTTTTACATGGAAAAAACTGTCTATCCTTCATTTATCTTTATTTCCAGTACCTGGCTCACCTGTGCTTGATTAAAGTTTGAAAAAAAGGGGGCGGGGGAGGATCCACAGACCTGGGCTTGATGCTGCCTCTTCCAGTAGCTAGTTGGGTGACATTGAGCAAATCATTTACTTTATCACAATCCCCATTTTTCCCAGGGAGGTTGGACCACATAATCCTTGAAATTTGCTTCCATTCTGAAATGAATGCTTCTGTGAAGAGGAAAAGCAGCAAAATAGTCTTAAAAATAGGCGAATGTGTTATGGCATAGAATGCACCTCCCATTACTCTTCCTTTTCTTCTCTTTAGAGGTTGCTTTCTTCTGAGAAGGTCTCTGATAAGGACCATTCTCTCCCCAAACCCTGCTGGAGCAAGGACATGAGGCTCCTCTTTGACCAGTTCATGAAGAAATGTGAAGATGGCTCCTGGATACATTTGCCTTCATATGAGTATATAGCAACTCAAAGGAGTCAAGACTTCCCAACCTTTATTCATGGTAGGAACAGCAAGCAATTCTCCCATAAAGAATATTTAAATATTGTCCTGGCTGGTGTTGCTCAGTTGCTTAAGCATCCTCCCATGCACCAAAAGGTCATCGGTTTGATTCCTGGGCTGTGCAGGTGCAGGCAGCTGATCAATGATTTTCTCTCACATAAGTATTTCTCAATATATATCTTCCCCCCCTCCCCGGCCCCGCCTCTCTTTTCCTCCCTCTCTAAAATCAATAAAAACATATTTTTAAAAAGAATATTTAAATATCAAATATAAAACTAAGAAGAGATTGAAGCACTAGTTACCACTTGGAAAGGGGAGGAGTGTAATGCAGGGGTTTCTATAGTCTCCAGTTTTATAGACCAGAAACCTCAATGAATTTTGCAGTTTGTGGGAAGGCATAAAGCCTTTTGCCAAGAATAAGACTGCCTCCCACTGGCATCCTCGTCAACATTAGCAGGAGTGAACAAAAGACCCCAGAGAGCCTCCACCCTCCCACAGCCTCAGCACTTCTCTGTGATGGCATCTTTCTCATACGTGTTTCTCCTGTGCCCATCCAGCTTATTTCCCTACAGCCTCCGAGCTCATAAACAAAGAAAAACTGTCACAGGGCCGGCTCTTCACCAGAAGCTTTGAGGATGGCCTGGGCTTTGAATATGTGATGTTCTATAATGATGCTGAGAAAAGGATAGTTTGTGTGTTTCAAGGAGGTCCTCACCTGCAAGGAATGCCTGGGTAAGAGTGCCAGCCTAGAAATGTGGGTCTAAAGGAGTGTTACTTTACACTGTCCCTGTGTGTTCAGGGACTAGAATGAAGGCATTAAAATGGTGATGTAGAGACATTTGTTGACATGGAAAGATGTTTATAATAAATCACAAAAGCATAGGAGACATAAGGCAACAGAGTATAATTTGAGAGAGTATCATTGGCATGTTAACAGTGGCTTTGTCACTAGAGGGCCTCATAATTTTTTATTTATTTTTCATTTGTTTACCTACATTTCCTAAATTTTTACACAATGATGTGTATAGTTAGTTAAATGCAAACATCAATTTTCTAAATGATATTTTAACGTTTTGCTTGCTTGTGATCTGATTACCTGGTTTATTATAAGTACTACACCATTATGGTATGAACACAATAAAGTTGGGGACATGGATATTTGACGTTCAGTACACTGAGCATGGACAAAGTGGACCTTTCTTAAGCAAATTATGTGGAGATGCTTGGTTAATCTCCCCGCCTTCAACCCCCCCGGCTAAGGGACTCTCTTTTCAGACTTTTTTGAAACACTTCTCTTTTCCTCTTATTATAACTAGATTTTTTCACGGAGGTGCCATTGCAACCATGATTGATGCTACTGTTGGTATGAATGCGATTGTATCTGGGGGAATTGTCATGACTGCCAATCTCAGGGGGCGGGGGAGGATCCACAGACCTGGGCTTGATGCTGCCTCTTCCAGTAGCTAGTTGGGTGACATTGAGCAAATCATTTACTTTATCACAATCCCCATTTTTCCCAGGGAGGTTGGACCACATAATCCTTGAAATTTGCTTCCATTCTGAAATGAATGCTTCTGTGAAGAGGAAAAGCAGCAAAATAGTCTTAAAAATAGGCGAATGTGTTATGGCATAGAATGCACCTCCCATTACTCTTCCTTTTCTTCTCTTTAGAGGTTGCTTTCTTCTGAGAAGGTCTCTGATAAGGACCATTCTCTCCCCAAACCCTGCTGGAGCAAGGACATGAGGCTCCTCTTTGACCAGTTCATGAAGAAATGTGAAGATGGCTCCTGGATACATTTGCCTTCATATGAGTATATAGCAACTCAAAGGAGTCAAGACTTCCCAACCTTTATTCATGGTAGGAACAGCAAGCAATTCTCCCATAAAGAATATTTAAATATTGTCCTGGCTGGTGTTGCTCAGTTGCTTAAGCATCCTCCCATGCACCAAAAGGTCATCGGTTTGATTCCTGGGCTGTGCAGGTGCAGGCAGCTGATCAATGATTTTCTCTCACATAAGTATTTCTCAATATATATCTTCCCCCCCTCCCCGGCCCCGCCTCTCTTTTCCTCCCTCTCTAAAATCAATAAAAACATATTTTTAAAAAGAATATTTAAATATCAAATATAAAACTAAGAAGAGATTGAAGCACTAGTTACCACTTGGAAAGGGGAGGAGTGTAATGCAGGGGTTTCTATAGTCTCCAGTTTTATAGACCAGAAACCTCAATGAATTTTGCAGTTTGTGGGAAGGCATAAAGCCTTTTGCCAAGAATAAGACTGCCTCCCACTGGCATCCTCGTCACCATTAGCGGGAGTGAACAAAAGACCCCAGAGAGCCTCCCCCCTCCCACAGCCTCAGCACTTCTCTGTGATGGCATCTTTCTCATACGTGTTTCTCATGTGCCCATCCAGCTTATTTCCCTACAGCCTCCGAGCTCATAAACAAAGAAAAACTGTCACAGGGCCGGCTCTTCACCAGAAGCTTTGAGGATGGCCTGGGCTTTGAATATGTGATGTTCTATAATGATGCTGAGAAAAGGATAGTTTGTGTGTTTCAAGGAGGTCCTCACCTGCAAGGAATGCCTGGGTAAGAGTGCCAGCCTAGAAATGTGGGTCTAAAGGAGTGTTATTTTACACTGTCCCTGTGTGTTCAGGGACTAGAATGAAGGCATTAAAATGGTGATGTAGAGACATTTGTTGACATGGAAAGATGTTTATAATAAATCACAAAAGCATAGGAGACATAAGGCAACAGAGTATAATTTGAGAGAGTATCATTGGCATGTTAACAGTGGCTTTGTCACTAGAGGGCCTCATAATTTTTTATTTATTTTTCATTTGTTTACCTACATTTCCTAAATTTTTACACAATGATGTGTATAGTTAGTTAAATGCAAACATCAATTTTCTAAATGATATTTTAACGTTTTGCTTGCTTGTGATCTGATTACCTGGTTTATTATAAGTACTACACCATTATGGTATGAACACAATAAAGTTGGGGACATGGATATTTGACGTTCAGTACACTGAGCATGGACAAAGTGGACCTTTCTTAAGCAAATTATGTGGAGATGCTTGGTTAATCTCCCCGCCTTCAACCCCCCCGGCTAAGGGACTCTCTTTTCAGACTTTTTTGAAACACTTCTCTTTTCCTCTTATTATAACTAGATTTTTTCACGGAGGTGCCATTGCAACCATGATTGATGCTACTGTTGGTATGAATGCGATTGTATCTGGGGGAATTGTCATGACTGCCAATCTCAACATCAATTTTAAAAGGTAAATTCACGTGTATTCTCTACTACTTAGGTGTCATAGGTCAGGTTTACCAGCAACAGAGTCTGAGACAAAGATGTACGTGCAAATAATTATTAAGGCGGTGCTCCCAGAAGAAAGCTAGCAAGGCAGTGGGAGACACAGGACAGGGGAGGGGAAGAAGCCAACCAAGGTTGAGCTCACAGTCCCAAAAAGGGGAGCAGCAGCCTGATCACACATGGAACTTTGGAGTGAAACATGTGCCTCAGAATTGCCCCTACCTCAGGCAAGGGAACTAGAGACTTCACATCTCACACGTCAATCATAGGCTAAGTCATAGGGAAATCCTACCTTGGGGACCATAAATTCCCAGGCATGTCTCATCGTGAGCAGTAAATGAATCAATCCATGTAAACTAGGAGAGTATCTGGCCACATAACAAGTACTCAGTAAATGTTAGCGGCTTATTATTATTATTTTTAACGTTGTTATCATTACTTTTACTTCTAGCAACAAGGCACATCTGTGACAGGGCAAGGAATAGCTACTAAGATCCCTGATTCCTATTCATGGAGAATAGTGCTAAAGATCAGAAAAATATTAGACTGTTCCACCTGTGCCATGTTGAGCGGGATGACCTCACTGCTATAGATCGCTTTGGGTACTGTGGACCTCTTCAAATTATGAAGTCTTTCAACCCATAAACATGGGATATCTTTCCATTTATTTGTATTTTTAATTTCTTTCAGCATTGTTTTGCAATTTTCAGTGTACAAGTTTTTGGCCTCCTTGGTTAAGTTGATTCCTAAGTATGTTAGTTTTGATGCTATTATAAATGAAATCGATTTTTTAAATTCCCTTTTCAGATTGTTCATTGTTAATGTATAGAAATGCAGCTCATTTTTTTGTGTTGATTTTATATCCTGCAACTTTGCTGAATTCATTTATTAGTTCTAACAGTTTTTTGTGGAATCTTTGGGGTTTTCTACATACTAGATCATGTCATCTGTGAACAGAGATAATGTACTTCTTCCTTTTCAATTTGGATTCCTTTTTTCCTTGCCTTAATTGCTCTGGCTGGGACTTACAGTACAATGTTGAATAGAAATAGCAAAAGTGGGCATACTTCTCTTTTTCCTCATCTTAGAGGAAAAGCATTCAGTGTTTCACCATTGAGTGTGGTGATGTTAGCTGTGGGCTTTTCATATATGGCCTTTAGTATGTTAATTTAATTCCTCATGCTTAGCACATTAAGATAAGCTTATTAAGATAAGTAGACAAAGCAGCTAATGATTAGTGGTGGCTAGCAGCCGCAAGATCAATATCTCAGCATTTCTATAACCCATCCATGGCATATTGGTTGGGAAGCTCTGGATTAGGCTTTTTCATGCAACATGGCAGACAAGAAATTTCGAAGGACATTTCCCTTTCCTAACAATTAGATCCTGTGTCAAATTCACAAGGAAACAAACCACCATAAGTGAGAATCAGCAAGAAACAATGAGTAACATATTTAGATCCTCAGGGACTTAAGGTATGATAATCAGATACACAATATAACAGAACTGTGTATGAGGTGTTTAAAGAAATAAAAGATGAAATCACAAAAAGAGAACGCAACAAGAAATTATAAAATTATTAAGCAGATTTGCCACAGAAATTAAAATTTTTAGAAATGAAAATGTAATTGTTTAAAAACAAGCACCCCCTCAGTTGATAGGTTAAAGGGCTATTTAAACACATCTGAAAGTGAACAGAAATATAGAACTGAAGAAACTACCCTGAATCCAGCACAAAGAAAAAAAAAGAGATGGAATATATAAAATAGAGGTTAAGCTATAGAGGACAGATGAAAATTTATAATGTGATCTATTCAGAGTCCTTGAAGAAGAGCGGAGAGAATGGAAGGGATCCAGTATTTGGAGAGAGAATGGATGAACATATTCTCAAACTAAAGAAAATCATGAGCCCACAGACACAGAAAGCACAACATATATCAAGCAAAATGAATAAAAATAAATTCATATCTAGATATATTACAGAGAAATTAAAGAAGATGAATGCAAGGAAATCTTTAAAAACAAGAGATACACGGATATCCATAACAGAGCAGTCTTGTTTCTTAGAAGCCAGACGGCACCATTGCACTGGCAGTAAGCTCATCAGAAGCAATAGCGGAAGTCAGAACACCAGGCTCTTTAAGGAATGTTTATCTAGGATGGTCACACCACTGACATCAGGTGTCATACACTTAATCATCTCTGAATGTTACAAAAATCTGATAAAAACGGATTTTTCCCCCTTTTTTCTTTTTTCTACAGACCTATCCCCCTTTGTTCTATTGTTTTGATAAATAGCCAACTTGATAAAATTGAAGGAAGGAAACTGCTTGTGTCCTGTAATGTTCAAAGCGTTGATGAGAAGATCCTATACACAGAGGCAACAAGTAAGGAGCTGCCACTCCCTTTTTTGGTTTAGTTTAGTTTGGTTTGGGTATTTTTCCTTTGGGGGGTTTGTTTGAGTGAGGGTTTTTTTCTGGGTCTATTTTTGTTGTTGTTTTATTGATTGTTGGTTTTGTTTTGTTTTTTTGCTTTGGTTTTATAAGCCATACATGCCCAGAAAATTTTAATTTCCTATCATTCAAAGAATAAGTTAAAGGTATTCCATACACATGCCAGTAGGGAGCTATTTGCCAACATTTATCAAAATTACAGCATCATATATATACCCTTTGACCCATTTCCAGGACTTAATCCCACAAGTGTACTAACTTGTGCAAAATTACAATGTATGCGGTTGCTCTAGGGTCCCAGTAATTGTGTTGTTTATGCAGCGTCATTTGGAATAGCACAAGATTTGGCAAAACACAGATATCCAAAGATAGGGACTGATTAAAAAGATAACAGGTCATCCATAAACTGTATTGTGTGTGCCATAAAAAAGTACTGTGGGCCCTGGCTGGGTGGCTCAGTTGGATGGAGTGTCCTCCCAAGCACCAGAAGGTTTTCTTATTTTACATGAGAAAAGAAATCGCAACATATTACTAGTGTCTTGGAGATGCAGGTCTCTTCCTTCTGGGATCTCTATAGCAGTTTGTTAGAAATGCTCCCCAACCGCATCGTGGAGCACAGCGCAACTCCCCGCTCTCACCTTTGCAGATGGGGGACCCTTGAAGCCTCACTTTTATTCACTTCAGATTTAGACAAATTAATTTAGATATCCAGTGCTTTTTGTTTGTTTATATTTTTCTTGTAAGGAATCCCAGATGCAGAGGTTTGGAAATATGTATTTCTACTTTAGGATACACAGTCATCATTGGTACATGAATGATCATCTCATTTATTCATTCACTAATGTATCTGTTTTTTAATTGAATAATAAACACCCTGGAACCTATCATCAAACAAGAACCAGAATCTTAATAGTTTATCCCTGCCCAATTACTTTTCCTCATCTCATTCTCCTGCATTTCCTCCAGAAGTAACTCTGGTCTAGAATTTTGGGGGTTTTATTCCTTTGTACCTTATTATTTTTTTAAAATCAAGAATATAGGTGTACCTAAGGAATATATTGTTCAGTGTTTGCTTTTGAACTTGGTAGGAAAATTTTGTGCTGCATGTGCTTGTTTGGGATTTAATTTTTTGTCACTCAGCTTCATGGTCCTGAGGTCCACCCATGATGCTGGCTATGTAGTTTGCCCGTTTTTACTGCTGTATAGTGTCCCACTCTGTCACAATGGATTTATTCCTCTTCTGATGGTGGGCCTCTGACTATTATGAATGGGGCTGCTACAAACATTCTTGGTCATGTCTGCTGGTGGTGTGCATGGGCCAGCTCTTGGCATGAACTGAGGAGTAGCATTTCTCGGTTGTAGAGTATGAGAGTGTTCAGTTCTACAGGGGAATGTCAGATTGTTTTCTAAAGTGGTGCCAGTTTATACACCCACCAGCAATATATGAGATTCTGTTGATCCCCATCTTCTCTAGCAGTTGGTAAAATCAGACTTCTGGATTTTTGCCAATCAAATGGTTATAAAATTGTATCTTAGTGTGATTTTGATTTGTATTTCTTTGATCACATATGGAGTTGAGCATCTCTTCATATATTTATTGACCATATTTGTTTCCCATTCTGTGGCATTCCTGTTTGTTCAGCCTCTTTTATTGTGGTTTTTTTTCTCATTTTTTCTGGTTTATATTTATTATGTTATATTAAACTAATCTTTTTACTGGATACATAAACTGCATATATTTCCTTTTAGTATGTAAGTTGTCCTATTTTCTTTAAGAAGTATTTTTTCTGAACAAGAGTTTTTCATGTTAATATAGTCACATTTATTAACTTTTTTCCTTGATGGTTAATGCTTTTTGTGTCTTGTTTAAGAAATTCATTTACCCCCTAAGCATCAGCTATTTGCAGGAATGATGGATGAAAGAAGCAGGAGGAAGACCATGAATAATTTGAATCCGTAATCAATTTAAAAACTCAATTCCAGGCTGTTGTTCATACTTCCTATCTTACGAAATCTTTCAGTATCCTAAAGGTACCAGATGGCCCGGTTGTAATTGTACTTCCTTTCACTTCCCTGACTCTCTCTAATGAAAGTGGTAATGAACCATGAAATGACCAAGTGGTAGAGGATCTGGTTACCTAGGGAAGATAATACAGTATTGATATCATCAAAAGTTGATTCATAATTTTGCTGAAAAATGAGAGATAGACTGAAGGTACAAATATGAATCTAAATGCCTTTCTTTGAATACATATTTCTACTTAGAGAAGTCTCATGAGGTTGAAGTCAGTTGACTTATAATCATCTTCTGGTTTTTTGTTTGTTCATTTAGGCTTATTTGTAAAGCTGAATCCTGAAAAAGAGTTTGACATAAAAGAGCTTGTGTTGAAATCTGCTCCACCTGCTTAAGGCTCTCTGTCCTTCACAAGAGGCTGTGTTCCCCAGTCCTGCTCTGCTCGCCCACTGTGAGCCCCTATACGGTGAAGCCTGCTGACACTGCCTTTATGAACAGTCTTCTGAATGCAACTCCAGGAGCTCCGTTTCCACCTTCTAAACTTCCTAACACAGAAGCACTTCCTATGAGAGTATCAGCAATGTTAGAATTGCTGTGTCCTTAGAATAAGTGGCTTTCCTGCAATTTGAACGGACTCCTTAAGGTGATATCTGTAAACTTGAAAATTCCAGAAAACCAAATGAAGGAGCAAATATGTGCATGCATATTTGCATGTGTGTCTAATGTGTGCATGCATGCATTCATGATTTGTAAATTCCAAAGCTAATTTTGTTGTATCTAAAATCTTTTTGAGCCTGTCCGGCGTGGTTGAGTGTCGACCTATGAACCAGAGGTCATAGTTCGAATCCCGATCAGGGCACATGTCCGGGTTGCAGGTTTGATCCCCAGTGTGGGGCATTCAGGAGGCAGCCGATCAATGATTCTCTCTCATCATTGATGTTTCTATTTCCCTCTCCCTTCCTCTCTGAAATCAATAAAAATATATTTAAAAAATAAAAATAAAATCTTTTTTACTATAGTAGGAAACACAACTAGTTACTATAGGAATAGATTCCTCAGTTCGGTTCTCTTGGATTCTAGGGATAACACCACTGTGCCATCTTTAACATAGGCAGTGCAGTTGTGTCTTTCCAACAGCATAGTTTATCATCACTGGAAGGGGCCTGGTTTTGTTTCCTGTGTGTCTTAATCTATTCAGCTGCTATAACAAAATACCACAGACTGGGGAGCTTATAAACAACAGAAACGTAATGCTCATGGTTCTGGAGGCTGGAAAGTCCAAGATCAAAGCGTCAGCATGGCCACCTTCTGCTGGGGGCTTGCTTCCAGGTTCATAGCTGGCGCCTTCTCACTGTGTCCTCACATGGAGGAAGGGGTGGGGCTAGGGATCTCTCTGGATCCTCTTTTATGAGGGCACTAATCCCATTCATGAGGGCTCCATCCTCATTAGTTAAGAATCTCCCAAAGGTCCCACCTATTAGCACCATCACATTGGACATTAGGGTTTCAACATGAGAATTTGGGGGCGACACAAACATTCAGACCATAGCATTAGGGCTGCCATAACAAAGTACCACTAACTGGATGCTTCAAACAACAGAAACTCATGGTCTCACAATTGTGGAGACCAGAAGTCCAAAACTAAGGCATCATCGAGGCCATGCTCTGAAGGCACCAGGGAAGGAACTGTTCTGAGCCTCTCTCCCAACTGCTGGTAGCCTCAGGCCTCCCTTGGCTTGTAGACACAGCGTGCCTCATTTTATGGTGTTTCACGCTATTGCGCTTTACAGATACTTTTTTACTCACTGAAGGTTTATGACAATCCTGTCTCGAGCAATTCTCATAGGCACCATTTTTCTAACAGCATTTACTCAGCATTAGTCTCTGTGTCACTTTTTTTTTTAAATCCTCACCTGAGGATATTTTTCCCCATTGATTGTTTTAGGGAGAATGGAGGGGAAGGAGAGGAGAGAGAGAGAGAGAGAGTGAGAAACATCGCTGTGAAAGAGACACATCAATTAGTTGCCTCCTGCACACGACCCAACTGGGGCCAGGGATTGCACCTGCAACCCTTTGTTCCAAGGGCCGACACTCTAACCACTGAGCAAAACTTGCCAGGGCTCTGTGTCACATTTTGATAATTCCCACGCCATTTCAAAATTTTCCTTATTATATTTTATAGCAATCTTTGTGTTACTATTGTAATTGCTTTAGGGTGCTGTGAACTCTGGCTATAGAAGATGGTGAACCTAATAAATGTGTGTTCTGACTGCTCCACTGACTGGCCATTCCCCCATCTCTCTCCCTCTCCTCAGGCCTCCCTATTCCATGAGACAGCAATATCAAAATTCAGCCAATTAATAACCCTACAATGGCCTTGAAGTGTTCAAATGAAAGGGAGAGTCATGTCTCTTTAAATCAAAAGCTAGAAATTATTGAGGTTAGCGAGGAACGCATGTTGAAAGCCAAGATACACTGAAAGCCTATACCAAACAGCCATGTTGTGAAATCAGAGGAAGTTTTTGAAGGAAATTAAAAGTTGCTGCTCCAGTGAACACACGAATGATGAGAAAGCAAAATAGCCTTATCGCTGATGTGGAGAAAGTTGTAGTGGTCTGGGTAGAAGATCAGACGGAGAGGGTTGTGTGGGCCCACACTAGGTGTCTACTCCTTTGCAGACCCTAGTAACCAGGTGGTGAGGGCTGTTCCCTCCCACTGTGTTCCAGGTGCCCACCCACACCTGCCAAGGTGCCTGCAGGCCAAGCCTTCAGCCACAACATTCCCTTAAGTCAAAACCTATTAAAAAAAAACACAAACCTAATCCAGAACAAGGCCCCCTGCAACAAGAGTCCCAAGAGCATAAGAGCAACCAAGAAAGTGAGTTCCTTTGTTTATGGCAGCGGTTCTCAACCTGTGGGTCGCCACCCTTTGGGGGTCGAACGACCCTTTCACAGGGGTCGCCTAAGACCATCTGAAAACACATATATAATTACATATTGTTTTGTGATGAATCACTATGCTTTAATTATGTTCAATTTGTAACAATGAAATTGGGGGTCACCACAACATGAGGAACTGTATTAAAGGGTCCCGGCATCAGGAAGGTTGAGAACCACTGGTTTAGGGGGTTAAATGGTCCAAATTTCACACCCTTGCAGTGGCCGTACCCATTCTGGCCAATGACCTATTCCCAGCTGTGACTGACAGACAAGGACCTTCCTGGGGTCACCCCAACATTACTGGGCATGCGTCTGTTCTCCCTGTCTGTCCCTTCTCCCAGTGATCTGCAGGGAATAGATCGGTGGCTCCCTGGGGAGTGGAAAGCTTTAGCTTCCTGGTGAAGCTGTCCAAATGACATGTCTGTGATAATTGGCCTTCCCTTTGCTCCTTTCCTGTTATTAATAACTAGGTTAATTACAACGGTATCACATTGTTTCCGAGTATGTATATCCACACCAGGGTATGACTGTGGAGTGTATCTGTGAGTGTGTGATTGTGTGTGAATGCATATATGAGTGGGTGTGGCCATGCATAGTATATTTGTGAGCGTATGCATTGCACACGCCCGTGTGTGCACATGTGCACCTGTGCATGCATTATGAGAGCCAGGTAACCCTGGAGCTGCACCTGCCAGAGGTGGGGAGCAGGGAAGCAAGTCACTGGCGTCCTCAGTGTCCGGGAGCCAGGCCAGTACAGCCTAACAGAAGGCACCGGGAGGGAGCAAGACTTTCTCTGCACTAAGGAACTCTACACCTGAGCAGCTACGCCACTGTTCTTTGCTGACAGGGCCACCAACGCACAGTGGTGATGCCATGTGCCCAGTGCCCAGCCGTGGACAGAAGACCTTACCTCCAAGGAGGCCACATCTCCCAGACTCCCCTGCCCAGCTAAAGGCCAGCAGCCAGAGCCTCAGGGAGGAAATGCCTCCCGTTCTTCCTCTGTCCTCATGGACAGAGCCTAAGGCAGAGCCCCAGAGCCAGATACCCCTGAACAGCTCGGCTTCCAAGAAGGAATCCATGGCCAAGTAGTTTAATAGGAAACTTAATCTTGCCATGCCGCTCACAGAATGGAATGCTAAAATTGCCCTCCTTCCCCAGAGGTATGAAGACCGAGTCCTACCAGCTCCCAGGGAGGAAGAACTGGTTTTTCATATGCTAACCATTCCGGCCTGTGCTTGGGGTTCTGGGAACTCTTGCGAAAGATAAGAAGGATTTTGAAAGAAAAGGGGTCCCTCCACCCCATCTCAGTGGAGGTCTGAGGATTGTCTAGGGAGCCAGGAAGTGAAGAAGGGTGACTATAGGGCAGGTAGCAGGGAAATTTGCCCCAAAAAGGAGAGGGCTCCTTGCTTGGGAAGCACAGAGGGGGGCTGGAGGTAGAAGAGCCCTGGGTGGATCCTCTGTGTGGAACGAGGTTCAGAAACTCCTCCAGGAGCCACCTGGGAGCTAAGCCATCACCTAGCAAGCATCTCCCTCCACCTGCTCCTAAGACCTGGTGGTGGTGCTCCCGGGGCCTGATGAGGACTTGCCTTCACAGGCCCTCACCGCACCTACTCCTCCTGTGACTCAGCAGCAAGACTGATGCACCATCAGGGCCACAGGACCTAGGCCTGTACCCATTTGATTATCTTATGTGGACATATGCTCCACTCCCAGGATGCCCACAGCCCTGAGGAAAGGGAACAAGGGTCACCTTTCTAGGAGGGCTCGTGAGCTTGGTCCTTGACCTTGTTTACAGTTAGTAACACCTGGTTTCAGAGTTCTCAGGGATAAAGGGGCTCAGGATATCAAGGGGGCAGGTGGTCATCATTTCATATGCTTTTAAAATGATTTGACCTAACTTTCTACTCCAAGCTGGTAAAGCAGGTGTGCCATTGGCACCATGTGGCCATCTCATTGGTCTGGAGAAACCACCTCTCAAGTGATTGTCTGGGTTGAAGACAAGGGGATTTCAGGCCTGGCTTGGGCCTATGAGCCCCACCCTAAACGTGTAAACACACACACACACACACACCCTTCAGCATTTGTTACTTTCTGAGCTTAGAGGTCTTGCCTCTGCCTCTTAGTGTTTCACAAATAAGAACTCAGTTCCAGTTGAGCTGTGGTAGGGGTTCTCCCATTTCCAGGGGGAGCTCAGGGTCCCCTTGGTCCTGGCACATTCTCTGCCCCTGTACTCTGCTGGGACCCCCTCCATTAGCCCAGTGATCGATCACACCGGCTTATCAGCCCTGCCCTCCCAGGTGGGTACCCGCCAGCCCAGCCACCGGGGCCCTCTGGGCAGAGCCCTTAGCAACCACATTCTTACCTCCATCCTGTGCCCCAGGCTTGGTGAAGACAGCCTCTTCCCTATGTGGGCTACCCTGAAGCTGTGCTTTCGCCCTTCCCCAAGCTTCCCCATTAACACTTTCCACCCACGACCAAGACCCAAAACCTTAAAAACTGGATGAAGGAAAAACCCTGAGGCAGCCCTGGCTTACTTGGCTCAGTTGGTTGGAGGTTCATCCAGTACACCAAAAGTTTGCGGATTCAATTCCCGGTCAGGGCACATACCCAGGTTACGGGTTTGATCCCCAGTTGGGGTGCATAATATCTCAGCAAGAGAAACCCCCAAATTCAACAGTTCCCTCTAGTCAGGCACCAAGAGAGGGAGATCCCCCTGGGATGTATGATTTGAGAAGAAAGTCTGGTCGTGCAAGGCTGATGACGCAGCTCCCACGTGGCTCTGAGGCAAGGAAACAGAATCCCCTTTCCCAGCTGCAGCTACTGACTCTCGGAAGAACAGCCCTTGTATCACCCCTGGGCAACCTTTCTGGGATCAGCTCCCAGCCTCAGGGGCCCCTGTGCTGCCCCTCCCCTCCCCACTCTCTTTTCCTTGGACCCCTCTTCAGTCCATCTGCCCTTTCTATGATCCCCCTTTCTCTCCTGTCTCTTCCTTGAGTCCCATCTTCCAAATCAAGAATCACACACAGCTGCCCCGCTAGAAGTGAAGGTGCCGGTTCGAACGCAGGCTCTGAGCGTCCCCTGCCCGGATGGCAGCAGTTGTTCTAAGGGGAGACACCATAGGCCGTGAGCGTATCTTCCCCAATCAGACTGAGGAACTGGGGCAGCACCAGGGCCCTGCAGAAGGCACTGGGGATTGGAGCAGTGAGGAGCCTGAGGAAGAGCAGGAGGAAACCCGGGCAGGCCCAGCTGGCGACTCCTCTCAGTCCCTGAACCAAGATCCTGAACTGGCTCCGGTGGGGGATGGAGAAGATGTAGTTGCCAATATCCAGGATCCGATCCAGGCCCTGGGCTTCATTTGCCAGAACCACCATTAGAGAGTGAGGATGAAGATGAGGGAGAGCTATAGCGTTGAGCAAGCACAGCCCTATTCCCATGGAGCCAGAACAGGTGGAGCCAGTGAAAAGGACATTGGCTGGAGTAAGCCTGCTTGCCTCAGGGGTTCCTGCCTGGGCTCGGAGATATCAGATGCCCAGTGGGAACACGTGGTAGCAAAGGCTCTCCAAGCCCGGCAGGCATCCCCTTCCTGGAAGGAACCACCTTGAGAGCTGCCTTATCTCCCTCCATTCCACTGGAGCCAGCACAGGACTAAGCTCATCTGCCGTTCCACATCCAGGGAAATCTGACTTCTTCTCAGAGACCCACTGTATTCAGCTCTGTACATATGGGGACATAGGCCCAAGCCCAACCCACCATAGCAGTAACACTCTAGAGCAGTGGTTCTCAACCTTGGCTGCACATTAGGATCACCTGGGAATCTTTTTAAAATCCTGATTTCTGGGCCTCATCCTCCAGAAATTCTGTTTCTTTGTTACTAAGCCCCACCCCATAACAAAGAAACAGAATTTCCGGAGGATGAGGCCCAGAAATCAGGATTTTAAAAAGATTCCCAGGTGATCCTAATGTGCAGCCAAGGTTGAGAACC
>NW_005370478.1:606548-607810 GCF_000412655.1 Myotis brandtii | reverse complement strand
GGTGTGAGCAGTTATTTACAATTATGAAAGGAAATAAGTCTCCTGTCAGATCCTTATTGACATTCACCCTGGGTCAGTTTTGAAAGTAATCACTGCGAACAAGATTTCCCCTGAAGTAAGAAAGATAGTAGCAGAGAAGAGAGGCCAAGTTTCAGGAAGAAAACATTAATTTTATCATTGCTCTTGTTCTTTTTTATAATACTATACTTTTCTAAATAAACCTACGTTTCTATGAAAATTGAAACTTTTGTTTTTTTGCGGCCCACATAAACCTTGTTTATTTGGCCCATGTTAGCCTTTGAGTTTGACATGTTTGCTCTGGAGAATAAAATATATACATATATATATATAATCACATAGAGGCTGGCAGAGGGGATGAAGGAATACTCAGTACTGGGGGGCGGGGGGCCTGGGGTGAACCAGACGGCCCAGGGCGTCAGCTCCAACCAGCTGCTGCCACACAGGAGTGAAGATGCACCCTTGCCAGACCTTTCCACTTATCTGGAGATCTTTGACCTTCTGCTCTGTATGAAACTCTCTGTTTTTAAATGTTGATGACTAATGCACATATTTTTGGTTAGGCCCAGAACCCAAGTCTATAAAAAAAAATAACTGGTTCCTCCCCTAGCTAGTTTGGCTCAGTGGATAGAGCATTGGCCCGCAGACTGAAGGTTACTGGGTTTGATTCTGGTCAACGGCATGTACCTGGGTTGCAGGTTCTGATCCCTGGCCCCGGTCCAGGCACAAGTAGGCAGTAACCAATTGATGTCTATCTTTCACAATGATGTTTTTCTCTCTTTTCCTCTGTGTCTCTCTTCCTCCCTTCCATTATCTCTAAAAATCAATGGGAAAATATCCTTGGGCGAGGAACAAGAAAAACCTGGTTCCTCCAGTCCTTAACAAAGTTTCATCAGAGGCTCATACGAGGTGAGGGAAATCTATCCTAGTCTTCTAGGGACAAAACCTTTAAATGTCCACATTATATCAGTTTAGCCTTTCAGATACCAAAATATCAGCATCATTATTATCATTCCACCTTCGCACAGTTCTAATCTGTAGAATTTGCTTTATTCTAGTGAAGTAGAAACTGGCAGTTTTTTTTTTAATATATTTTATTGATTTTTTACAGAGAGGAAGGGGGAGAGATAGAGAGTTAGAAACATCGATCAGCTGCTTCCTGCACATTTCCTACTGGGGATGTGCCCGCAACCCAGGTACATGCCCTTGACCGGAATCGAACTTGGGACCTTTCAGTCTGCAGG
>NW_005370478.1:606066-606436 GCF_000412655.1 Myotis brandtii | reverse complement strand
CCAGCACTGTCTGCTGCCACCATCCCCTCCCTGGGGTTCCCAAAGCACCAGAGTGGCCTTGCTAAGCTGCTTCCTCCCACATGGTTTTTTGTCCTCGCCTCCACCCCACCTATCCCTGCCAGGACCAGCAGGTGGAGGCTTTGCTTGTCTGGGATAAAAGGGGGTGGCTAAGGCCTGTGCATTGGTTTTCTGAGTCCCAGACTGATAACAGAGCTTCTGGCACACAGGCCATGTAAACACACCCTCATACACAGATGTGCCACCAAAACCTTACACCAGTGATGGCGAACCTATGACACCTCTGACACGTGAACTCATTTTTTTGGTTGATTTTTCTTTGTTAAATGGCATTTAAATATAAAACAAATAT
>NW_005370478.1:593062-605780 GCF_000412655.1 Myotis brandtii | reverse complement strand
TGCATTCGTGCCCAGGCAGCATCTGCCCTCCCCAAGCACTGGGTGGGGCTTGGGGCCATCTAAGGCCCCAAACACAGATGGGTGTTGCCTCAAACCAGCTTGGTCTTGTCCAATCACCTGCCCTGGATGCTTGCTGATGAAAGCTTTGCGACAGAAAGGAGGGAGGCCTGGCTGAGAGCTGGCTGCACCCACAGCCCAGGGTGCAGATGAAAAGTGCTCTCACCTTGAGCTTCCAGCAGCCCTGCAGACCAGATCCCCGTGCTCAGCCATGATGAGGCGAGGCTTCCAAGTGGCAGCCACACTCAGCCGCCTCAGAGCCCTTCCTTGTGCGCCCCGCATCCTGCCCATACTCAACCCCGCCGCGGCCTTCGGATCCTCCATTGACTCCCGGGTGAGTTCCCAGCTCAGCTAGATGGACAGCCTTTCTCCTGGGGGCCTGGGCAAATCTTCTCCCTGATTGTGGCTGGGGCAGGTGGGCAGGGTGTTGGGGAGCTATTTGATTTGGCAAACGGAGGACGCTCTTGGAATACCAAGTAGCCTACATCCAAAACTTTCGTCCTGGTCTGAGTTTGGTGTGGCCACCAATGAAATCACTTTCCTCCTATGAGAATCAGACTGCTGCAGGGGAGGTGGGGCGTCCCCAGATGGAGGACCCTGTGAGTGGTCTTGGCAAGCCCCGGGCTTACTGCTCCCCGTTGTGATTGGTGCATGAGCATTGAGGCCATGGGAGACCCCTCGTCCCACAGTTTGTACCGCACCTCTCCGGGCACCCAAAACATGTTTCAAAGGAGCCACCCTGCCAGGGCAGGCCCACAGCTGTGGGCAGAGCTGGAGTGGCCCCTGACAGTCTCTCAGAATGGGCTCTAGTCTGACCACCAGCTCTCACACTCACAAGCTTGGCGGCCTTAGCCATATTTCCTCCGTTTCCCCATTTCTACCGGGCAGGGGGGCGGGGGGGCTAATACTAGCATTTCACAGTCTCAAAGAACAGCTCACGGGTTTGTACTCTTTTATTTTTTAATTTCAAACTTTCCAAACATATCATTTAATTGTCTTGGTCATGGACATTTCCAAATATGAGAGTTTATATTTCACTCCATCGCTGCCGGTGACCAGAAAACCCACGCTTTCCTTTATTAAAGGAGTTCGGTCCTGCTGAGGTTAGAGTACCCCTTCCATTTTTCATGCTCATCTTTGCTTCCGGAGGCACTTCTTCTGCTTCGCTCTTTTCATCTTCATTAAAAGCTGCTGCTACCACCGAAAGGGTTTTTGGAGCAAGAGTTGGAACGGTTTCTCCAGGTTTACTTGCTCTAAGTTTGAGGGAGATGGCTGAGGTTTTCTTCGCTGTCTGACTACTATGGCAAGTCCAAACTTGGAGATCTTGTGGGCCTTGTTGGGAGGTCTGCAGCTTCTTCACCGATCGCTTCGCAGAGATGTGACTGAGACTTTCCCCTCCATTACTCTGGCGGCTCCAGCTCCCTGCAGCTTCTCCGGCTTTTTTTTTTTCCCCCCAGCTCGCGGGTTTTAAAACAGGACAATTGTAATGCACAAAGCATTAGCAGCTCGCCCTTCCCTTACTGTCAGCCCCAATTCCTTTCTTTCCCTTGCCCAGTCACCCACAGGGGTCCCCAACCCTCCCCCACACACCCCCGCAAGGAAGGTTTCCCTCGAGTCAACACTGGTAAGGGGACTAAGGAACCCAAGAACGCACACTGCCCAGAAGTCCTGCAGCCCAAGCAGCAGTCCCCACCCCACCCCCAGGAAGCTAGCTGTCTAGTCTCCCTGATTTTTCGTATCCAGATCTCAAGATTCTGCCCAGAGAAGACAGACTTTAAGGATTATGCCCTTCCCAATGCCAGCTGGTGTCCCGACATGCTGAGCCTGTACCAGGAATTTCTGGAGAAGACCAAGACCGACGGCTGGATCAAACTGCCCTCCTTCGCGTCCAACAGAGAACACATCCAGGGGCTCAAACTCCCAACCGGATTAGCAGTTACCTCGGGTAAGGCCTGGCCTGAGTGGTCACAGCAGCACAGGTGTCCCAGCCCACGGGAGTCGGTTCAGCCAGCCCCTTTCCCTGCGTTCAAAGATTCTGGGGAAGGAAACCAAAAAGCTCCCGTCCAATTCTCAGCCGGAAGTTCTTTCTGCTAATCTCACCCCTCTTGCTGCCGCCCCAGGCTGGCAGTGACGGTATCCTCTCTCCCATCTGAAAAGAGAGCGCACCCTAGCGGCCGCACTGGAGAACTGCCTGCTCAGCCTCTGCCCTGCCTCATCCCAAATCCTCCTCCCCCAACTCAAAAGTTTGGGCGGGGCGGGGGGGGGGCCGTCTCCCACCGCAGGCCTGGCCCACCGTCCATGCTCTGCTAGACCCAGGCCGGCTCTCCTGAAACGCCCACCAGTCAGATTGACAGAGCTTCCCACCTCTATCTTCCTTGTACGTGTGTGTCCGTATTTTCTTGTCTCGCTCATTCATAAATATGATTTTCCTGCCCAGTGATGAATGTACACAGTACAGTACAAAGACGACCATTTGGGTTTATGGCACAAAAAAAGCAGGGACACCAAAATAATTTTTAAAAGAATTTGGTATCCATACGAAAAGGATATAGTTGTAGTTGTCTTGAAGGAAGGAAAATATCAGAATTTTGGTGGACTTTTCAGCACTTATTTTGCTGTTTAGCATTGTTGTTATTTTGAATTACTATAAGCGAATGTCATGAGTTGTGTTTTTTTATTTTTTACTGTTTAAAGTCTGTTAAAGTCTTCACCTGACATTGGCCCTATCCCCACCCTCAACCAGGGACCTTCCTGAGTGTTTCTCCCTCCAGACCAAGCGCTCCCTGGGGACAGGGCTGTGCCTCTGGTCTCAGATGGAAGGCTCTTGGCTGGTGGAGCCTGGCTGTCCTCTGGTTCTCTCCTGGACCCTGTGCCTGACTCAGGACAACCCGGGTGCTGCATGGCCAGCGCTGCACCCTGAGCGGGCCCCATGCCCTCACGCACTCCCTGCTCCAGCTGCCACACTGCTCATCTCTCCCCAGACAACAGTGACTGCCGCATCATCACCAGGAGCCTCCAAGTGGAAGGACAAGGCTATGAACATGCCATCTTTTTTAACCCATCTGAGAAGAAGTCCGTCTGTCTTTTCCAACCAGGCCCCTACTTGGAGGGGGCCCCAGGGTAAGACCACCAGGAAGCTGAGGTAGACGTCCTTGGCTGCTTCCTAGCCTTGGCTCAGCAGGTGGATCGGGGATTGTTCCTCTCCCTAAGGAGCTGGGCGGGGGAATGCCCTGGACTGGAAGGACATCTGGGTCACCAGGTCCAGTCCCATTGTGAAGGTAAGAGAGAGCCTCCTTGCCGAGTCGGGGAATTTTCCAGTAAGGGATTTTAGAGGCCGCTCTGAGAGGGATGTGGTGAACTTAGAAGTGGACAAGATCTGGAATCAGGAGCCCGGCTTCCAGTCCTACTCTGCCGCTGCTGGCCATGGGACCCCAAGCAAGCAATTTAACCTCTGGCTTTCTGTCTCCTTACCTAAAACCTGGGGCAAGGATATATACCTTCCAGAGGGGATCTGTGTGTATCTCATGAACCATAAAGCACAATCTAGCTGTCACACACCATCTATCCACGCTTCATGTTTTACCCACCAGCAAACCGAGGCAACTTACCCAAGGTAGCACAGCAGCCAAGGTCAGATGCAGGACTCTAGTCCAGGCACTGGGGTTCCAAGTCCACTGCTCTCTCCATTGTACTCTGCTGCCTCCAAGCTTGGAAGAGAGCCAGGAAAGAACTCACTCTGGTCATAACTATGTCTTGCCGAAGGCCACTGACCCACCAAGTCCACAGTTGACTGCCTTCTCCATCCCTGCTCCTGCAAGGAGAGAGAGAAAAGGAGGGATAAGGAGCAACTGTAGGGTCCCAAGACCTGAGAAGAACTCAGTTGTAGTTAAAAAGAATTCAGAGAGTTTAGTAGATGCCAGCACCTGCATAGGTGGTGAGTTCAGACTGTAGCCCTCGGTCCCCTAGGCTAGAAGTTGGCAAAATACCAACTTCTGCGCATGGGCCACGAAGTTTCAATCGCACTGTACATGCGCGCCCGCACGTGGTATTTTGTGGAAGAGCCACACTCAAGGGGCCAAAGAGATGCATGTGGCTCGCAAGCCGCAGTTTGCCAACCACTGCTCTAGGCCATCCCAAAGGCATCTTCCATGGAGACACTGGTTCCCACCCTAGTGCATGCAGACACTGGAGGACTAGGTCAGGATCCCCTCAGGGAAAACCTCAAGAAGGCAGTGATGGGGTGGTGGTGGTGACTGGCTTTTATTTAGGGGCTCATGATCTCGCGAGCCGCAGTTTGCCGACCACTGCTCTAGGCCATCCCAAAGGCATCGTCCATGGAGACACTGGTTCCTACCCAAGTGCATGCAGACACTGGAAGACTAGGTCAGGATCCCCTCCCTTCTGAAAAACCTCAAGAAGGCAGTGATGAGGTGGTGGTGGTGACTGGCTTTTATTTAAGGGCTCATGGAGGTGGGGCAGGAGAGGCCAAGGAGGACCATCCAACACTGGGGGGGTCCAGAGAAGAGATTATTACTGAATTAGAAAAACCCAGTTCAGTCTGCCTCCTGTGCAGGAAAACACCCAGCTCTTCTCTACTGTGCCTTTCTTTCTTCCTTCCTTCCTTTCTTTCTTTCTTTCTTTCTTTCTTTCTTTCTTTCTTTCTTTTTCTTTCCTCCCTCTCTCCCTCCCTCTCTCCCTCCCTCCTTTCTTCCTTTCTTTCTTTCTCTTTCTTTCTTTCTTTCTTTCTTTCTTTCTTTCTTTCTTTCTTTCTTTCTTTCTTTTCTTTCTTCTTTCTTTCCTGTGTGCTACTCACACAGAACACTTCACGTCTGATACTTCTGGTCACCAAATGTGTGACCACACCAAACACTTCTCTGGGACACCAGCTGGGCGTCCTACAGTTTTACTCGGTTCTGACCTGGAGATAGCGTCAGACCCCACAGGTTAAGGACTCAGTCCCACAAGAGTGTCCCCCCACGTCAGACCCCAAACCCAACTAGTAGGTCCCCAGGTTCCTCGCAACTTCTGTTTGATTTGGCTACAAACCTGAGGGTCTCACAACCCCTTCCTCAGGTTTGATTGATTTGCTAGACCAGCTCAGAGAACTCAGGGAAACAGGTTTACCAGTTCGGTAACTAGAGTTCATCGAAAAACATTTTCGATGAGGACAGGACAAAGAATCCAGGTGAGCGTCCAGATGAAGAGGCGTGTGGAGCCCCGAGCGCAGGAGCTTCTGTCTCGGTGGAAGTGGGTGCGCCACCCTCCCTCCGGGTGTGAGTGTGTTTGCCAACCTGGAAGCCCTCTGAGCTCCACACGTGTGTGATTTGATGGAGGCTTCCTCACGTAGGCGAGATTGATCATTAACTCCATTTTCAGTCCTTCTCCCTTCTCAAGAGAATGGGGGCAGTGCTGAAAACTGCGAGCGTCCAGTCCTGGCCTGGTCTTTCTGGTGCCCAGCCCCCATCCAGGAGCCATCTGTATAACAAAAGATTCCCCCCACCCCCCGGAAATTACAAGGGTTTCAGGAGCTCTGTGCCAGGAATTGGGGGCAGAGACCAATCTATATATTTTCTATTGTCTCACAAGCACCCACCCAGCCCCTAGACAATGGTGAGAGATAGGTTACAGCAATTAGGTGATGAATCGGAAAAATGTTTTTCGATGAACTCTAGTTGGGAAAAACAACAATAAGGTGATGAATCGGAAAAATGTTTTTCGATGAACTCTATTAGGGAAAAACAACACACAAAACCTTTTCTCCTGGTGAAATGAAATAATTGTACATGGTTGCTAATACCTGCAGAAGCAACAGTTGATTGAGGAGGATTTGATCAGATGGGATCCAGCTCCGTTCCCTTTCCTTTCCTGGGAAAGGCAGAGGTGGTGGTTCCACCTCAGGGTCCGGGGAAGGCCCAGGGAGCCAGTCTGCCCAGCCCGCAGCCCTGCCTTGCTTCCCACCCACACCCCAGGTTTGCCCACGGAGGGTCCCTGGCAACCATGATGGATGAGACCTTTTCTAAAACTGCCTACCTGGCTGGAGAGGGGCTGTTCACACTAAGCCTCAGCATCAGGTTCAAAAAGTAAGTACTGTACAGAGCCTCACGGTGTTGGCCAAAGTCATGGCCCTCTTCGTCACTGAGGGGTGGCCATCCTCGGCAGTTGGGGTGCAGGAGCCCTGCCTCAGTCTCCTTCCCCACTCGCTGCCAGAAAACCACTCCTGCCGTCTGCTCTGGGAGCTGGCAGGCCAGTCCTGAGCCCAGAGCCACCCGCTTGAGGTGAGGGGGGGCGTGAAGAGAAGGATGGGGGGACGGAAGGGTGAAGGGTTGAGGGCCGGGGGTCCACGGGAGGGAGGGGCTAAGCCAACTCCTCTCCCAGCTTGATCCCCGTGGGCTCACTGGCTGTACTAAACGTCAGCGTGGACAAGATTGAGGACCAGAAGCTTTACATGTCCTGCATCACCCAGACCAGAGACCAGAAGACAGTCTATGCCAAGTCCTCAGGTAAAGGGCTCCTTCAGGCCCAGGCCCTGTCCTGCCACCACTGTCCCCCGGGCCAAATGGAAGAAAGGATGCTCAGGATCCAGTCCCACTCAGGGCTCCAGCTTCTCTGCCTGGGATTGGGCGCCTGCTGTAGACATGGGGGGAGTGAGGGAAAGATCAGCTAGGATTTTTAAATTTTTTAATTAATTAATTAATTTGTAGAGAGAGTGGAAAGGAGGGAGGAGGGAGAGAGAGAAACATCAATGTGAGAGAGACACATCAATTGGTTGCCTCCCGCACCCGGGGCCAGGTACTGCCCTTGACTGGAATCGAAGGCGGGACCCTTCAGTCTGCAGGCTGGTGCTCTAACCACTAAACAAAACTGGTTAGGGCATAGGATTCCGTGAGAGAGACACATCAATTGGTTGCCTCCCGCACCCAGGGCCAGGGATCGAGCCCACAACCGAGGTACTGCCCTTGACTGGAATCAAAGGCGGGACCCTTCAGTCTGCGGGCTGGTGCTCTAACCACTAAGCAAAACCGGTTAGGGCATAGGATTTTTTTTTATTTCCTATGTGTGAGTTGCCCAACCTGTACCACAGGACAGGATTCCAGGTAACTAGATGCAAATGCTCAGAGCACCCCACCAAGCTCCTGCCATCTCGGCCCTCACGCCTGCCTCCCACTCGCCCTTCTTTCTCTTCCAGGTGTTTTCCTTCAGCTGCAGCTGGAACAGGAGTAACAGGAGAGCCTACCTCTGACTGTTCTGCCTGCTTGGGACCCCCCCACAGGGCAGGGGGGGGGCTCCCCATGGAATCCACTGATGAGGTGAAGGAGGGGGCACTTTCCTCTGAGCAAATAAAGTCTCTCGACCCCATTTCAGCTCAAGACCCTTCTTGTAGTTGGAAATGAAAATCCTTCCAGGGCCTCCCACACACCCAACTTCCGGTCAATCACGGAAGAGATTTGCTGAGCCCCTGCCAAGCACCAGGCGCTACGTGAGGCACCGAGCACACAGCAATGAAAAGACAGGACCCCTGGCCTTGAGATGCACAACCACGGGCCAGGAGCTGAATACACAGAATGGGCTAGGCATTGAGGGAAAGAGGAGGGGGCAGGGACAAAGGCAGGCCACAGAGGCTTCATAAACCCTGCTGTGAGCTTGAACTCTGTCTGGTAGGTAACAGGATGCCTTAACAAGGTTTGGGCCATAGCCAAAACCCGTGTGGCAAAAAACTCTCCCCCCACCCATATACTCAATAAAAACCCCTTTCTCTTTGTGTGCTTTCACAGTTGCCCTTGATAATCTGTTAAACCCAGAGTCTAAATCATTGCATACCAAATACATGATTAACCTTGATTCGTGGACAAGAAGTACCTAATCTTCATTTTTAAAAAATATTTTTATTGATTTCAGAGAGGACGGAAAGGGAGCGAGAGAGAGAGAAACATCAATGATGAGAGAGAATCATTGATCAGCTGCCTCCTGCACGCCCCCCACCGGGGATCAAGCCCACAACCCAGGCATGTGCCCATGACCGGAATGGAACCTGGGACCCTTCAGTCCGCAGGCGGATGTTCTATCCACTGAGCCAAACCGGCCCTAATCTTCATTTTAACACTCCCAAGAAAAGAAGGGAAATATATTCCATCCTTCATTGTGCAGCGAAGAAAAAACAAAACAGTTATACTTCAGTTTCCATATTAAAGTAGGTTGAATGGGTCCTGGCACTTCTCTGCTGGGGCCATTTTCTAAGAGAAACAGGCACGAGCTGGAAATGTGCAGAGGCTCTCGGGCAAGGCTCACAGCCAGGCGGGGCGCCAGCCGTAACTGGACAAGGCCAGCTGGGCAGGCGGGGATCTTGGTAAGGGAAGTAAGGTCATCAGCCTCTGAAACACTTCTTAGTGTCTAGGGCAGCCGTGGGCAAACTACGGCCCGCGGGCCGGATCCGGCCCGTTTGAAATGAATAAAACTAAAAAAAAAAAAACCGTACCCTTTTATGTAATGATGTTTACTTTGAATTTATATTAGTTCACACAAACACTCCATCCATGCTTTTGTTCTGGCCCTCCGGTCCAGTTTAAGAACCCATTGTGGCCCTCGAGTCAAAAAGTTTGCCCACCCCTGGTCTAGGGCTTTGACAGCTGCCTCTGCTCTCCCAAGAAGCCACGTACTGCAGCTTTCTAGGCTGAAACAACGGGAGCTGCTGCCTCCACACTCCAAACACCCATCCCCATGCCCAGCGCGTTCATCTGGGAGGCAACTGCTGCCGAGGCAGATGGGGTGGGATCCAATAGGCCAGTGGTCGGCAAACTCATTAGTCAACAGAGCCAAATATCAACAGTACAACGATTGAAATTTCTTTTGAGAGCCAATTTTTTTAAACTTAAACTATATAGGTAGGTACATTGTTATTAACTTAATTAGGGTACTCCTAAGGCTTAGGAAGAGCCACACTCAAGGGGCCAAAGAGCCGCATGTGGCTCGCGAGCCGCAGTTTGCCGACCATTGCAATAGGCCATCCAGGCAAAGGTGGCAGCTTATTCTGCTGGAAGCAGCGGCTGTGCTGTGTTCTTCAGGTGCCTGAGTCAAGTACCAGGAGAAAGAGTGAATAAGGCAACTGGTGTCTGACCTCATCTCCCCCTCACTCGTCCTGTTCCAGCTACACTGGCCTCTTTGCCTCCTTGAACACTCCAGCATGCTTCTGCCTGAGGGCCTTTGCACTTGCAATTTTCCCTTCATAGAGTGCTTGTCCCTCACCTTCCCTCCCTCCTTCCTTCATGTCATTACTGAAACATTACATTCTCCAGGGGGCCAGCCTGACCACTCTATTTAAAATTGTATACTCTCCTGATACCTGCTATGAGCCTTCCCTACTTTAATTTTCTCCCCAACACTGATTTGCATTTAATTAATGATTTTTTTACTGATTTATTTTTGTCTATTGTCTTTCTTTCCCCACTAAAGTATAAACTCCATCTGGCTGGAGATTTCTCTGTTTTCTCACTGCTATGTCTCCAGAGTCCAGCACAGTGCCTTCCCCAAAAAGGTAGCAAAGAGCTGAAACCGGTTTGGCTCAGTGGATAGAGCGTCGGCCTGCGGACTGAGGGGTCCCAGGTTCGATTCCGGTCAAGGCCATGTACCTGGGTTGCGGGCACATCCCCAGTGGGAGATGTGCAGGAGGCAGATGATTGGTGTTACTCTCTCATTGATGTTTCTGACTCTGTCTCTCTCCCTTCCTCTCTGTAAAAAGTCAACAAAATACCTTTTTTAAAAAAAAGGTAGCAAAGAACTATTGATGAATGAATGAATGAATGGAGCCACAGAACCAAACTCCCCTGAATCCTACCCTACCTCTGGACTTACTATAGAAGCCAAAAATGTCCTTATTGTTAGGTCAGATGGAGTCAGGGCTTCTGTTTTCTTACACTTTTGCAGAAGTCAGTTTAACTGATGCCCATGTGATCTCATGTAATCCTCACGCCAGCTCTGCGAGTTAGGTATATTTCTCTCCATTTCCAGATGGGTAAGGTGAGCCCTAGAGAGATGAAGTTACCTATCAGCAGTCACATGGCACAGACAGCATGTCACACAGCCCACATCCCAGCCTGTCTGACTGATGCCAAAGCCATGAGTTCTTGGCCACAGCACTGCATGTAGACCACCCTTCCCAGACACGACACCCAAGCTGAGCTGAGTCAGGAGCCACAGGAATGGAGTGTCTGGAGGGTCGCCATGAATCTCCGCAAAAGAAATGCTTGCTTCCTCTAAACTCTCAAGTATCAGATGTTAAAATAATCATCTTGTTTATTTCCTGCATTTCCCAGTCTTTTTTGTTATTGTTGTTTGCACATTTATTGAATGTCTCTCCCCTTAGACTCCTCCCCTTTCTATCTATCCCCAGCATCTAGTACAGTGAATGAAGGAATGAACTGATTCAGGTACAAATCTGCTTAATATCATGAATTCATTCAACAAATCCTGACTGAATATCTGTCTTGTCCTCGTGATGCTTACAGTCTAGTAAGATATTAAATAATTGCATACATAAACCACAGAGGGGGAAATGTGATCAGTGCCATAAAGGAAAAGTATGGGGCGCTGTGAAACTGTACAGCGGAAGCCCCTAATTTAGATGACAGGGTGTCAGAGAGGGCCTCCAGATCTGAAGGATGAGGGGTAATAATGGTCCAAGGTCCTAAGGAGGAAATGAGCTTGATGCCTTTGAGATACTGAGGGATGGTGGGCATGCCGGGCGTGCAAGTTGAGGGCCTCATTTTGCCAGTGGTGGGCTGTGCTTCCTAGGACCCGCCTATGGGGATAGGAGGGGACATCCTCCGTGTTTATGTTTAACTGCCTTTTGCCAAGGATGGGGGAGGGGCGCACAGATAAGCCTGCCCTGGACTATGATGGAACCAGCTCTGTCCTCAGTGTCTATGTCCATCAATCTTGAGCCTGGTCACTTTTCCTTGGGCCAATACAATTCAGAGAACTAATCACTACAAGTCACTCTGTCTGGGAGAACAAGACAATGGAAGCCAAGGCAAGATTCCAGCAAGGAGGGTTGTGCAGATGTGATGTGTGTGGCCGTGGCTATGGGCTCA
Source organism: Myotis brandtii (assembly GCF_000412655.1). Taxonomy (NCBI): domain Eukaryota; kingdom Metazoa; phylum Chordata; class Mammalia; order Chiroptera; family Vespertilionidae; genus Myotis; species Myotis brandtii. The sequence goes on along the minus strand of NW_005370478.1, from coordinate 594,639 downwards.
CCTCCCTGCACCCTGATGGCCACCTCCCTCTCCCCTGAAACCCTCCCCAACTCCCAAGGAGCCCAGGCCCAGCATCTGCACCCCAGGCTTACCCACCATCCTTCAAGCTCTCAAAGGCATCAAGCTCATTTCCTCCTTAGGATCTTTGTATGGACCATTATTGCCCCTCATCCTTCAGATCTGGTGACCCTGACACCCTGGCATATAAATTAGGGGCTTCTGCTGTACAGTTTCACAGCGCCCCATACTTGTCCTTTATAGCATTGATCACATTTTTCCCCCTGTGATTTATGTATGCAATTAATAACAGGGCAGGCTTGCTGTTACAAACCTGGCTGGAGGAAGGAGTTAAGGCCAGGCTGATGGTCACAGAGACAGGGCGCTGTTTATCCAGGAAAAGAGGTCGTACGTAGGCAACGGCGGCCCCTGCCAGCTCCTCCCAGAAGGCCTGGGCTGGGGGAGCAAGCTGGAGAGGAAGCTGCTCCCCCGGGCTCTGAGCGCCTCCCGGCCTGAGGCCGAGACCCAGCGGCGGCCCAGAGGTGAGGCCTGCAGTCCGGGCACCGGACCGAGCCCGCGGTGGGCTCCGTCTCCCAGGCAGACAGTGGGAAAAGGCGCTCGCGAGGGTGCGGGAGGGCGAGGTGGCAGAGCCTCCGGGAGCCGCTGGGGGTGGCGGGGAATCAATACTGCCTTTGTGCTCAGTGGTTTCCTAGGGAGAAAGGAGAGGAGAGTGGGAGGGGCGGCCAAGCGGTCGGACCCGCCCTGCAGACTCTGGATGCCCAGGGGCTGGGAGGCTGGGAGGCGGGGAGCCGGACCTCAGGGCTTGAGGCGGGTGGGATTCTGTGCCCACGGGCAGGAGGGGGAGGAGGGTGTCTCCTAGGACAGGCCCTGGGTGCTCACAGGGCAGCAGCCAGGTGTGCAGCGAGTCTGCTTCTGGCCGGAGCGACTCGGGAAGGCGAGGGAGGAGCCAGAGGAGGCTGGTGGGGCTGCCGCCAAAAAATGGCTCAGCCTGGAGGAGCTTGCGGTGGGGCCTGGGATGGCAGCTGTGGGCCCCCGAGGGCCTCCAGATTAGACCGTGCAGCAGGCCCCGGAATGGGCCGGGGAGAGGAGGTGGGTGCGCCCTTTCAGGGGGCGTGTGTATATGAATGGGGTTCAGGACCTGGGCCCCTCTTTGGATAAACGGGTGTTACTCTAGTCCCCTAACAGGAGTCCAGGACTCTGGTGGATGTGTTGGGCCTTCTAACTCTGAAGTGGGTGGCATCTTTAGTACCCATGGGAGAGTCCAAGGCCTGCATCTGAAAATCTAGCCCAGGGCTCCCTCCATGTCTTCCCGGGTCCCAGACTTCGCCACTCTTGGCTTTTCCTGCTCATATAGAGGGGCCCGTGCGCGCCTTGGGCCCCGGGAGAGGTCGCGGCGGCCGAGGGCCCGGTGCGCTTTCCACCATCACCCACCCCGGCTCCTCTTCTCTCCGCGCCCAGCCCAGCTCCCCAGCCTCCGCCGAGACGCTGCCCCCCGGAATCTTTCGGCCTGAGGATCCGCGTTTTCACCCCCCACCCGCCGCATGTGGCTCTTGGAGAAA
>NW_005370478.1:590769-592104 GCF_000412655.1 Myotis brandtii | reverse complement strand
GCTGCTGGGCGCGTGTGAGACGCCCCTGATCGCCCTGCTGCCCCCCTTGGATGGGGGGCTAGGTCTCGGGGCCTCCCTGGCGCCTGCCCATCTCAGCCTGTAGACTGAGACCATCTCTTCCTCAGGAGCTCTCCGCCGGGCCTGCAGCCTCCATTTCTTCCATCGGCCTGGCATGTATTTATTTTTGGTAATAAAAGGTCTGTTTGTCTCTGTCGCCACTGTGGGCACCCTGCGCGCTCTCAGGTCTGCAGCTACCCTCCTCCCTCCGCCCTGGAAGAAGCTCATTCAGATGGTCTTAGTTGGGGCAGACCTGAAGTAGTGGCTCTCAAACTTGAAAGAGCATCAGAATAACCAGACATCGGAAACCCTGGGGGAGCTTGTTAAACATGCAGAGTCCTGGGCTCCATCCCCGAGAAACACTGGTGCTAGTTTCAGCAGGTCTGAGCTAGGGAGGAGCTAGGGTCCCTGTCCAACAAGGTCCTCGCCCTTTCAGGGGCCCCTCTAATCACTGAGTCACTCCAGGCAAAGTTCTGTGACTGAAACCAACATCAGTCACCTTCCCGCTAGGGGCTCCTTGGGGCTGCACAGGGGAAATCAACCCACCCTCCCTACTCCAGCCACATCTGACCTGAAGAGAGAGGAAGTGCCTGTCTCGGGAGTGCCTTTAGGAGTCCTCTCTCTTGCCTTTCCCTTCCACACCTGTGCCCCGCTGGGCACTGAATGACAAAACATGATGGCCCAGGAATTGAGATCTTGGGAGAGGAGGGAGTCCTACTGGAGTGTGAGAGCTGGGGGATGCCCAGAAAAGGGCACCCCAGTAAGGGAGGGTGTGGAAGATGGATGACTGAATGTAGGTCAGATTGTGTTTACCTCCTACCTGAATGTCTCTGACGTCAGCAGTGACCTTACACACACACACACACACACTCCTCCCCAGCCCTAGGCCTCCTAGGCCAGGGACATGGCTTGCTCCAGGTGTCCACCAGGTGGTAGCATTAACCAACAAGATCATCACCATGCACAGAACTACTGTTCCAACAACTTGTAAAGTCATCAAAGTCATTTCTTTCTCCTGGCAACTCCCTGGAGGGTTAAGTACTCCACCTTTCCTGGAGCTGGTTCCTCTTGGCTCAGGCCAGGCTAGGAGGAGGGGAGGAGGGAAGGAGGGAGGTACTCACCTAACTCAGCTCCTTTGCCCTCCCCATGGGCCCTTTCTCATTTTCCATAGTGTCCTGAACCAGGGCGGAGCCTGCTGGATCCGGATAAACCTCGGCATGTGTAATGCTGACACAGCACATATCTCCATTCAGATGGCTCCCCAGTTCCTTCTTCCTC
>NW_005370478.1:561718-590392 GCF_000412655.1 Myotis brandtii | reverse complement strand
CTCAGCCTGAGAAGGCCACCCCTCAGCCTCACTCTATCCCTAGTACTGTCCTCTGCTTCAGCCCCAATCTCCCTGTAACAACCATTTGAAAATAACTGGAAAGAAATGTCGAAGTCATTTAACCTTCATCCATGCATTTCTCCAACAAATACTTAGGGAGGGGGTCGCCTAAGACCATCGGAAAACACATATATAATTACATATTGTTTTTGTGATTAATCACTATGCTTTAATTATGTTCAATTTGTAACAATGAAATTGGGGGTCACCACAACATGAGGAACTGTATTAAAGTGTCGCGGCATTAGGAAGGTTGAGAACCACTGGCCTAGGAGGTAATAGGTGTAGGGTACAGCAGTGGTCAAATCGGACGAGGGGGGTCAGACAAGATACAAAATAAATGTAAAAAATGTCACTGGGTGATATGTTACAGAGAAAAATAAAGGGGGAAAGGGGCACAGGAAAGGGATGCCAGATAAAGAGAAGAAGGGATGATTATAGGAATGGAGGGGGGTCCTGTATTTTACCTGTCATCCCAGTTAATTGTCATACCCACTCGGTGAGGTAGGTGTATCCCCATTTTATGGAGGAGCTGGATCAGAGAGGTTATATAAACTTGCCTAGGGACCCGCCTGGCTGCAGGGGAGATTTAGGACGGTAGCCCCACCCAGGCTCCCCACAGCCCCCTCCCGCTCCCACTCAGAGCGGGCTGCGAGGTAGAATTCAAGTCCACCCCACTGAGGAGCATTCCACTCAGTATTCATAGCTGCCAACTCCCCTGTGATGGGAGCCACAATGTTCCTGGAGGAACTTCCTGGCCAGCTAACCCGCAGAAACCTGCCCTGGGGCAGATGAGGCCCTAAGAACCCCTCCTGCCTCCAAGCACAGGCACGTTCACAAACAAGTCAGACCCCTTTTGTAAACAGCAGAGCAGAAGCCAACCAGTAAGTATTCTTTTGGCTCCTGCACAGTCTTTTGGCTCCTGCTTTTCAACCCTCCTTGCTATGAAATAAAGGGGGAAAGGGGCACAGGAAAGGGATGTCAGATAAAGAGAAGAAGGGATGATTATAGGAATGGAGGGGGGTCCTGTATTTTAGCTGTCATCCCAGTTAATTGTCACCCCCACTCGGTGAGGTAGGTGTATCCCCATTTTACGGAGGAGCTGGATCAGAGAGGTGATATAAACTTGCCTAGGGACCCGCCTGGCTGCAGGGGAGATTTAGGACGGTAGCCCCACCCAGGCTCCCCACAGCCCCCTCCCGCTCCCACTCAGAGCGGGCTGCGAGGTAGAATTCAAGTCCACCCCACTGAGGAGCATTCCACTCAGTATTCATAGCTGCCAACTCCCCTGTGATGGGAGCCACAATGTTCCTGGAGGAACTTCCTGGCCAGCTAACCCGCAGAAACCTGCCCTGGGGCAGATGAGGCCCTAAGAACCCCTCCTGCCTCCAAACAAGTCAGACCCCTTTTGTAAACAGCAGAGCAGAAGCCAACCAGTAAGTATTCTTTTGGCTCCTGCACAGTCTTTTGGCTCCTGCTTTTCAACCCTCCTTGCTATGTCCAAGCCTAAGTGACCACACATGTTAATTGATAGATGAGTGGTCTAGTCAGGGTCACCATGGAAAGTTCAGGGCCAGGAGCTGGGGTCAAACTCCAGCTGCTCCCTTCACCCACAGTGGCCTTTGTGACGGAAGGGGGAGGGGTGGAGGCTGTGTGATCTATAGATGTTTACAGAGACTGGGTTGTCCTTTTTTTAATGGGCGAGTGGGGAGGGGTACCATCCCCTCCTTGAGTCATTCTAGTTGGTTGAGGTCTCCCCAGGCATGGACCTCCTAGAGAGGACCCCAAGATAGCTGGTCCCTCATCACCGGGTCAGGCTTCCCAGAGAGGGTGGGCCTCAAAGGATGGCTGTCCGGTACCACATACTTTTCACCTTCACAGCCTCAGGCCCTCCCTAGAAGGCCAGGCTTGCACTCGACTTCAAGTGGTTTCTGTGGTTTAGGGGGTGGGGAGGAAGGGAAAGAGAAGTTGGTGACTGCTCCCCAGTTCCAAGCCACCACCACCACCCTCCACCCTCTCCAGCCTGCTTGCCCCTTGGTTGAGATGCCAGCTTGATAAGGGAACTTGGTCACGTGGGGGGTGAAATGATTCTCTTGAAAGTATTTGAGGAGGAAATACCCACTGCCCTGCTTTGAAAGGTCTGATTCATCTAGAAAAGGGGCTGTGATTGAAGCAGGAGGACGGAAGGTTAGGCATGAGGGGGGACTTCCCAAAAGGATGTCCGAGGTGCCTTCTTACCCTGGGAAGAAAGAACCCGTCATTCATGTTTAGGGCAGGAAAGGGGTAGAGACATGAGAATGTCTAAGAAGCATGTGACTCACTTAGGCCTAGAGGCCAGGACCCTGGCTTCCAACCCCCTGCCCTCCCCCTTACTTCCTCCCCATCCCACACAGTGGTACAAAGTGGCACAGCTCTGAGAGTCAGCCATACCTGTGGTATCTGGGGTGGGCAGGGCTGCCTGGCATAGTTCCAGAGCCAAGTGCCCATCCCCAGGCACTCGGCATGCTCAGTGTCCACAGTTGGCAAGTCAGGAAGGGCCCAGGCGACCCAGAGTTACGGAGGAAGAGGGGCTTAAAGAGGAGAAGAGACAGAGAAGGAAGAGCTGGAGAGGACAGAAAACAGAAGTGCCGTGGACAGGGAGGGGCTGCAGGGAGAGACAGGGAGAGGATACTGAGTGGATGGAAGCAAAGCTGGTCATCAGAGGGAAGGGAGAGCAGGGCATCATGCCAGCACCCAGCCCTCTGCCTTGTCTACCAGAAGGCGCTGGTGGGGTGGTATTTTGCAGAACTTTGCTTCTTACTCCAAGGACAGAGCCCCAGAACAGACCAACATCCTGTTCTGTGCGGAGAAGTGCACATAGACGCGTGGGTTATGCATTTACCAAAAGGACATGGGGACAGTCAGAGGCTGAGAGGCACAAACACACACCCTCAGACTCTCCATACGAGAAGGTCCCCAAAAGTTTCCACTTCGCTCTTCCTCGTTCCCCATCTCCTTGTCAGCTCTCTGGGGAGTTGGAAAGTCCTCCTCTACGTCTAACCTTTGTCCCTCAAGCTGCAGCCATTGGGAGACGCTGGGAGCTACTCAGGAACAGAGGTGCTGATGGCAGCAGAGCCTGATGCTCCAGGGCCGGGCAGGAGTAGACGATGGCGAGATGGGAGGGCCCAGGAGGAAGGGACAGCTGCCTGCCCTCTCCACGCCAGGTGCCACGTGCGCCAGGTTGAGGGGGGGGGGCGGGCGAGTCACGAGGCTGTGGCGTGGCTGGCTTCTGCTCTGCTGTTTACCAGCTGGGAGGGAAAGCAGGAGGAGGTGCCAGGGAGCCTCCCCGCTGCAGCCTGGCCCCTAGCCAGCTGGCCTGTTGGGTAACCAGGGGAGCCAGGCCCAGCTAATCAAACTCTGGCCAAGGCTGTGCAGGAGAGAAGTGGCAGCCAGAACCTGCTGAAGCCTCCCCCTGCAGCCCTCCCCCTGCAGCGAGCCCTTCCCCGGGCTGGCCCAGTGCGGGGCCCACTCAGCTTGGGCTCCTCATCCCCCAACCAGGAAGTGTAGCATCTCTCCTCTCCCCTCCCATTGATCCTCTGCCTCCACACACTCCTCCAGGCCTGCCCCCACCCCAGCCCCAACAGACCAGGAGGATGTCAGGGAACTCCAGGGAAGGGCGGCCGTGAGGGTCAGGGGCTAAGCAGACAGAGGCCTCAAGGAACCCAGGACCCACTGGGATGTCTGATCGCATCCTGGAGAAAAGGCACAATCGAGAGAAGTGGCAGCCAGAACCTGCTGAAGCCTCCCCCTGCAGCCCTCCCCCTGCAGCGAGCCCTTCCCCGGGCTGGCCCAGTGCGGGGCCCACTCAGCTTGGGCTCCTCATCCCCCAACCAGGAAGTGTAGCATCTCTCCTCTCCCCTCCCATTGATCCTCTGCCTCCACACACTCCTCCAGGCCTGCCCCCACCCCAGCCCCAACAGACCAGGAGGATGTCAGGGAACTCCAGGGAAGGGCGGCCGTGAGGGTCAGGGGCTAAGCAGACAGAGGCCTCAAGGAACCCAGGAACCACTGGGATGTCTGATCGCATCCTGGAGAAAAGGCACAATCTACCCCCCGCCCCCCCTCCAAATAAACCTACCTCTCTCTCCCTTTGCCTGTCTCTGTCAGGGAGAAAGCACATGCTTTTGATGTCACAAAGACCCGGGTTCAAAATCACAGTTCAACCGACCACTTACTGTCTTTGTACGAGTCCGTGAGTCATTAATCCCTTTGAGCATCACTTAGCTTATGTGCAAACCTGGAATAATTATGTTTACCTCCTGGCGGATGTTGTGAGGATGGAAGAAAATCATGGGTTTACATAAAGGGCCTGGCAAAGGGCCCAGCACACAGTAGGCGATCAGTAAATTCCAGGCCCCTTCCCTTGCCTTCACCTATCCTGTTTCTCCTCAAGGCTCCAAAATCTGTTCCTTGGGCCCCTCCCCTTGTCCCCTCCCGGTGCCAGGACGCTCTGCCAGCCACTCCTTTCCCCTGCCTGCTGGCGGGCCAGGTGCTCCCTCCCTCCACACACTCCTCCCCCCTCCCCTGGGCCCTGCTCCCTGCCCTCCTGGGCAGCCAGGGCAGCAAGGACGGCACCCAGGGAGTTGCCCCATGGACAGGGCCCCACAGAGACACCACCGAGCCTCCCAGGGTAAGAGGCCCTAGGCCCTGCAGGCAGGTGGAAGGGACTGCCAGGAGGTTCAGAGGAGAGGGAGAGACAGGACTGGTCAGGAAATGAGGAGGGAAGGAGGGACAGGAGAAGCAGAAAGGAGAGATGGGTTGTCAGGGGACCGCGGACAGGTGAGACAGGACAAGCCTCGATAGAACTGAAGGAGAGACGGGAGGAGGGCCTGGGGACATGAGAGGAGAATAGGAAAGGGGGAGAAATGCATGGAGGGAAAAGAAAGGGAGAAGTGAGGAAGGAGGAGACAGTGCGGTGGAGGGAGGAGAGAGGGGCTCAGGCAGGGGAGCTAGAGCCAGGGGAGGATTAGAATGTGGGCAGGCCCCACAGGAGGCTGCACCCCTGGGAGCAGCGGGGACACTGCTGTACTGCCTTCGCCGGCTGGAACCCCGCACAGCAGTGGCTGGGAAGCTGGCCACTTCCATTCTGTTCACTCGCCGCTGGAGAAACCTGTCCTGCCTTTGAGGGTGACAGACAAGGGTGGGGGGAGGAAGCAAGTTGTCCATGTCCACTAGCCTGGCATCTTCCTCCCACTGGTTCTGGGGCTTCATTTCTGCAGAGAATGTGGGGTACTGAGCCCAGGGCAGCGGGGGACAGAGAGGCAGGCAGTCCTTGGCCCCACCAATGATCTAATCAGAGACCCTCTCAAAGCAGATCCCACGGCCACATGCTTGGTCAGCTGTGAGCTCGGAGGGGGAAGCCTGAGGGCCAGCGCTGCCAGCTCCAGGGCCATCTGGTGGAGGAAGGACGCCACTGCCAGGCACGCAGGGGACACCCCCACCCCAGGACTGCTCTCAGGCGCAAGGCTGGAGGCCAGAGAGCAGTGTGGGGTGCCACGTCAGGGAGGAAGCCGGGTGGGGCTAGGCAGGATCGCGGGTAGGCGGGAGGGGCCGGATGGAGCCACTCCCTCTCGGGGAGTCCAACCCCCTTAACCCCACCTCAGCAGAGGCCAGGCCTTCACGTCCACTCACCCCCACTGGGCAAAGCAGAGGACGCCTGCCAGGGGGACAGTGTGGGGCTGGGAGAGGCGTTGCCCAGGATTGGGCCACAGAAGGAAAATAACAGGAGAGCAGATTCAGGGGGTAGGGAACTGGAGGGGACATGAGGCAGGGCTGCAGGGTTTTCAGGGACAACACATGGCCTGTGCCCTCTGAGGAGCTGCCTTGTGGATGTAGAAAATGGACCAGGTCTGGCAGGGAAGCGCCTTCAGGGGCTCCCTGGGTAGGTGTTTAATACATGTTAACCACATGAATGAACAACCCCCAGAGATGCTCTGGCTAAGGCTTTCCCCTCAGCAGCTGCCCCGCTGGAGGCCTGCGCCTCCCTGCTCACCCGCATCCACCCACCTGTGCTCCCTGCTGCCCGCTCTCCACCCAGATACCACACAGCTGGTGGCAAGGGACTCCTTCCTGTGCGGCTGGTGAGGGGAGCCAGGGCCTAAGAGGGCAGAGCAGGCTCCGTGCTCGCCGCTCTCCCATCCTCTGCCTCCAAACATCCTCACCACCCCACTGCAACCCCCACACGTCTGGGGTCCCCAGGTGCCTAAAGGAACAAACAAACAGCCAAGAGCTTGAACTCCCACAGAGGGTTGACGGTGGCTGAAGAATAGGCACCGTCTGCCTAATGGGCCAGGCCTCTGGAAGGCTCTGGGAATATCAGTGTGAACAGGGCAGACACAGTCCCTGCCTCCAGAGGGCTTACCATCTATGGAAAGCCCTGGTTCAGGGATAATGGCACAAGGCTACCAGCCAGGCGATGGGGTACCAGGAAGTCAGCTGCGAGGTGCTGAGTGTAAGCACCGGGCGTGGGAGGTGCAACTTCTCCAGGGAAGAGGTGTAATGGGAAACGCCAGGGCTGAGGAAGTTGGCTTCACTGAGGGGTGTGAGGGAAGGCCATTCTGGGCAGAAGGGAGAGCTTGGGCCTCCCAGAGCTGGTGAGCCTGCCACTCCCGAGGACCCGGGAGAGGGCCGGGATGACTGCAGGGCAGAGAAGGGAGAGAGGAGGTGCAGAGGGTGGTCCCACCTTCCCCTCAGACACCAGGTTCCGCTGGGAAGTAATGGGATGGGGATGGAGACCAGTGGGGGGGGGGCGTCTTCAACTGTCAGCCCTGACCCCCTCTCTTCTCTTTACAGAGCTGCTGGCTGCAAAGAAGACCCACACCTGTGAGTAGAAGCTTGGGGTGAGCACTGGTGCTGGGGTGTGGAGAGATGGCACAGAATCCAGCAGGGATGTGGGAGGTTCTCGGGAAAGAAAGGCACGGTAGGTTACAGAGATGGAGGGGCCGTGCACAGGTGGCCCGGCCTGAAGAGAGGCGGAGCCTAGAAAAGCAGGGAGATGGGGAGAGAGACAGGGAGATGAGGAAAGGAGGGGGAGGGATGAAGAAACCTCAAGATCAGGGCAATGGAGGAGATAAGGGGGAAGCCCGACGAGCCAGGGGGAACATTGCAAAGAAACAAGGAGTAAAAGGGCGCTGCCGGGCAAGGAGGGGAGGGATGCTGGACAGAGACACCGAGAGGGAAGGGGTGGGGCAGGGAGGCAGGGTGGCCTGCACCAGGCTTTGTGGCAGCTGAGCCAGGTTTGGTGTTCCTCTCTGTGGTTAACACATCCTGAGGTGTGAACAAGCCTGGGGTCAGGCTGTGCAGGGCTAGAGAGCAGGAAAGTGTTCATCATGGACAGGGACACTCGGACAGGGACACTGTGGGTCCCAGGGCCCTGGAAGACTGAGGCTGCAGCATGCGAGAAGGGGCTAGAGCTCAGGAAGGACTTCCCATGGATGTGAGGGAGTAAGCACATCAGATCTACCCTCCTGGTTTGTGGGAGAAGCTACTCCCCCAGAAAATGCACCCACTCCACCTCGGTCCCAGAGCTTGTGTCATACCAGAGCCAGGCGTGCCCTTCACAGCCTGAGGGCGCTCTGGGGAAGGCCTCCATGAGCCAGGGGTCCCTCACTCGATGGGGACAGCTCTGGGGCAGGAGAGGTTACCTCTCTGGCCCTGCCTCGAATGGCCTACCAGTTCCTCCTGAGAGCTCGCCGCCACCCCTTCCGCTGCCAACAGTGCCTAGGACCTTGCCGTTCCAGGGCAGCCGCGCCACTCTCTCCCTGAGCCGGGCAGACCGGGGCTGGGGGCCATCCAGGATGCTTCAACTTCCTGGGTGGGGGCTTGCTTTGCTCAGCACAATCCTGGTGGGGCCTCGCCTGGCCCTAGCCACAGGGCCCCACGGAAATGCTGAGCAGGGCCCGGGGAGGAAAACGGGTCAAGGAGTGACGTGTGAGCGAGGGGAAGGGAGCCGGGGACCATATGTGGGTGGGGGGTAGAGGGGGAGTTTCAGAGCAGCTAGAACTGGAAGTGGCTAAACTCCATTCCTACCCTTAACCCCTAACCACAGAAACCTCGGCCCGGGCCACCCCCCCTGATGCCCTTCCCAACCCACTGGCCCTGTGCAACCGCACCCCCACCCCCACCCCCATGAGTGTCCTCCCAAACCCAGGCGGCCAGCCCTTCGCCCAATCCACTGCCCAGCTCCTGGGGGTGAGGACGGCCAGCAGGGAGAGGGCTGTACCAGGCTGAGGAGCTACTGGGGTTCCGGTAAGAACGGAGACCTCCGGGGATCTGACCCAGAGAAGCCAGGAAAGATACACCTCCCTCCTCCAGGCAGAGAGGCCCCAATCAATGGGCTCCAAATTGAGACAACTCCAAGAAGGGAGGAGCCCAGGAGGGAACCCCCCAGGCTGAGGTACCCAGAGAGCAGATATGAGACTGAGAGGGTCTCTAAAATGGATGGGCCCCTCAGAAGGACCCCTAGGCCAAGGAACTCTACAGAGAGGCTCACCCACGAGGAGCCCTCTCCCAAGCTGAGGCACCCTTGGGGGCAGACTTGAACCAGAGAAACCCTGGTTCAGTGGGATCCAGGACCAACCTGCCTGAGTTTGAATCCTGACTTCACCGCTTGCTGGCTGTGTGATCTTGGGCAAGTTACTTAACCTCTCTGTGTCTCACTTTCAACTTTGAAGTGGGGATAACGGTACCTACCTCATAAAGTATTTTGTGAGGATTAGATAATCCACACAAAACATTGAAAAAACATGTCTGGTACATAGGATCATCATCGTCAGCATCATCATCATTCCATTGCAGCAGTTTTGTTCCCAAGGAAATTTCTGACAGACTAACCCTTCCTACAGATAGTGGGCATTTGTCGGATGGTTATTACTGCTACTATTGTCACTTATTCCCTACCCCAGGGCATACGTGGTGTCCGTAGGGAGGGCGTGAGCATGGTGGGTGGTGGGGGCAGCCTCCCAGACTGTGCCTCAGTGGGCACGGCTCTTGGCAGTCCACGGGGTCTCAGGTGGAACACGCCACCACCCCAGGCAGACATATCTGTGACTTACCTCTAGAAACATCCCTGTCCCTGGCGTCACCTGGCAAAGAGGGTCAGGCTTGGGAGTCCTCAGAGGGAGGGGAAGTAGGAAACTGGCCCCAGGCTCATGTGAGCTCCATGCTGGCTCCCCAACCAGAGCCACCCTATCAGGTGGAAACAGCTTTTACCGTGTGTGGCTGTCGATTGTGGTTTTGGAATTTTCCAACGCCCCCTGCCACTGGCTGCCCCGCCCCTCACACCCTGCCCCAGGCCCAGATTGGCCACGTGGGGCGCCTGTCATCCTACCCGCTGCACCCTAGGGAGGGGTAGGGGGTGGCGGAGTGGAGTTGGGGGGTTGTCACTCAGCCACCTGTGTGGTGCTGGCTTAAACCCCCCAGCCCAGAAGCACTGGGGGAGAGCTGGGTGCAGAGCTGCAGGCTGAGGCTCTGCTGAGAGGCCTCGCCCCCAACCCTGCTGCCAGCTGTGCCCCATCTCTGGACCACTCTGGGCTGAGAAGGACAGGGAGCCACGGTGGCAAAGCCCACAGCTCAGCCATGAGAAGTAAGTGAATGGGGCCACCTGGGAAGGGGAAGCCTGGATCCCGCGTCATCCCCAGGCCTTCTGAAAAGCAGGGGTGTCTTGGGAACAGAGTGAGCAAAGCTGAGCCCTCTCCCCTGGCAGGGTGTGTCTCGGTCAAGGCCCAGGTCTGTAGGGAGGTGGGTGGAGTAGCTGGGGAGTCTGAGAGCAGCGAGAGTAAAGGGCTCCTCTGCCCTGAGCGCTGGAAAGGATTCCAAGAGGTGCCCTGCCCCTCACTTTAGAAAGAGACTGAGCCCCGAGAGGCCGAGAGGCCGGGGGCTGCCCTTCAGACCACACAGTTGAAGTAGATGGAGGTTGGTGAGTAACCCGCACCCTGAACGCACCCACCGGCTCCCGCTGCAGGGTTGCCCTCTGTGCCTTCAGCCTGCCTGCGAATGTGGTGGGAAAGGGCCCAGAGGAGCTGCTGGGCCCTGGAGCAGCCGGACTTGAGAGGCGGGTGAGGTCAGCAGGCGGAAAGGGTCAGAACCCCAGCATCCAGGCCATGGAGCCACCAGTCCAGGGGCGCGCACGCGCGCGTGTGTGTGTGTGTGTGTGTGTGTGTGTCCCCAGGCCCAGTCTCCCATTTGCTGAGGGGGATCAGGCAGAGGAGATGGGAGAAGAAAGCTTTCAGCTTCACCCCCTTTCTGGCCGGAGGTCACAGGCCAGCAGCTAGTGGGAGGATGTCTGGGGTCCCTGTGCCATCCAGCAGAGCAAGAGTGGGCGACTCTGCCAGTGCCCAGGTTCATGTAGGAGAAGCCAGAGAACTGCTCAGAGCACTGGGCGCAGGAGAGAGAGGAAAGCCCGGGCCCCTGTGGCCCGCACCTGGGGCAGCCCGGCCTCCACCTGGCGCCTTCCCACAGGACACAGGAGCAAGGCCACCTGGGGACCCAGAAAGGCCCATGGCTGAGAGTCTGATGACCAGGCTCTGCTGCCACCTGCCACCGACCAGCCATGCAGTCTTAGGCGAGTCCCTGGGTCCTGGTCTCCTCTGCAAAACAAGGGAGCCCAACTTAAAAAACAAAACCAATTCTGGAGAGGCTCTGAGGGCCCAGGACCAAGGAGAGAGCCCTGGGCCCCGAGTTAGGCACCCCCAAGGGTAGCGAGGGACACTCAGCTTTCCGGGGTGGGGGGGGACAGGCAGGAAAGAGCTCCACTCCCAAGCTTGGGATGGAGACTCCCGTCTGTGCAGGTGGATGAGCTGGGGTGGGCCAGGAGGGGCGAGAAGAGCCAAAAACGTCCGCAGGAAGAAGGGCCCCGTAGAGTGTCAGTTTCCCTTCTAGCGTCTTCCCATTCGCAGCAAAGGTTAGCCCAGCTGTCTTCCCAGAAATGGCCTCAAATCCGCCGCCCCAGGAACCAATGACTGGGCGCGCTGCGGCGCCTGGCATGCGGGCAGCAGTTCCCGGGACTGGGTGAGGGAGACACGGGGGCACCCCGATGTGAGGCCCCCCACAGCTCCATCAGGGGTGGGAAGAAGGAGAGGGGTCTCTTCTGTTTGGGGCTCTGTGCCACTGGTCCTTCTCACTAGGACATCTCTGGGTATCTCACAGCCCCAACTTACCTGACTGCCCCCTCCATGAGTGCCAGGCACCACCATGCCCTCTGAGGACAGCTGGGGCAAGTCGGAGCACGGGGGACGTGGGATCGGGACCCACCCAAAGGCCAGGGAGCAGAAACAGACTGAGACATAGAGATGCAGAGGCCCAACTCACAAGACAGGGACTAATGTGACACATGGGAGGGAGTGGCGGCCGTCCGGGTGGAGATATGATGGAGAAACCCCGGGAGAGCCCAAACACTGCGTGTGAAGACCCAGACAGAACCAGAGTGCGGAACACAGAGGCCCGCAGACTCGGAGAGAGGAAGCGGAGAGCGTGGAGGGAGACACTGAGTACCCATGGCGTCGAGGAAGGTGGAGAGGAGGAGGCATGGGCTTCCGGAGCTTCTGGAAGGGTGGTACAGGCTCCCTGCTCCTGAGTAGAGAGGAAATGTCCATGAGCCAAAACGTCCCAGCCAGCCAGAGGGCGGGCAGTGCAGCCGTCACACTCCGGCGATGGCCAGGGTGGAGCCAAGAGGCACAGGCCCTGGCGCGAGGCCTGGATGGGGAGGTAGGAGGACGAGCGGGACAGGTGCCTGCCTGGCTTTGCTGTACCTGGTCTCTCTCAGGTCTGATCCTGTGGGTGAGGAGCAGCGGGCCAGATAGAAGGCCACTCCCCAGGGTGCCACCGGTCTCCCCCTGAGAGCCAGGCCATCGGAGACTTTACAAGGGCCCCTCCTTCCTGGCATCACTCCTGCGCCTGCCCTTTTCCTCTCTTCCCATTCCTCACTGGGATCCCAAACACCCCTTACTCACCCCACCCCAGCCCGGGGCTCTGGAGGCTGGAGCGTCCAGCCTGTCTCATCACAGCGAGACCTGGGTGTTGGTGTGGCCGTCCCTCCTGGGGGCTCCCTCCCCTGCCCTGCCTCTGTGCCCCTGACTCAAACGGGGAACAGGGACTTTCCCCTGCTAAAGAGCTCTCCAAAGAAGGCAGCCCCGGGGTCCTTTCCAGCCTCCACGGCTGGTCCACTCCTGCTGCTGCTGCAACACTGCCCCTTCCCGAGACCTTGGGCTCAGAAAGGATGGAGCCGTCTATTTGCCTATTTGCGGGGAGGGATGGTAGCAGGGCAGGGCCTGGGGCCAGAGCCAGGGTCTTTCTGACCCCTCGAGCCTCCTGGAGCAGAAGGGAGAGACAGGCCTGGAGGCAGGGAAGGCGGCTGAGGGTGCCGGTCTGGGCTCCCACTCCTGAGCTTCCTCCTGGTGATTCATCCCCTCCCCCATTCGCTGGTTGTTTTCACTCAATTCTTTTGTTTCCCCTCCTTTCGCCAGTCCCAGACTGCGGGGGTGGCGGGGGCACAAGGAGGGGGTTTCAGGTGGCTGGCTGGCTTTCATGGCTTTTCAAAACCCCAGACTCTCCCTCGCCCACCTGAGTTTTAGCTTCGCTACTTTCTCAGCCCTGGGATCTGGGTGCATCAGCAGAAAATTCTCGGCATGGGCTGGGAGGGGTGCTCACCAGGTAGCCTGACCCCCGCCTAGCCCTCCCCTCCACCTCCCCTGCGGTGGTACCCACCACCGTGGTTTCCAGCTTTGCAGAAGCTGCAGGAACTGAGAGCTGAGGAAGGAGGGAGGGAGGCTGGCGACAGGCTGGGCACACTTGTGGTCTCCCTGGGCAAAGGGACTCAGAGTCTGGGCTTGCGGGGAGAGGGGAGCCCAAACTAAGAAAAGAGACACGTTCGTTCCCCTTTCCCATTCACTCACTCGAATCTGCAGAGAGGTCTGCAGAGATACGTGAAAGCCAGTCCACACCCAGTGGAGCTGTCTTCTGCCAGAGGAGTCCCAGTCGGGAGCTCAGCTGGGCTGGGCGAGCTGCCCACCTTCCCCTGGGTAAAGGCGGGAGGAAGAGCTGGGACAGAGGGCATATCGTCTCTCTGGATCTTTACATTACACACGAGTCCGGCTGTAGTTCCACGGGTGTCCTCCCTGGATTCGGTTGCTAGCCTGCCTCCTCACTTCACACTCCCCCTGCAGCCAGTAAGGACCCCGTCCCCTATCCCATCCTCCTCAGTGCATTTGGGCAGCGCATTCTTGTAGGCCAGCCGTGGGCAAACTACGGCCCGTGGGCCGGATCCGGCCCGTTTCCTCCCTGGATTCGGTTGCTAGCCTGCCCCCTCACTTCACACCCCCCTGCAGCCAGTAAGGACCCCGTCCCCTATCCCATCCTCCTCAGTGCATTTGGGCAGCGCATTCTTGTAGGGTCCAAAGCTAAATGGTTGAGGACACTGTTGTAACCTTAGTTGAGCCGTTTACTCCCCCCCGGACTCAGTTATTTCTCATCTGTGCAATGGGGACAGTAAAGTAGTGCCTACTTCGCGGAGTTGTTGTGATCATTAAATGAAAAATGTCCACAAAACCTGGCAGAGAGATGGAATTCAGCCTACCATTGTTATTCCTCCTCAATCGACGTCCACTGGAGAAAGGAGAAAGGGGACACAGGGAAGGCCCAGCTCGAGAGTGACAGAGCCCAAGAGGAGATGAGGACCCCAGGTTCCTCTGTCTGCATCCATTCTCCACCAGGCCCGGCGGGGGGGCAGTGGTTCTGGGGTTTGAGGGGAGAGATCCCCCAAGATGGAAGCCCCCACTTTGCACCTACCATTTCCTCTCTGTGGCATAGGGCACCTGGACAGGGTGCCTTCCTAGGGTGGTACAGAGCAGCTCTGGATGTATTCAAAGTGCGCTATCAATGAATCTCACAGCTGTGAGGAGGGTGAGATTAGAAGCTAGAGGGAGGGGAGCACAGACTACTTGCTCTCTACCGTATTTCCCCCTAGGACGCTCCCTGATGATCCTTCACTGTGCAAAGCAATCCAGGAGAGATGCATTTTCTTTTCTCGGTGTCGCACCAGAATGACGTTGTTAGAGGTCACACTGGGTGGTGGAGAAGATACCAGAATGAGCTGGGAGAGAGACCACCAACACCACCCCACTCCCCCCGACCCCGGGTGGGAGCAGCCTGGCACAAAAGCAGGAAGAGGGAGGAAGTTCTCGCTGCTCAAAAGTGTAGGCTGAGGCCCAGCCAGCTTGAGCGCCAACCAGGAGCTTGTTCAAACGCAGAATCGCAGAATCGAGGCCCCTCTCAGACCTCCCGAGTCAGGACCTGCCTTTTAACCAGATCCCTGGGCGATCTCATTTGAGACAACAAGGGCTAGAGTCATCTAGTCGCTGGGTGGCTTCAGGAGACCGCATGCCCATGTGGCCGTGTCTCTGTCCTTGGAATGAGAGGATGTCCTTGGATGGGACCTGGGAGAGATGCGCAGATCCCCCCAGAGCAGCGTGCGGGCAGCCGGGGCTCTGCAGGGGCTGTGCTGCAGGGCTGGCCTCAGGGTTCCCGACCTTTGCTTGGTTCTAGTTCCTGGCACCGTTGGGCTCTTAGATGGTAAGTTCCTGGCAGGCCAGGCTCCCAGGCAACAGTTTGAGTAATCCTGTGATTACTCAGCTCCCCCTCCCCAATCTGGGTTCCCAGCACCTGCTGCTTCAGGGCGGTGGCTTAAGGGTAGGTTCAGAAGGGGAGGTATCCGAGGTGTTTTTCAATTCCTGCTGCCCCCACTGCCACCTCTGCCCGTCCCCTTCTCGTCCTCTTCCCTCCCCTCCCCTCCTCCACAGTCACACTCATGCGCACCAGGACTTTAACGTTGAGGTTTTGGGTAGATGGCTTCGAAGGGGACACAGGTGTCAGGGGAAGGAGGGAGGAGTAGGAAAAAGGGCCTGACAGGGCTGACAGAGCCAGGACTTGACTGGGTTTTTCTGTGTTTCTTTGGCCCTCTCTCCATCTCTGGGTCTAAGTCTCTATTAATCTGACCCTCTAGTTTGGACCCTCTGACTCTGTGTCTGTCTCCCTGGGTACCTCTGCCTTGGACTACGGCTGGGGACATAGGGCAGTGTCTGGCCTCGTGTCTGGAGTCTGAACTCAGACATCCCCCAAACCCGGTATTTGTGCTGGAGGCCTGTGGCTGGCCACAGAGCCCCAGGAGAAGGGCGAGGTCGTGGTGACACTGTTGTGAGGTTCCTAGAGCCGGGCCAGCAGCGGGTCAGGCGTGGGACAGGGAGATGTGTCTGGGTCACCCGTGTGGTCAGCACACACACGCATGCGGATGTGGCTCTGGGAGAAGGGAACAGGCTGGGAGGCCTGTGGTCGACGGCGGGGCTGGAGCCTGAGTTCCCACTGTGGCTTGGCCTAATCTCCCTCCCGCTTACTTTTGTGGGTGACCCACGTTGGTTTCTCCCCTCTCTGGGCTCAGGTCCACCGAGGAGAGCGAGACCACGGTGTTGGGGGGAAGGTGTTGAGGCAAGGCCAGACTCCATGTCTGGCGACCTCAGATGCCCACTGGCTTTCCTCGCCCTCAGCTCCACTCAGCGGTAACCGGTGTAGCACATGCTCCCCATGGTGATATCATTTAACTGTACCACCTACAACCGCCCCAGGGACAGGCAATGTTATTTTCATCCCGATTTTACCAACGAAGAACCTGAGGCCCAGAGAACCTAAGTGACTTGACGTGCAGGTGCCCCCACATTTTCTGCCCCTTTTCCAAGCACCCGAACCCCTCTTGTTCCCTCTTCCCTCCATTCATTCCAATCTGCTCTTAACGCACCTGAAGGAACCTGCACAGCTCACTTTGCCCCGGTCCTGGGTGAGCACAGCTTTCTGTGTGTGTGATGCGCAGGCAAGTAGGGCTGGGGCTGGGGATCGAGTCCTAGCGGAGGGTTTCAGACCCCTGGTGCCCTGCCTCTTTGAGGAGGCAACTTAGTCTGACTCACCTGAAGGCTGATGGACACAATACTTCAGGGAGTGGCGAGCAGGTCATGGTCACCCCCTCCCCCATCTCACCTCAGCAGACCCTACACGTGATCAGGGCCTAGGTCTGGGCCCGAAGGGAACTCAGAGGGGAGGCAGCAGGTCAGCAATGGCAGAGAATAGACCTCTATGCCCTTGGGAGGGACAAAAACACCGGAAGTAGCAGGAATCCCAACTGCCCAGCTCCCTTCAAAGATGGGCTGGAGGAAGGCCAGCTGCTGGGCCCTGGAACTCAGTAGAGAGCTGTGGGCATTGACAGCATCAGTGAAGGGAGGGGGCAGGCACAGCTTATAGTGAGTTCAGTGAACAAACACTAACACACAAACAGGAACGTGTGCCCCCTGGCTCACGCAGACATGCATTGGCTTACAAATCACGTGTACCTTTCATGTGTATACACACACACACACACACACACACACGCAAACATGCCCACTGATATGTGCACCCCAAACGCTGTGTACACAGAGCAGCTTAATGGAAAGCTCAGGGGAACTGGAGTGTAGACCCAGCTGTGGGTCAAACTAGCCGTGTGAACCTGGGCCAACGGCCTTCCTCATCTGGTCTCTTTCTTCGTCGGTAAAGGAAAGAAAAGGTTGAACGAGATGGTCTCAAGCCCCAGGCAGCATTACACTCCTGATTTGTGTGCATGTAGTTGAACACGGAGGCCTTCGTGTGCACATAAGCATATTCACAGGGCCACCCTCTCTCTGCTCTGGGGCCAGGGCCCTGGGAGCCCTGTCTGATGCTCTCCCTGGCTCCCAGGCGTCCAGCAGAACTGGCTTGCTAGCCCCACTCTCCTGTGCTCCATCTGCTCTTCTCCCTACCCTCTCTGGGCCCCCCTCTGTGGACCCTGTCCCTCCCTGAGCCTTCCCTGCCCGGCTGAAGATGGCTGGCCCAGGTGCCCCCAGCTTGGTGCACCACATCTTCCCGCCAGGCCCCACACTCTGCCCGCCAGGCCCCACACTCTGCCCGGGGGAGCCCAATGGGGGAGGGTGGCCCAGAGGAAGCCCCCTGGGCGGGAAGCAGGTGTTGTGAAGCAGCGAGGACTCCCAGGTCCTCAGGCGGGAGGGAGGCAACGGGGCCTTTTAAACTTGAAGCGCTGAGCAGGTGGCCTCCCCGCAGCTGCTGTCTCTGCCCCGCTAGAGCTGGAACAGCTCCCGGCAGCCCCACAAAACAAACAAAAAAATACAAAAAACGGCCCCCACAGCCCCTGGGCTGGCAGCCCTTCGCACCTCCAGTTTGCAGGAGGGAAAGAGCGCTGAGCGAGCTGGCGAGCTGGGCGGGGTGGGAAGGACCGTGGCCCTGTATCCACGAATGGGGGAGGGTGGCCCAGAGGAAGCCCCCTGGGCGGGAAGCAGGTGTTGTGAAGCAGCGAGGACTCCTAGGTCCCCAGGCGGGAGGGAGGCAACGGGGCCTTTTAAACTTGAAGCGCTGAGCAGGTGGCCTCCCCGCAGCTGCTGTCTCTGCCCCGCTAGAGCTGGAACAGCTCCCGGCAGCCCCACAAAACAAACAAAAAAATACAAAAAACGGCCCCCACAGCCCCTGGGCTGGCAGCACTTCGCACAT
Organism: Myotis brandtii; assembly: GCF_000412655.1. Taxonomy (NCBI): domain Eukaryota; kingdom Metazoa; phylum Chordata; class Mammalia; order Chiroptera; family Vespertilionidae; genus Myotis; species Myotis brandtii. Next base: position 572,740 of record NW_005370478.1, on the reverse strand, counting down.
CACTCCCTCCAGTTTGCAGGAGGGAAAGAGCGCTGAGCGAGCTGGGCGGGGTGGGAAGGACCGTAGCCCTGTATCCACAGGCCAGGCACACGGGGTAGGGCCAGAGAAGGCCCCAGGCCCACCTCCTGCTCTTTCTTTTCCAGCACAAATCGAAGTGATTCCTTGCAAAATCTGTGGGGACAAGTCATCTGGGATCCATTACGGGGTTATTACCTGTGAGGGGTGCAAGGTGAGCGCACGCGTGCACACGGTCTCCTAGAGATGAGGAGGGGGGGTTGGTGGCCATGGACCCCAGGGATGGGCTCCGGGGTGGTGCCTGGCCTGGAGGGCCCTGCACACAGGGGCCTTGTCTTAAGCTGGGGAAGCGATTGCGGGACGAATCGCAATCACACCAAGAAATGGAGGAGAGGAAACTGACCGCAGGACCTGGGAAAGCTGGGGTCAGAGCTCGTGGGCTGGAGGCGCTGGGGGCTGAGCTGGCCTGGCCACGACCAGCAGCCCAGCCTGGTCTCCACCTGCCTCCCCAGGGTTTCTTCCGCCGGAGCCAGCACTGTGGCGTGGCCTACGCCTGCACCCGCCAGCAGAACTGCCCCATCGACCGCACCAGCCGGAACCGATGCCAGCACTGCCGCCTGCAGAAATGCCTGGCCCTGGGCATGTCCCGAGACGGTGAGGCCCAGTGGGCAGCCCCCCAGCTTTCCCTGCAACCTTGAGGGGCCTCCTGGCCTCTGCACACGCCCTTCCCGGGGTCCCCTCTCCATCCCTCCCGACAGGCCTTGTCTCCTCCGCTGCTCACTATGGGGTAGGCAGGCCACCCTCATCGGAGCTCTTCCCAGCCACCAACTTCAGGCTCGGCTAGAACAACCCTCCTTTCCTCTCTTTCTTCTCCTCGGGATGGATCCTCCTCCCTCCACTCCCCTCTTTCCCTCCTGCCCCATCGCTCCAGCCCTGGCCCCTCTCTCTTCCCAGCCCCTCACCCCTGTCCTGAACTCTGTGTCAGGAGTGGTGGCCTGAGGGTAACCCAGAGGCCGGGAGGGTGCGGGCTTGCTGTTCCTGGGGCCTTTCTCCACCTTCCTCGCCCCCCCTCCTCAAACTCTGTGTCAGGAGTGGTGGCCTGAGGGTAACCCAGAGGCCGGGAGGGTGCGGGCTTGCTGTTCCTGGGGCCTTTCTCCACCTTCCTCGCCCACCCCCTCCTCACACCCCCACCCCAACCCCACCCCACCACAGAGGGAACCCAGGCTGGGGGGGCATGAGCTGAGGGGGAGCCAGAAGGAGCCTGTCAGCACTTTTCAGCGCCCAAAATAACAAAGTGAAAGGAAACAGGCAGGGGTGCGAGGGGCAGGCGGGGCGAGGGGCTGTGCCCCCACACCTGGGAGGGGTGGGGGGGGAGGCAAAAAGGCAGGAAAGAGAGAGCAGAAGAGGATGTTCAGACACCAGCCGCGGAGCCTGGGTTGGGCTGTGGTGAGTATCTAGGTCACCAGGGAGCCTGCAGCCTGACCACAGGGAGACCTGTGTTCTCAGCCTCCTCTTCCTCCGACCCTCCTCGAAAGGCGAGGTGACCCCGATACAGCCTGAGGCCCCCTCCTCGGCCACCCCCAGCCCGACTTCGGGAGGCCAGGATTCTCAGCCCAGACCCATGGCTTAGACTCGGCCACATTTAGAAGCTGGGTTCACGCCGGGAAAGTTTACTCAGATGAAATGCCTGGGCCCCCGAAGCCAAAGAGAGAGAGAGAGAGAGAGAGAGAGAGAGAGAGAGGTGGGAGGGTCCTGAACAGAGTCCCCCAAAGGGAGGCTCTCAGGCCAGACCCCAGAAGCTCTGCCTGGATCAGCTATTCAGGGAGCAGCAAGTTAACCCCCCAATCATCAAAACGCTGTGGGCTCTGCCCAGTGCCTGTCCTCCTGCCTCAAAAGCTCCCGGCCCCCACCTCTTGCAGCTGTCAAGTTTGGCCGCATGTCCAAGAAGCAAAGGGACAGCCTCCACGCTGAGGTGCAGAGGCAGCTACAGCAGCAGCAGCAGCAGCAGCAGCAGCAGCGGGAGCAGCGGGAGCCGCGGGAGCCACGGGAGCAGGTGGCCAGAACCCCTCCTGCGGGGGGCCAGGGGGCAGCCGCCCTCTCCTGCACCCTGGGGCTCCCCGATGGGCAGCTGCCCCTGGGCTCCTCGCCTGACCTGCCCGAGGCCTCCGCCTGCCCCCCTGGCCTCCTGAGAGCCCCAGGCTCCAGGCCTACCTACTCCCACAGCTTGGCCAAGGCCGGGCTCAACGGGGCCTCGTACCACCTCGAATACAGCCCAGAGCGGGGCAAGGCTGAGGGCAGAGAGAGCTTCTACAGCCCGGTCGGCCCGCTGACCCCTGACAGATACGGACTTCATGTGGAGGATCCCAGGCATCCTGGGCGGGGGGACCCAGGACAAGGCCCGGACAGCTACCGCAGCCCCAGTTTCCGCAGCACCCCCGAGGCGCCCTATGCCTCCCTGACGGAAATCGGTGAGCAGCTGAGGAGGCAGAGGGGCTGGGCAGGATGAGGGGGGGCATTCTGAGAGAGCTCCTAGTCGGCACCCCATGTAAACCAAATTCGAGCCCCAGAGAGCTGAAGGGTCCTGGACAAGGGGTGGAGGGGCCGGCAGAGCAGGGATGCACCAGGCAGAGGGGTGCCCCCATATGTGTGGGGAGGTGCCAGCTGAGACGGAGCCCATGTGCCTTCTCCTCTGGCCCCAGAGCACTTGGTGCAGAACGTGTGCAAGTCCTACCGAGAGACGTGTCAGCTGCGGCTGGAGGACCTGCTACGGCAACGCTCCAACCTCTTCTCCCGGGAGGAGGTGGCTGGCTACCAGCGGAAGGTGAGGCCGGGGGACCTGCCCGGAGCGGGACACCCCACCACTGGGGAGTCCAGAGGTGGCCACCTGCACACCATGTGGGCTGGGGCCGAGCGGCGCATCCCAGATAGACACATGTGCACCCACGTTGGGGTGGGGGTGTCTACCTCCCAGCAGATGGACCCGAGCTTTCCCCGAGCCTCTGCCTGGTAACACTTGGCTGGGCCTCCACGCCCCCACCTTGGCGCACTGTCCCTCCTCTGTCAACCACAACACCAGGCAGAGCCCTGATGGCCACTCGTTGAGCGCCCTCCCCTGCCAGGCTCTGTGCGAAATGCTCTCTGACATCCACTGTCCCTGACCCTCTGACAACCAACCCGTGAGGTGGGGATGTGTTTCTATTTGTAACAGACCTGAAAACTGAGCGGGGAGTGGTTAACAGACTCACTCCAGGTCCCAGGGCGGTGGAGCCAAAGGCAAATCCAGGTCCGCTGGGCTCCAGAGCGTGTGTTCCCTCCTCTGTCCCGCTGGGACGGTACAGCCAGCTCTCAACACACTCGTTTGGCCCTGGCCTGTTGCCTCTCTAGACCGTTAAGGCCTTTGGGTGTGTCTTTTGGGGGAGGGGGTCAGTAGGTGCTTTTCACTTCAACAAAGATGCAGACTCTTTGAGGGCAGAGCTGTGTCTTAGACTTTCTTATTCTCCCACAAGAGCTCGGTCCGTGCCAGCCGCTGGTGGGTGCTCAGGAAGTGGGACCCAACCCCGGGGAATGGACCCCGAGTGTGCATCTGTGCTGAGAATAGGCTAACGCGGCCGCGCGGAGAGAATGTGGGAGTTCATAAACTATCCCCTGCCACGTGTCCGTGCGGGCTCCCGGGGGCGTGGGGCGGTCCCCGGGTCATAAAGGGGCTACAGTGGGACCCTCCTCCTTCCCTGCAGTCCATGTGGGAGATGTGGGAACGCTGCGCCCACCGCCTCACCGAGGCCATTCAGTACGTGGTGGAGTTCGCCAAGAGGCTCTCGGGCTTTATGGAGCTCTGCCAGAACGACCAGATTGTGCTCCTCAAAGCAGGTGCCCAGGGAGGGTGGGCAGGCCTGGGGGTAAGGGGGCCGGGCGTGCAACGGGGCAGGGCTGAGTGGAGGGAGGAGGTCAAGGAACCAGGATGCCCAGCGGGACAGAGACGCAGGCCTGGCTTTGTGTGACCTGCCTTTTCCTCCCCGCCCCAGGAGCCATGGAAGTGGTGCTGGTGAGGATGTGCCGGGCCTACAATGCCAGCAACCACACCGTCTTTTTTGAGGGCAAATACGGTGGTGTGGAGCTGTTCAGAGCCTTGGGTGAGAAGCAGGGGGAACGAGAGAGAGGAGTCGGGTGGGTCTAAAGCTTCAAGCCCCAGGGCGTCCTCTTTTCAGGGCAGATTGTCCCCTCTGTGCCAAACCCCAACGGGGTGTCCCTGGGCACTGAGGCCTCACGCAGCTGGCCCACTCTTCCGCTTCCTCTCCATCAGGCTGCAGTGAGCTCATCAGCTCCATCTTTGACTTCTCCCGCTCCCTGAGTGCCCTGCGCCTTTCTGAGGACGAGATTGCCCTCTACACAGCCCTGGTCCTCATCAATGCCAGTGAGTGTCGCTGGGCCAGGGTAAGGGACATTCAGTGGGCTGGGGTGTGCCAGATATTGAAGAGTCTAGACCTTCGGATGTGGTTAAGTCTGGGAAATTGCTTTAAAGAGCATATAAGCCTGGCCAGTGTGGCTCAGTGGTTGAGCATCGACCTATGAGCCAGGAGGTCACAGTTCGATTCCTCGTAAGGGCACATGCCCGGGTTACAGGCTCAATCCCTGGTAGGGGGCGTGCAAGAAGCAGCCAATTGATGATTCTCTCTCATCATTGATGTTCTATCTCTCTCTCCCTCTCCCTTCCTATCTCTGAAATCAATTTAAAAAAATATTTAAAGAGCATAGGTGCCCATTAAAGCCCAATATTGCTATAAAAGAAAATGAGTTAAAATGAAGATTCAGAGGAGCCTGAGAGAGGGAGAGGCGCAGCACAGGTGGGGTTGGAGGAGTGGGCGGTGTGAGGATGAGGGGAATCGAGCCAGTTCCCTGGGAGAAAAGAGTCTGGCTGTGCATCCAAGTCAGTCATGCCACTGTGACCACACGTCGGAATCACCGGGGGAGCTGTAAGCAGGATTACCACCTGGGCCCGCCTCCCAGAGACTCCAAGCTTTATTAATCTGGGTGCAGCCAGAGCACCAGAATCGTTAACAGCCTCCCCAGGTAGGTGGTCATAATGTGCCACCAACCTTGAGAGTCTCTGCTCGGTGTGGACTCACTTGAAGCCTGTACGCCATCATGGCAGGACTCCGGACAGCACTCCGGACAGCACTCCACTAGAAGGGCGAGGCCTGGGCTGGGCCTGGCCAGCAGAATGCTAATAAGTATTCGGAGAACCTGGGGAAGAGTGTCCAGCAACTAACCTGAGTTCACAGACCAAAACGATCAGTTTCTGGCTCTGCCACTGAGTAGAGACCTAAAAATACTCCTTAAACTGGAAATAACGACGTAAAAGATGACATCTGGCTATTTTATGGAGCCAGGGCAAATGGTGGTTTGTCTGCTGACGTTAGCTGCAGACTGCTGCAGAGGCCCTGACGCTGGCCTAGGTGGCTTCATGAAGGCCATCTCCTATCTGAGGTCACCCTTGGCTAGTGGACAGGGGCTCTCTTCCAATCTCTTGGGTGTTTTTTTTCCATGGCAGAAGCCTAGTGCCTAGCATTGGATGGGCTATGAGAAATACCAGGGCACCAGGGAGAAGACAGCTTGGAGTAGGGAGACTGGAAGTTCTTATCTTTTTCATCTCTCCCCTCAGTTTTCCTTGTAGTCAGCCAAGCCCAAGGCCCTAGAGCTAACCATTGCCAAATCAACACACACACACACACACACACACACACACACACACACACACTCAGCTGAAAGACCTCATCCAGAACAGATGTCCAAAATAGTACACCCTAGCCCTAGTCGGTTTGGCTCAGTAGATAGATCATTGGCCCACAGATTGAAGGGTCCTGGGTTCAATTCTGGTCAAGGGCACATACCTGGGTTGCAGGCTCGATCCCTGGCCCGGGTCAGGGTGTGTGCTAGAGGCAACCAATCGATGGATCTCTCTCACATCAATATTTCTTTCTCTTTGTCTCTACCCACTCCCTTCCACTCTCTAACAACAACAACAAAAAATAACCAACCAAACAAACAAAAAATAGTGCACCCTTTTGGTGGAAGCTAATGTCTATGTGTTTTCTTGTTCTCACTGTGGCCCCTTCCCCTCCTTCAGGCCGGCCAGGGCTCCAAGAGAAAAGGAAAGTAGAACAGCTTCAGTCCAATCTGGAGCTGGCCTTTCACCATCATCTCTGCAAGACTCATCGCCAAGGCATCCTGGCAGAGGTAGGAGCAGTCCCTGGGGCAGACAAGGCCCGGCCCAGCGCCAGAGCTGTGACATCAGGGCTTGTGGGGCCCAGGCTCCGAGGGTACAGAGAAGCATCTGCCACAATGCATTAGAGAGCTTGCAACAGCACGGGAACTGAGGGATCCGGCAATCACTTCTATGTGCGTAAAGATGGAAAGTTAGAGAGCCCGGGATTGGGAGGGACCTCCAGGGAGCAATTCAGTTTAATATAGCCAACACTTACCCAGCACCCGCTCGTACAAGGCGCTGTGGAATGGAAATATACAGGGATGTGTCCTTGTCCCTGCCGCGAGTTTTCAATCTGCTACGAAGAAGAGACTCCTGCACGACTAGCTCTAATATAGCGTAGAATGTGATATAGTAATAATGCAATTAACACAGTTCTGTCTGTGGCAGATGTGATCGCTCATCCTCAGGGCAGCTCATTCAATAGGGCAGGTACTAATATCTTCCTGTACGATTCAGGAGGCTTAAGTGACTTAGCCAATTTTACACGCTAGGTAGGTGATACACGCAAGATTTAATCCCAGTGGTCTTTCCACCATATCCCTTGCCTGGATACATTACTTTGATAAGAGCTTTGGGGGAAATGTTAGGAGAACATAGAACAGGATTAAAAATAATTTGGGGGTGAAAGGAGTGAATCATAAACGCTTCCTAGAGGAGCGTTTAAAGTAGGCCATGAAATAGGTAAGATTTTTAACAGACATTCACGGGATGGGGCAGGCATTTCAAGTTTAGAGAACAATCTGAGTAAAGCTACGGAGACGAAATAATGCCTACATGGAGAATATAGTTCATGGTGCATTTGCACTAAAGTGTAAGATCAGGATAGATTGATGGAGGCAGGGAAGTAGCGGAAGACGCGCTTGAAAATTAGGTCAGGGAGCAAATCAGAGAGCACTTTAAATGACATATTAAAGAGTAAAGGCTTTATTTCTAGGCAGTGGCGAGCCCCAAGGGCTAAAAGAATGATATCATCGGAGCTATTATTTAGGCAATTTAATTTGGAACCAGTGTAAAGGAACCACTTATGTAAGTGTTCAAGCAACGAGCCCTTGCTATGTGCCAGGCACGGTGCCCGGTGCTGAGGATACAGCAATGACTTAAACAACTGTCTGTCTCTGCCCTAAAGAACTTCCAGTCCAGTAGACTAGATTAGGAGGAGAGACGAAGACTGGAATCTGGGAGAACATCTGGGAAGCTCATCTGGTTAGATCCACCTTCAGAATATATCACCTCCCCACTGTCACCACACACACGGCACCCACCCCCCAGCTATCAGTTTTCACTTGGATTGTTAGAGAGGCCTCCTAACGGGACCCCTGTCCCACCCTTGCCTGCCCTGTGTCAGCCCCACAGCACTGTTCTCAGCCCTCCAATAGCTGCCCTCCATGCTGAGAGTCAAATCCAGTGTCTGTGTCAGGGTCTCCCGGCCTCATGACATGACCCCTGACTGCTTCTCTCACCTCTTCTCCTTCCGCTGCCCCCTCAGCTACCCTTTCCAGCAACACTGGCCTCCTTGCTATTCCTTGAACACACCACACACAGTGGTATCTCTGAGCTTTCGTACTTGCTGTTCCAGCTGCTGGAATGGTCTTCCTCGAGTTTTCTAAATGGCCTGCTCCATGCCTTCATTCTGGAAAGGTTTTCCCAGACCACCTCGTACCAAAAGCCCTTCACCCTGCTTTATTGTTCTTTAAAGAAATTCTCGGACATATTATGTATTTGTTTAGTTTCTGGATCCTTCACTAGAATATACATTTGGTAAAGGTAGATATCTTATCCACTGATGTAGTATCCCCACAGCCCATCCCAGTGTCTACCTGAGTAAGTGCTCAACACCTACTTGTTGAATGAATGAATGAATGAATGAAACTATTTATGGCAAAAGCCAAAGAAACTCAAAGTAAAGCAGACAAATGAAAAGACGATGAATTCAAGAGATGCTAAAGGGTCCCATGCTGCCTGCTCTTCCCTGGCTGCCCCTTTCCCGGGAAACTAAGCTGGGCAGAAGGGGTGGGGTGGCTGTGAGAGGTATTTTTAAGCCTCGCTTGCTTATAGAGGAAACTGCAGAAGATAAATGGCTTTCCCAGCCTTTTCCCAATGAGGTCTCCCTCCCTCTGTCACCTCATGGGTCTCTGGGGTCTTTTTCATTCCCCCTCCCCAACTGAGTCCTGGAAGTGTTGAGAGAGAGAGAGAGAGAGAGAGAGAGAGAGAGAGAGACCCTACCCAAGGAGCTTAAACCTAAGGTAGGAAGGCAGACAAATTGGATCATTTTTCTAAAATGGGATTTAAGTGCTACACAGAGGAAAGACCTTTAATCTGGCAGAGGGATGGGGACGCTAGTTAGAGAAATATTCCCAGAGACGGTGACACTTGAAAGTAAGAATTAGCCAAGCAAAGAACCAGAAAGGCATTCCAGGTGAGGGGAACAGTATCAACAAAAGCAAAGAGTCATGTGACCATATATACATCAGAGACTCACAGAATTTCACTATTATAAGAGCATAAAGTGTGAACAGGGTTCCTTTTAGGGGTAGCAGGAACATGATTGGGGGTTTCACCCAGAAAACATACACCTGGCCCACATCAGCGTTCCCTTGCCTCTGCTTCCTGACAATACCTACCCCTACCCGTGGGGTCTGGCTGTTCCAACAAGTGCCAAGTGCACAGAGAGAGAGGCAGAGGGTTACCCTAGGCGAGGAAAGATGAGAGGACTCCATTGCTCTGGGGAGAGCGCTGAAGTACTGACCCTCCTTCCCCATTAACCCATCTCCAGCTGCCACCCAAGGGGAAGCTTCGGAGCCTGTGCAGCCAGCATGTGGAAAAGCTGCAAACCTTCCAACATCTGCACCCCATCGTGGTCCAAGCTGCTTTCCCCCCACTCTACAAGGAGCTCTTCAGCACTGAAATCGAGGCCCCTGAGGGGCTGTCCGAGTGACCTGGAGGAAGGACTCCTTTCCCGTCTAGAACCTGCTGGACCATCTCCCTGGACACCCCTCCCCTCCTCAGCCTTTTCCTTTCCCGTGACCCTGGAGGGTGGCCCTACCTGTTCTTTGGGACTGAGCAAATGCTGAGACTGGTTTTCTACCCACAGGCCCGCCTGGCCAGTGTGCCGAGACCCAAAGGGCGGGGCGAGAGGAACAAGGTCTCCAGCCTCAGCTTTGCTTGATCCTCTCTCCCATGCCCCTTACCCCAGCTTCTGGAGCGAGGGGGTGGCGAATATTAGGACCTCTAGGAGGACCAAGGTGTCCTCGGGACAACAGGGGGGATCCAGGACAGCCTGGACAGATGGAACTCAGCTCTGGGCTCAGAAGCTAAGAATAGACCGTTGAAATACCTCATTGCATTTTCCCGTGGGCTTCAGCGCAGGGGGAGCATCAAGCTGAGACTGGCGGCTGGAGCCCAGAAGGACATGTACAGAACTTGAATCTGGACCTTTAGATTTTCTGCCTTCCCCGCTCCTCCCAGCTCAGCAAGGAAATGGTTGGGCACCCTGCCCTTCTCCTGGGGTCTAAAAAAAAAACCCCAAAAAACCTGTATACATGGAGGGAGGGGCTGCGGATAATTTTTTATGGGATTTGGGTATAGGCTAGGGTACAAGGAGAGCCAAGAGCATCACAGACAGAGAGAGGGTTAGAACTCATACCTCCCTCATGTGCACTTTAAGAATAGACGTTAGGGGTTAGCACAAATCTGATCCGGCAAACGGGAAGCTCGCGCGCTCTCGCGCTCACGCACACACACACACACACACACACACACACTCGACCTGCAGTTATGCGGCTCTACAGACACAACACACACACACACACACACACACATGCACGCACTCGACCTGCAGTTATTCGGCTCTACAGACACCTTTGATCTCACATGATCTCCGTCTTCCTTGAGGTCACTGAGGAGCTTAGCGGCCTCAGGAAGAGCACCAATCCTGAGGGACCCAGAGCATTCCCATGGTGCCCCACCCACCAATCTTAGACCTGGGGCGCTCCAAACGCTATCCCAGTCCAGCGGTCTCCTATCACAAGAAAATCCAAGAGACGCAGAGCTGGCTGGCCACTGGACAGTCCGAAGGCCACGGATGGACCCCCAGGAGGACTGTGTAGGCCCAGCTCTCGTGAGGGAGGAAGGAAGCAGGAACAGTTGCAATCCAGCCACTCAGCGATTGGGAACCACCGACTGCAGCAGGGGGAGGAGGCCCCGTCTCCAGGTCTCTAGCCCCAGCCCCAGGCTTTACAATGAGCTGCCTGCCCTCTGCTGAGGGATGAACAGCAGAGGGAGGGGGTTTGCCTGTCAGGGGAGGGATTCATTGGGTAAACGTAAACCCCAATTTGTGCCATTCTTTATAAAATGATTTCAGAGGCAAGAGGTGTGTGTGTCTTCAATAAGATCATCTACGCACTGCTCCGCAGTCTGGCTCCTAGGTGGGGACCCAGGTCTCCGGCCCAGCCAGCCGTCAGCATTGTAAGGGCTCAGCCCCTACTCCGATCACCCCTCACTGAAGCTTGGGAGCGGATCCCCGGGAACCCCCACGCAAGGAGCCTCAGACTCAGCTCGGCAGGGGATGTTCCGGGCGGAGAACTTTCCCCACAAATGATACCCACAGGGGACATTTACAGTGAGAGGCTGCCGGGAATCGCCCTGCATCTGGGAAGACAGCCCTAAGGGGCTTGGCCCTGGAGCTCCCGGGAGGGAATCGGGATGTGGGAGAGACTCTTTGGAGCTGCCCTGCTGCTTCTACT
>NW_005370478.1:553971-561414 GCF_000412655.1 Myotis brandtii | reverse complement strand
GGGCAGGCGGGTGGGGGGCAGTGGGAGTGAGCACCAGGGGAGGTGCGGACCCAGGTGCGGCTCGAATGGGACGAGCCCCCAGCCCTGGACAGATGCGGCGCCCAACTTGATGCGGCCCTCCAGCTTCTCCGGTAAGTGCCCCCGCCTCCCGTCCGGGGCTGCAACTGCCCTTCTCCATAGCGTTCTCAGAGAAAAGGCCAGACCCCTGCCGGTCAAGGCTAGAGGGTTTGTAGCCCCACCTCCATCCCGCCCCCCAGGTAACCATCGATCCTGGCCCCACAGGACTTTTGTGGGAGAACTAAGATGTCCCAAGTGCCCCTGGGGACAGGGACTCCAAGGAGACCTCCGTTCAGCTCCCCCGGGCTCACTCTCTCTGAGAAGTGTCTTCCCACCCAACGAGCAGTGTGGCTATTCCAGAAATCTTTCCTCTTGGAGCCCCCTCCCCACGCAGGTCCCCATGTCTCAGCGAGGTCTGCCTTAAAGAGGCTCTCCAGGTGCAAATGTGTTCCGGACGGCCACAGAGAGACAAGACAGCACCCCATTCCTTGAGGGGATGGCGCCCCAGCCCCCAGCCCATTTGAGGAGAGAGAAAAGTGGTTCTGACACCGATTTCTTCCTGCAAAGTGGCCAGAAGCCAGTCCTGTAGCCATGGAAATTGGCAAGGGAAGCCCGTGATGAAATTAGCCACCTTATAAATAAAGAAAATGGATTGGCCCCAGATCCCGCAGCCCCGGGCCCAGGAGGCTTTGGGAACGAAGAGGGAACAGGCGGCAGAGGGAAGGAGGGAAGGAGGGAAGCTGGGCTGCACGCTTCGCTGCACTTCTGCTGAGTGCAGAGCAAGAGGGATGAGCAGGAACTGCGGCTGGTGGTGACAAAGTGCTAGCTGCCGGGTGGACTTCCCAGAGCAGGCACAGGGAGAATGAGACAGGCTGGAGTGGCTCTTAGCAGGCCATCGATACCTGTGGGGTTGGCATAGGGGCGAGAGGAGGCTGGTCAGCAGCCCTTGCCCGCCCCGTGCCCGCCCCATGCCATTCTTTCTCAAGCTCAAGCCTCAGAATAGTGTCCTATATCCCTCTACTGTTTGGGCCTCTTTCTTCAGTTTTCCATTTCCTGCACGTCTGGAGTGGCTATAGGACAGCCACCACAACGACCCTTCTAGAGGAGAGTGTCGAGTGGGAAGGGAAGGAGAAGGAATCCTACCACCTCGCAAACTGCCTCTCCTGAGTTCCGCGTGGGGGAAAGTGAGGCGTGCAGTAGCAAGCTAACCCTGTGAGGGCCAGAAAGCCTGAAACCTGGAAGCCCAGAGGTGACCAGAATCTGCAGCCAGAAAGAAACCCGGGCATCCTGCCTCCATCTGGCCAGCCCTTGCCAATTCCAAACCCTCCCCTCCCTGGGGGGTCCCTGTTGGCATTGGACAGGGTGTCAGGGGCTCCTCTCATCACCTTCTCCTCCATCACCTCAGTCGGTGCCCAGTGGGCACTGTAATCAGAGCCTTCCTGACTTTGTCCACACCCCTGGCACCCAGAAACCCACTTTAAGTGAACAGGCTGCGCACGCAGCCTGTGCCCAGAGATCTGCTGTGCCTGCCAAGGGCCGCCTTGCTCCCCACCCACCTGTCTGAGCAGGTGCTGTCCCCCCCCCACCCTGTACGTTTCTCTGTCTCCCTGGCTTGCAATCTGTCCCTTGTGTATTGCTCAGGAGGCTGAAGCCAAAAGGGACAAGAGATTTCCCTCAGATTCACACACTGGACTTGAATCAAAGCACCATGAAGAAGGGGCCTAGAAGAAGCTTAAGTCTGAGGACCAAGCAACAAAACTCCAAACTTGGGCATCTCACATACCCAACATCATCTACTGGGGAGGCGGGGTTGCCCTTGGGGTTCTTATGAGGGGCTCAAGTGGGCCCTGTGTCCTGTGCCACAGCTAATGTGCCGCTTGGCTGTGGTCCACACAGCATTCTGGGGAGAGTGGATCTCGCTAGTCCAGAGCCTCAGGCTCTGTGCCAGCTTAAAGGAAGGCAGACAGGCAGTCAGTGGAGGCTGGGGGGCTGCGGCCCGCACAGTTCCCAGCTTTGGGCGATGGACTCATGGTAAGGCCTCTCTCCAATCAGGATCCAAGGTTATGATCCCCCTGAGCCTTCAACAAAACTACAGGCAGATAATATGGGAGGAGAGGGTGGAAAGAGAGGGAGAGAACGGAGCTTGGGAAGAGCAGATAAGGGACCTGAAGCATTTCTGGATCTCACAGGTACAGGGGAAAACCCGTTACAGGGAGACTCAAAGTTGCCTCCTGCTGCTTCCTATCCCAGTCCAGTCCCATAAAACTTCCCACAGAAATCAGTTTTTTAAAAATATTTTTTAAATTGATTTCAGAGAGGACAGGAGAGGGAGAAAGAGATAGGAACATCAATGGTGAGAGAGAATCATCGATTGGCTGCCTCCTGCAGGCCCCCAATGGGGATCGAGCACGCAACTCAGGCATGTGCCCTGACCAGGAATCGAACCGTAACTTCCTGATTCATAGGTCGGTGCTCAGCCACTGAGCCACGCCAGCTGGGCCAGAATTCAGTCTTGACTAGGGTTCCACTTGACCTGCAGGCACCCAGGACCGGGAGGAAGGGAAAGTAGAGCTTCCCCAAAAAGAAGCCCCCAGGAGGTACACACCAGAATTCCTCCTGGTCTGTGCCCCACTTCCCGGCAGTTCTGAGGTGGTGGCTCTCTCTCCTTTCTCTCTCTCTCTCTCTCTCTCTCTCTCTGCTCCCCCCTTCTCTCTCTCTCTCCCCTAAGGAGGTCCGGGGAAGCCCAGGGTCACCATCATCTGAAGCCACTTTCCAAAAAAGGCCATGTCATCATCTGTTCCAGGACTGAAGAGGGGATGGCTGCCGTCACAGTAGCTCCAAAGCAAGCCCGGCCCCCATGGCCACCTCTCCTGCTCTTGCTCCTCCTGCCCGCAGGGAGCAGTGGCGGCTGCCCTGCTGTGTGTGACTGCACCTCCCAGCCCCGGGCAGTGCTCTGCGCCCACCGGCGGCTGGAGGCTGTGCCCGGGGGCCTCCCACTGGACACTGAGCTCCTGGACCTGAGTGGGAACCGTCTGTGGGGGCTGCAGCAGGGGATGCTCTCTCGCCTGGGCCTGCTCCGGGAACTGGACCTCAGCTACAACCAGCTGTCCAGCCTGGAGCCCGGGGCCTTCCACGGCCTGCAGAGCCTGCTCACCCTGAGGCTGCAGGGCAATCGGTTGCGAATCATGGGGCCTGGGGTCTTCTCGGGCCTGTCCGCCCTCACCGTGCTGGACCTCCGCCTCAACCAGATTGTCCTCTTCCTTGATGGAGCTTTTGGGGATCTGGGCAGCCTCCAGCAACTGGAGGTTGGGGACAACCACCTGGTGTTTGTGGCTCCGGGGGCCTTCGCCGGGCTGGCCAAGCTGAGCGCCCTCACCCTGGAGCGCTGCAACCTCAGCACGGTGCCTGGCCTGGCCCTGGCCCGGCTCCCTGAACTAGTGTCCCTCCGGCTTCGAGAACTGGATATCGGGAGGCTGCCGGCGGGGGCGCTCCAGGGGCTGGGGCAGCTCAAGGAGCTGGAGATCCACCACTGGCCCGCTCTGGAGGCCCTGGAGCCTGGGAGCCTGGCTGGGCTCAATCTGAGCAGCCTGGCCATCACCCGCTGCAATCTGAGCTCCGTGCCCTTCCAGGCGCTGCGCCACCTGAGCTTCCTCAGGGTCCTGGATCTCTCCCAGAACCCCATCTCGGCCATCCCCGCCCGGAGGCTCAGTCCGCTGGTGCGCCTCCAGGAGCTGCGGCTGTCGGGGGCCTGCCTCACCTCCATCGCCGCCCATGCCTTCCACGGCCTGACCGCCTTCCACCTCCTGGACGTGGCGGATAATGCCCTTCAGACACTCGAGGAGACAGCCTTCCCTTCTCCAGATAAACTGGTCACCCTGAAGCTGTCTGGCAACCCCCTGACCTGTGACTGCCGCCTCCTCTGGCTGCTCCGGCTCCGCCGCCGCCTGGACTTCGGGACGTCGCCGCCTGCCTGTGCTGGCCCTCGGCATGTCCAGGGGAAGAGCCTGCGGGAGTTCTCCGACATCCTCCCTCCAGGGCACTTCACTTGCCAACCAGCCCTGATCCAAAAGTCTGGGCCTCGCTGGGTCATCGCCGAGGAGGGGGGGCGCGCTGTCTTCTCCTGCTCTGGGGATGGAGACCCAGCCCCCACCGTCTCCTGGATGAGGCCTCCGGGGGCCTGGCTGGGGAGGGCTGGGAGAGTTCGGGTGCTCGAGGACGGGACCCTGGAGATCCGCTCGGTGCAGCTACGGGATAGAGGGGCCTATGTCTGTGTGGTGAGCAACGTCGCTGGGAATGACTCCCTGAGGACCTGGCTGGAAGTCATCCAAGTTGAGCCGCCAAACGGCACTCTCTTTGACCCCAACATCACCGCGCCAGGGGTCCCGGGGCCCTTCTTCCTGGACAGCAGAGGGGTAGCTATGGTGCTGGCGGTGGGCTTCCTCCCCTTCCTCACCTCTGTGACCCTCTGCTTTGGCCTCATTGCCCTCTGGAGCAAGGGCAAAGGTCGGGTCAAGCATCACATGACCTTTGACTTTGTGGCACCTCGGCCCTCTGGGGATAAGAACTCTGGGGGAAACCGGGTCACTGCCAAGCTCTTCTGACCTTTCCTTTCACTCTGGGGACCCAGCCAAGCCAGCTTCAGATACCAAAGGGGGAGGACCCACGGCCGCTTAGGCCAGAACCCAGTCCCAAGCAGCACAGGCGTCCCAGGCCTCCTGCCTGCACCGTGCCCGCGCTATGGGACCTCCGGTTAGTCTGCCTCGTGCTGCTGCAGTCTGAGGATGGCACTGTCATCTCTTCCCCGAGGGCCCCAGGGAGCTGGTGTGGAGACCCTGTAGTCAGCCCAGCCCTCGCCCCACAATACACAAAGCAGGAACTATACCCAGGGCTCCAGTCTGCTCGTCCACCCATCAGGCTTTCTTTACACATACTTCTGGGCTTCAATAAGCAATAGCAATTGCCAACCACAGCTATACGATTACTTCAGAGGGAAGTGCCATTTGCTTCTTGGAGTCTCTGCTCCTCAACCAGGTGGTCTCCCCCTCTTCCTCCTCCATCCCCTCCCCCAGGCAGAAGGAAAGAGGGCCGAGGACCGCAGCTGAGGAGAAGAGGAGGTGAGTGCGGGATGGGGGAGGACAGACTACACCCTGGCACTGTGTCCGCATGAGCCTCCACACCCGGCCTCTGTCTGTCGCATCATTAAACCTGCTGCCCGAAGGCCCTGACAGTAGCAGCCCAGACTAATCGTGATTTCTGGAGTTTTCTTTACTTCAGACTTTTCCTGCCCCTATTGCTGTCAAATCTCCCCCTTCCTATCCTTCCTGCCCGTTGAGCAAGTATCCCAACGGCCTTGCCTAAATGTAATCAGCAGGGGTTTATGCAAAAGGTGACCAGCCAGGTCTGGGGAGAGCAGCGCTCCTAGCCCATTTCCGTTTTAACCCTTTAACATACTCTCCGTCTCTGGGGTGGGCGGAGCAATCCTCCACCTCCCAAGGGGTCCCTTTGCAGAATTCCGATCCAGGACACCCAGCTCCGACCCTCTATCCTCATTCCAGTTGGGATCTCCCTCTCATTCCCTTGTCACAGATCCCTACTGCCCTGCAGGGAAGGCACGAGGGGAACGCCTAGAAAATGACTAACAAAAGCAAAATCTGCCCTTGCCAGAGGAGAGAGACCCAGAACAGAGCAGGGCTGGGCTTGGAGGAACAGGGAGGAGGGGCTGCGAGCTGTAGGGAAAAGTAGAGGTAGAGGCAGCCGCAGGAAAGCCTCTGGCTGCACTTCACTGCCCTCCGCAGTTCCCCCGTGCAGTCCGGGTTTAGTGCAGCCCCAGCGGGAAGCCGTCTCCGGAGTGAGGCCACTGTCAGACAGAGACCTCTGATGCAGAGGCGGGGCGGGAGCTCGAGATGCTGACGGCCTCTGAGTGCGCTTCAAATAGAGGGCAGAGCGGAGCCAGAAAAAGTAGAGATGCTGAGCGCTCAAGGGACAGCAGCCGAGACGGGAAGAGTGAAGGGAGAGAAAAGGAGCAGGGAGGAGGGGCCAAGAGTGGAGATTCACAGCCCTGGCAAGCCTCTCCGCAGCAGCATCTGCAGGGCGTCCACCCCAGGAGCCCCCACCACCCTCACCCCCCTTACAGCACCGTGAGCCTCCCGGCTGATTCCTGCTGCTGCTGTCCCTGTCCTGCGGAGACCACTCGTTACAGTCCCCAGGGAGGGAGAGGAGCCGGCACCACCAGGATACAGGGGGACTCAACCGCCAGGACAGCTCCTCAGTGGGGCAGAGGTGAATGTGAGACCCCGCAGTTTGGGAGATTGAAGCTGGAGAATCAACCATCTTCAGAAATGGGTACCCTTGAGCCTCCAACCCTACCCCCACCTTGCACACCATTCTCTTCGCATCCCAACAACTCCCTCTCCGGCTCCTAAGACCCCAGGAAGGCTTCCCTGGCGGGTCACAGCCCTGTCCCTCCTTCCCAAATGCTCTGCCAGCATCTGATTAGGTTGGCAGCGGGGTCAGGTGCTAGTGTTTCTCACTCGAGTTGCCTACTCTGCAATGCAGAGGAGAGCGGAAGCCGCACTGCTGTCAGAGCAGCCCCCTGAGGCGGTGGGGACAGGGCACAGATGGTGCGTGTCTGGAGCAGGAGGTGCTGCTGCCTGTGTCCCAGGGGCTCCAGGGCAGCCCAACAGAAGCAGAGTACGTACGAGTCGCAGGTGTAAGGTCAAATTTTCTAATGTCACATTTAAAAGCAAAGAGAAACACACCCAAATTATTTTAATACTATACATTTTATTTAATTTAACCTAATTTACCCAGACTATTATTTCAATATATTATCAATATAAACATTAGTGATGAACATTGTCCTGTCATATTAGGTCTTTGAAATCCAGTGTATATTTCACACTTACAGCACATTCCAATTCAATCAGTAAATTTTCACCAGAAATATCTGATCTGTATTTAGATTTCATAAAATTCACTGTTGAAAAAGTTGATTCACACATCCAAGCTGTCCCAAACATATTAAAAGTTTTACAATGACAAAATCAAGAATTGGTTTTCACATTTACATGAATTAAAATTGAATAAATGTAAAATTCCACTCCTGAGTTGGTTGCCTCCTGCACGCCCCCTATTGGGGATTGAGACCACAACCTGGGCATGTGCCCTTGATCGGAATCAAACCTGGGACCCTTCAGTCTGCAGGCCAACGCTCTCTCCACTGAGCGAAACCAGCCAGGGCCCACTACTTTCTTTTAAGTGGCCAGTGTGTTGGACAGCACAGCCCTAATCATTACAACTCTGGGCACAGACTAGGACCTCCTTGACAGAGATGGGCAAGTACCGCTCAAGAAACACATTGGAGCTGGGGGAGGGGGGAATGGAGTT
>NW_005370478.1:551719-553921 GCF_000412655.1 Myotis brandtii | reverse complement strand
TGCTTTTCCAGAGACCTTGGAGAAGTGAGTCCCCTTAATGCAGCAAGGTTACTCAGATGAGCACTTCCAATCAGCAAATCAGTCCCCATCACACCTGTCTGTGAAGGCTGCCCTTAGCTCAGGTGTGACTGTGTAGGCGTGTGTGTGTGTGTACACAAGTGTGTGAAGCAACCAGGGACACAGGCGGCTGTGTGCATGTGTGTGCATGTGCAGCGATGTTACGGTCCACATCTTTGGGATTATCAATGGAGCTCTCCCCAGGGTGAGACATTTATTGAGGCCTATTCTGTCAGTGACTTTATCTTTGCTTTCTTATTTAATCCTCACATCAATCCTATAAGATTGATGTGAGGCTCTTAGCTGATCATGGAACTAAAGGTCAAATAGATTAAGAAACGTGCTCGAGTACACAGGGCCAGTTAGTGCGGGAGCTACATTGGAACTCAGGGCCGACTCAAAACCCAGATGCCTCCACCAAACTGCGATGCTGCTCTAGTCCCTGCATGTTCCTGCAACTCTTCCCCGGGGCCTCTCCGCTGCAGGACCTGACCTGTGAGAAAGGCAAAATCCAGGGTCATCTTCCACCCCACTAGCTCTCCACAACTCTTTTAGGGGGACTGGGGCCAACTGTTAATCCTCACTTCCTTCAGTAACTGCAATGCAACTGACTCAGGAAGCTGAGGATTGGTTGGTTTTTACTCTTTCTTCTCAGTCACCTCTCCCAGCGTCCTTGCTGCCTCTTTCCCAGGGACCAGCAGAGAGCAGCAGGAATTCCAGGGATCAGATGGACTGAACTGAAATGCCTGGCAGAGCCTCTCACGATTAAAACAGGGGCTTCAGATTTCCTAGGTCCTTTTTTGGGTTCTAACCTCAACCTCCTAGGTTACAGGGAGGCTGCTCGGGAATTTCTTGTACGGTGGAACAATCTGTGAGCTGTTTCAGACTTGAGGGGGATTTGACTCGGCCCACCTTCTGCCTACCCCGGCTTGACCGAACCTGCCGGAGGTCATTCCATCCACCCTCCCTCAACCCTTCCCCATTTCCATTTCAGACAGGGTGTCACCTAAGCCGAGAGACACTGGGACCCAAAGATTCATGGGGAGCGCTGGCAGCATTTCAGCGCTCCCCATGTTGGTCCCTGATATATTTTAATTTCTGTATTGCCTTCGCTGTGCTGGGTCCCTGATCAAAGGATGAGAAGCCTGTCAACCTTTTTTGAGTCACAGATCCCTCCGAGAACATCCGGTGCAAGCTATGAAGAAAAATGTTTATAGATTGTCCACAGTCATCCTGAAGCCACCACAGATCCCACAGAACGCAGGTAACGAACCTCTGCTGTGACCAGCCCCAGGGGGCAGGGGAATGAGGAGGGCTTAGGCTGCCTGTGCGCCCCAGGGTCCATTAGAGGCAAGGAGGAAAGGCTGGCAAGACTGTCAAACATCAAAAAGCTTGGTAACAAATTGCATAAGCATGTTGATGGGAGAGAAAATTAGTAGTAAAACTTCCATGGAAGGCAATTTCCAATTCTGTCTATACCGATATCCTGTTCATCATTTCTGGTGGAATGAAAATGACAACAGTCTTTCTGGGAGGAAAGGAATTTGCAGAAGGCACCTATCCAAGTGGGACAAAGACACCACACACAATTCTCTGACCTAGTATTTGCAGTCCCGAGTATTTATTATACAGATATGCAAGAGCCAAAGGGAATAGACTTGGCTATCAATATAATAGTCAAGTGTGGTTGAATATATCAATATATCCCTCAGGCTTACTATGAAACTTTCCTATGAGGCAGACACGTATGTACTGCTATGAAAAGACATCTAGACTCTATAAAAGGAAATTGCAAAATAGTATGGATAGTATGTTATCAGCTGGCTAAATGGTATATATGCATGTTTAGACTATCTTGTGAAAATTCACAAAAAATCTGGTAATATTGGTTGCTTCTGGGGGAAAGAAGATGTATTCGCTTGTAATAACCTTTACTCCTTTTGGATTGTGTAGACTGTGCATGTGTTATTCAAAACACGCGTGCTTTTTAAATGAATACAAACGACAAACTGAGTCTCGAAGGTATCTCTCTAGCTGACGGAAGGGATAATCTTGCGTTCATTCAACGTTCCCCGAGCGTTTATCCCGCGCCAGGCACGGCGATAGGAGCTCGTGCGGAAGACCCCCGCCCGACAAGGAGCGCCC
>NW_005370478.1:550655-551533 GCF_000412655.1 Myotis brandtii | reverse complement strand
CGGGTCCCGGACAGCGGCTGGAATGCATTTTCCCAAAGCAAACCGCGGCCTTCCGAGACCCACCCCCTTTCTCCTCCCGCACAGAAATGGGCCCCGGCGCCCGTCGCCAGACCCGTTTCCCTCCAGGCCCAAGGAAGGGCGGGCCCGCAAGCTCCCTTACCCCGGGGCGCTCGCATCTCGGGCTCTTCCTCTTTCCTGCTGCGTGTCCATCCTCATCGGCTATTCGTTCCTCAGCAGAGGAATAGCGGGCCCTCGCTCTTGACTGTCAGCTCCTTCCCCTTCACTTTCCATCTCTACGAAGCCTATTTTTTATCTCCCCCCGCCCCCAACATGTTTTCCACGTCTCCCGAGCCCCCGTCACAGTATGGGAACCGATCGAGGCAAAAGATCGCAGAGCAAACAGGCAGCGGAGCATGGCCCATGATGAGACTCTTTTCCCAATGGTCACCGGGTTGCGGGGTGGCACTGGCCTTGATGGTACAAAGGCACTAATTTGTGCGAACGACGGCACGGCCGCGCTCGCACCTGGGTCCCAGCCCCGGGAGCGCAGATTTTTCTCCCAAGCTCAAAAGGTGGCAGCCTCCTCGGTAATTGGCCCGGAGGTGGGCCGGGGGACTCCGGGACGCCTCTAATTGGCTGTTTAATTCTCAGCCGGTGCACTCTTCAATTAACAAAGCGCGCTTTCCCTGAGTCCTATTGGCTGACAGGGTGGGCCGGCCTTCGAATTCCTTCCGGGTAATTGGGTATCAATCCGCAGCCGCCCGTCTCTCGGGGGCAATCCGCGGAGGGATTGGTTGTGGCGGGGAAGCCGATTGGTCGGGCTGCGAGCCGGGCGTTGATTGGTGCGGGCGGGCTGCGGGGGGCGGGGCGGCGGCGGC
>NW_005370478.1:530602-550336 GCF_000412655.1 Myotis brandtii | reverse complement strand
GGTGTTACCTCCCACCCCGCCGCCCGCTGCCGAAGGGGATGCTCTGGGCCCACCCGGTGCGAGAGGGTTTGCCACTTCAGACACTTCCACGGACCGCTTGTTTTTGAAAACCGCTCTCAGTTTATGTTTGCCTTTTATTTCCCCCTGCTTTTTCTTTCGTTATCTCTAATAAAATGACTATTTGCAGTCGTCAGAATAATAAATTGGGGGGGGGGTGTTTTCCCAGTTCCCCTCCCTACTCCTCCCTGCAGGTATCATGGGTTTTGGCTGAAGAGTCCCCTGCCAACGTTAATTTTTTTAGATTCTTCTCAGCTTACAGAAATGGATTGAGGCTTTTTTTTCTCTGTGTGTGTGTCTCACTGATTTAAAAATAAATGCAGCCAGAATGAGGAAATGGGATGGGGTTCTTCCACCACCCTGTCGCCGCGGTTTGGGTGCCGGTCAGGTTCTGGTTGTGAGGAGATACCAGGTCCTTTCCCGATGGAACTCACAGCGTAACTTGACTCCTGGGTTTTCGAAATGATGATATCAGCGTAACCCTATCAGATAGTTGTTAGCAGCTGTTTAATACACATGTCAGGAAGCTTTGGAGTTCGCTTTGACTGATGAAAACCATCATCGAGCTACACTTCGCATCTTGAAGTGATCCGCGTCTCCTTTTCCCGTTACCCAGCGTCCCCTGGGACTTGTGGCCTCAACTTGTGATCGCCTCCGCTCCACATTCAATTTGAAGTAATAAAATGAAACACAAGCTGGCAGTCGGTACTATACAGTTGTCCCCGTTTCCGTCATATTATTTCCCACTTTTCTTCCTTCTAAAGCGAACCTTACAACAGTGTGAAAGAATGGGTCAAGTGTAAAACAAATAAAAACAAAACACTAGATCAGTCAAGTCGATAGGCGTTCTTTGAGACATCAGCCGATAACTCCATTGGCACACACTTCATTTGTAATATCCAAAGAGAAGTTAGTAAAATTTAGCTTTCGGTTCACATAGAAGTCACCCAATGAATGTATCCTGGTCACAGATACCCATCTGCCTACCCCACACACCCCTTCCACCACCAAATTATCTACAGTCTCTATCTTAGATGCTACCTCTGCCAGGTGCTCAAGTGGGGAACCTGGTAGCCAGCTGCCTGGCTCACCCTCCAACGTTTCCATAATCAATTCCTAAGTCTTGTGTATGCTGCCTGTTCAAACTCACTGATCCAGCTACTTTTTTCCATCCGTATCTTTGACACCTGGACTAGCTTCTGAATTAAGTCTCCCTACCTCCACTGTTGCTGCCTCCAATCCGTTCTCACTACAGACACAGCCATTAGTCAGAAATCACAAGCAATGCATGTGTTGTGAAGGAATGTTTGGAGTACATACTATGGAAGCCCATAGCGGTGAAATCCAATATAGTATAAGGGCCAGGACTGAGGGGATTTGGTTGCAGAGCCAGAGGAATATCAGGTATCCTTTTGCCTTGATCCTGGTAGTTTCTGAGCTGGAACAAAAAAATGCTGTGAGTCTCCTTTAAAGAGGTGCCATTCGTGACTGGTCTTCAAACCTCATTGTGTGGAAATGACTCATTAGCTGTGTATCCTTAGGGAAATTTCTTTATCTCCCTGGGCCTCAGTTTCCCCACTTGCAACATTATTAGTGGAATTAGGTAATTTCTGTGGTCCCTTCCAGTTCTAAAATTCTATGATTTCTTTGTCCCATAAGCATGAATTATGGCCAGAAAGGTGTTGTTAAAGGCAGACAGCATTAGAGTTGGGATCAAGTTATTACTGATCTTGTTCACAAACTGGATTTGTTTCAGTTTCCCCAAACGTTTGACACCTGCAAACTGCTGTCTATCAAAATAAGACCTTCCCTACCTGATAGGAAGCTTCTTGAAGGCAGCTACTAAGTTTGTTTGAGCTGTTGTATCCCCAAGGCCACGCACACATTGAATACTATATATTTATTGCTATCAATGCAGAAGATAAATGATTTGCATTTTAGCAGGGTGGTTTTTCACCTGTGTACCATCTAAGAAATAAACCATTTAAATTCTAGCTCTTCCCAGCTGTTGCATTAACCAGAAATTTATATTGTGTTTGCATTGCCATGTAATTAGTTGGTTTGGTATTGATCTTTCCTACTAGACCATTTCAGGGCAACAGTTATTCCTTCTTGTGTCCTGAGCATGCTCAGCCCACAACTATTAATTAACTGGTGCACATTAATAGTGAAGACAAGCTTTGTATTTTAGAGACCATATGAGGAAATACACAAAGTAGCCAGTAGATGAAAGAAGTGAAATCTTTCCTAGACACCCAGAATAAACCATATCTTCATATAGGAAAATGGTAGTTCTTTTGGCTCAAGAATTAAGCAAAAAAGAAATCTGCTTTATGAAACCAAGCTTGTTTCCTTTCCTTTGGTATATAAAAAGATGTTTACATGATACCACCCAAACTTTCACAGAAATGTTGAAAGGTTTTATTTGCAGCCTACTTAGGGGGCGGGGGAGAGAGAAACTGATATTTATCCAGTTAGGGAAGGAACCGCATATCACTAATAACTCCACATTAAAACTCAACCCTTTTATTCCTACCCACTATAAGGTGGGTGGGCGTGTGGAGCAGCCACAATCTTTTGGGTTGATACTCAATCTCTACAAGTGATATAGGCTCACTTGGTCAGAACATCGTCCCATACACCAGAAGGTGCAGGTTTGATTCCCAGTCAGGACACATACCTAGGTTATGGGTTCGATCCATGGTCAGAGTGTCTGAGAGACAACCCGTCAATCTTTCTGTCTCTCTTCCTCCCTCCCTCCCTCCCTCCCTCCCTCTCCCTCTCTGCTTCTCCCTCTCTCTCTGAAAATCAATAAACATGTCCTCAGGTGAGGATTAAAAATAAATAAATAAATAAATAAATAAACAAACAAACAAACATGATATAGTATACTGGGTCTACTTACTGGGTAACTAATTGCCTGGAATAACAAGATACTTGAACAGAGTCCCTCACTGAGGTGATAAAAGGAGGTTTTGTTTTTTTCTATTCAAGCCATGAGTCTGGGCAAGAGAGTGGATTACATTTCTAGAAAAAAATAGATTTGTCAAACTTTTGACAACCTTTATTCATTTCTGCTGATCAGTAAAGCTCTCTGAGGCCAGATGCAAAACTGGGTCCTCTGACTGACAGTAGTAAGAAATCCACCTACAGTCTCCTTATGTGATGTTTATATGCTCCTCAGAATGAGATTTCTGTGCTAGGTCTTCTGTTCCTTGTCACTCCTCCTGAAAGGCTTTCAGGAAAAGCACATATGGAACCAAAGTTTTATTCCTAAGGAGGAATAAATGTTTATTAATGAATGTGCTTTTTTAGGCTTACTAGGATACAACCATTTTTTTTATATCATAAGGGTTGAATTTTTTTACCTGAAAGCAAATTGTAGCATAAATTACATTTCCTCGCTCATTTTAAAGCAGATCTTACTAAAAGCTGCATTGTATCTTATTCTACAGATTGTAATATCTGGAAATAGAGACTGTCTTTAGTTGTTTATTTGCCACCTATAGTGTTTTCCAACAGTATTTATTCATTTTGAATTGAGTATGTTGACCAAAATAAAGATACCAGGTACTGTTTCGCTGAGAGTGCTTCCAAAGTAACTTTAAAAGTTTTTAAATATGCAAATAATAACCCAGACTCTGGGTAAGAGTTTAGTTGACCTCTTTAATCAGGTGTACTCTTCTGCAAAATGGGTTACTTCCTATTTCACAGGATTGTATGAAGATTGAATAAAATAATGTATGTAAAGTGGCTGGTGGTATTTTATTAAATACATATATTGTTTCATCTTCATACATATACTGTAGCATCTAGCACATCTACTTAATACATGTGGTTGAACTGCACTGGTGAAACCAGTGGTCTAGAGACAGCAGATAAACCATTGCCTACAGTGTGAACAAGTGCTGTCATGGAGGCATCATTTACAGGGCAGTGTGAGCTAAGGAGAAACGCACCTGATGTCAGCTAGGGGAAACCCTAGAGACCTCAGAAGACATGGTAGTGGTAGAGATGAGACCTAAATAAGGAATAGGATTTTGCCAGGGATACCAGATGGACTAAAGAGTAAGACTAGGAAGACAGAAGTGACACATGTCAGAGCAAGGATACACAAGAGAGCACATCATATGCCTGTAGTAGAGCTGGGATTAGAATCTAATGGTAGGCAGAAATCAGATTACAAAGAACCTTTTATGCCATTAATGAGTTCACATGCAGGCAACAGTTGCTGAAGTAGAGGAAGTTCATCCATTCAACAAGTGATTATTGACCAAATATTTATTGAATGGCTACGGTTTACGAAGCACTGGAAACCACTGGAAAGTTTTACTTCAAGAAAGGCTTGGAAGCATAGACAGGCACATATACAAAATTTTAAATAGTTTGAAATAAAAATCTAATTTTTTAAATATTTAATAATTTTTTGTTCCTTTGTCTTTTAAAACTGTGATCAGTGTATAATTCTAATTGCAATGCAGGGATGAAGTGTGCCTCTAGTTGTATATGTATGTGTCCCTTAACTAACTTAAAAAATACCCTGAGACATTTTACATGATACAGATTTTGAGTCTGCTCAAGCTCTTAACATGGAGAAAAGTAGGCAGTAGTATTCTCTTTAATAATAATAATAATAATAATATAATGTGTTCCCATATGTCTCTGCCAATCATAAGGGTATTGGATGAAAGTTCCTTCTTTTCCCTCATTTGCTTATTTTAGGATATAAGTCAGACTACAGCAGAAAATGTCCACTGAACGGACTTCTTGGACAAGTTTGTCCACTACTCAGAAAATAGCACTGGGCCTCGGGATCCCAGCCAGTGCAACGGTTGCCTACATCCTATACCGCAGATACAGGGAAAGCAGAGGTATGTGAACCACACAGCTGTACATATGGAAATGTTCAGACCATGTTCAATTTAACTGTCCTTGCTAGACTGGGGATCATTTGTTGGGATGTAATTAGCTTACATGAGGAGTCTTTGAAACTATTTGATTTCTTCTTTTCTATATTCTTAATGTGAAATGAATTCATTTTATAATTCTATTGATCTGTTCCCTTCGGCAACATCAACATTGCAGTGGATTCTTTTAATATCCATACTCTTATCTTTTTTATATGTTCCTTCTATTTAATTGTTAGGAGAAAGCTAACTGTGGGGTTTAATTTTCCCTAAGGGCTGGACCTAGAGAGGACCTAGAGAAATTATTTCTGTAGAAACGGGAGAAGTTCTGAGCCTAATGGACTACTCGGGCAACATCTAGCCTTCATTTTTCTCCAAGAGAAATAGTTTGCCTAAAGTCCAACAGCTTTTGAGTGCAGAGCCAAATGCTTTACCAAAACACTTAGCATCTGTAACAGTATCCCAGAGATAATACTCATCTTCTGGTCTTTGGGGATCTTCTAATTGCCACTCAAATGCTACTTCTCTTTGTCATTGTGGTTGAGATTTTCAGTTTATCTCTTGGATCAGTATCTCTTTGACAGCTGGATTCAGGGGAGGGCTGGTAGTAGCTTTGGGTGTTAATCTAAGTCTGATCTGATGAGCCATGATCTGTGCAGAAGAGCGGCTGACGTTTGTTGGGGAGGACGACATTGAGATAGAGATGCGAGTGCCCCAGGAGGCTGTGAAGTTCATAATTGGCCGGCAAGGAGCCAATATTAAACAGGTAAGTGTGTGAGCCAGCAATCTGCTTTTCCAGAAATTGATTCTACTTTCCCTTCTCTGCCCTCATCCCACAAAATCCACCCACATTATGTATATTTTGAAAAGAAAAAACACAGGAACTTTTTAGCTAATATGCTGTTTACCTTCTAGAAATGAATATTCTCCCTAGAGAATGGACAATTTAGCTTGAAATGGGGATTGGCTGCATTTTAGCTTTTTTACTTTTCAAATTCTCATTAATTGACATTAAATATTGAATTTCTGCCTGGTTCTTCTTACCATCTTCCATTGTTCAGGCGGTGTGTCAAGAAAGCAAAATACTTGATTCTCTAATACACATCAAATTAGGAGAAAAGAGGGTTCAAAGCACAAAGAGAAAGTGTTTTAAATTAACTGCTATTTGGAGTTACCCTTGTCACTAATCTCCTTCCATAAGTACCTATAAGTGAGGACTGCTTATACAGCCTGATTTTGCTGATAATTGTGTCCAGTTCCATCTACCTCCGGGTTAGGTTTAGGGTGTCTTTCGCTAAAGGGGAGCTCTTCCAGAGCATGTCGCCATGTATCCTTTTCTCTGCAGCTGCGGAAACAGACAGGTGCGCGGATTGATGTGGACACGGAGGATGTAGGCGATGAGCGGGTGCTGCTTATCAGTGGTTTTCCTGTTCAGGTGTGCAAGGCCAAAGCAGCAATCCATCAGATCCTGACAGAGACTGCCCCAGTGTCTGAGCAGCTCTCAGTTCCCCAGAGATCTGTGGGCAGAATCATAGGTACCACTGGACAGCTTCCTCTACTGTTTCCTTTTATTCTTTACCTTTGCCTTTCTTTCACATCTGCCCAAGGGTTTTTCCTGGCCTACTTCCCGTTCACCTTGCTGATGAAAAAAAAGGGACATTGAGATCAGAGCTTTACTTTTTTACAGAGCTGTTGGCAAAGCAAAACCCATCATCTCAAGAAGTTGTATGATCTGAACTTTACAAATATGTTCCAAAAGGGTTCAGGTAATGTTACTTACCTCATAATAGATTTTTGTTGTTGCTAATCCTCACCGAGGAGGATATTTTTTAAAAGTATATTGTTACTCAGAGAGGAAGGGTGAGAGAGAATCATTGAGTGGCTGCCTCCTGCATGCCCCCCACTGGGGACCAAGCACGCAATCCGGGCATGTACCCCTGACGGGAATCGAACCCGGAACCCTTCAGTCCACAGGCCAACACTCTGTCCACTAAGCCAAACCAGTTAGGGCAAGAAGGATATTTTTTCCATTGATTTTTAGAGAGAGTGAAAGGAAGGGAAGGAGAGAGAGAGAAACTTCGATGTGAGATACATTGATTGGTTGCTTAAGAACACACCCCGACAGGGGCTGGGGATGGAACCTGCATTGCAGGTATGTGGCCTTGACCGGGAATGGAACCCACAACCCTTCGGTGCATGGGCTCTTAACCCCTGAGAACACTGGCCAGGGCATAATAATGGATTTTTAAAGGGAAGCTGAGGATGCTTATATAATCCCAAATCATTGTAGATAATGCTCTGTAGAGCACCTGTCATGCTTTCCTCTAGTCTAGAGCATTGCTTATGCTGCTGTTAGAGGCAGAGAAATGTCCTTTCCTTGGTCCAATGTTTCATACACCTTGTATGATCTCTTCTAATGAAGTGGGGATGTAAAGTATGCTGAGTGGTCAGAAAATGGAAATGACATGAAGAAGTTAACCTAGCCAATGTTATAGTTTAAAGAAAATGGATAGAGCATATATCCGGAACTATCCTTCTTACAGTAGGGATTTTAGTAGCTCCTGCTTTCCATTCAATATTTTGCATTCTGTTCAATTTGAAAATGGGCACTGACTCTCTTCTAGTATATACAAAATAGTGATTTCTCTAGCAGTTAATGTTGGCCAGAATGTAAGGACAGGATTTTATGTATTGTTCAATGTAGGGAGAGGTGGTGAGACGATTCGTTCTATCTGTAAGGCCTCTGGAGCCAAAATTACCTGTGACAAAGAATCAGAGGGGACATTACTACTATCAAGGCTTATAAAGATCTCAGGAACACAGAAGGAAGTGACAGCAGCCAAGGCAAGTAGCTGATAGACTTGGATCATCTCTAAGAATGAGAAGAGCCCTTCATTCCATCCTGGGTCAAAATATCTGGCCACATAGCTATCATCTCTTTTCTGATTTTCACAGCATTTGATACTAGAGAAAGTTTCAGAAGATGAAGAACTTCGGAAGAGAATCACTCATTCTGCAGAAACCAGAGTCCCACGCAAGCAGCCAATCAGTGTAAGAAGAGAGGAAGTGACAGAGCCAGGTGCAGCTGGAGAGCCAGCCTTATGGAGAAACACTAGTACTGGCATGGAGCAGCCTTCTCCGCTGGCAGATCCTCCCTGCAAAGGAGGTGGTGACATGGCTGTTGCGGGGCCAGAAGAAGGTTCCTGGGAGAAACCTAATGGTGACGGCTTTCAGAAGTCTGGAGCCCAGACCAGCCCAGAGATGTCCATGTTTGAAAGTATGTAACAGAGGGAACCCATAGTTACATGGAAAATAGAAATACTAGCTTAGATAACCCAAAATAGGAAGTATTTTTTACTACACTTAGAAGTTTTCATCACAGATATGTCTTTCTGGTACTATTTTACTTGGATTAGTACTAAAGATAATATTTTTCTGAATATAAACCAGCTAATGTGGAGAACACTGTAGAAATATTCTAGTTCATAGGAAACTAGTCTGTAATATATCAAGTAATGAATTTACATGATATTCTTTCACCAAACATACTTATTAAGTAAAACAGCATGATTTTTCTTGCCTGTCTCATTATTTTTAAAAATCATCACCATTCAAGAAGAATTAAAAGGCTGTCAGCTTTGTCTTTTATCCATAGGTATAGGATGAGCAGGGGAAACTAGGGCCCCTGAGAAGTTCAAATTTGTCCAGGGTCACATAGTGAGTCAGTGGAGGAATGGGATCTGGACAAGCCCCTATCTGTCCATGTATCTTTTCACTGGTCCATGCTGCAGCTAGCATATGGAGGATTTACCGTCACTATAATTGGTGACTAATTTGAATACATAGCTGATGAGTAAGAATGTAAACTCTCTTATTACTCAGTTATGTAGGAAGTACAAAACATAGCTTAGACCTCTCTTCAGGATGTTCTTGTATGATTCATCCAGTTGTCCCTCCAGCCACTTCTAAAATGGTAATAGCCACTTGGTATTTGTACCCCCTGATGCAGTCTAGTCATTCCAACCAGAGGTGATTCTGATATGATTGCCATATTAGATGGTGATGATTCTGCAGCTTAACTTGCTTATCCCTGTGTTTAGTCCCCAGTCCTGACTTCAGTTTCCATGCTGATGAGTTCCTAGAAGTCTACGTCTCTGCTTCTGAACATCCTAATCATTTCTGGATCCAGATCATTGGCTCCCGAAGCCTGCAATTGGATAAGCTTGTCAATGAGATGACCCAGCACTATGGGAATAGTCTGGTGAGTTGCCAAAGGGACAGGGCTCGGTCTGATGAAAAAAAGGGCATATCTTTTTGTGGTATATTTTTTTCCTTTTCCTGTAGAGCAACTACTTGTTCTTTTTTTCCTTCTGACACTGTCTGTTTATTTTTAAGCCTACCCCTTCCTAACTCTAACCCCTCCTGACTCCTATCCCCATGTATAGCCTGACGACTTAACTGTGCATGTAGGAGACATTGTAGCAGCTCCTTTATCTACAAATGGTTCCTGGTATCGAGCCCGGGTCCTTGGCACCTTGGAGAATGGGAACCTGGACCTCTACTTTGTTGACTTTGGAGATAATGGAGATTGCCCAGTGAGGGACCTCAGGGCACTCAGGTCAGTGTGGAGGCCAGAGTAGAATCCGGCTGGAGTGCCAACTGTTGACTCAACCCTAGCCACAGGGTGGTGAGCTAGCAGTTGGCACTCATTTTTTTTTGGGGGGGGGGGGGGGGATTTGGGAGAACCTATTTACATAGAACAGAAGATTATCTTCTCCTGCTGGGTTGGTCAGAAGCAAGGAATGTAAGCAGGCCCTCTGGCACCAGGAGTCTAATTTCAATTTCTTTCACTTTAGGAGTGACTTCCTAAGCCTTCCATTTCAAGCAATTGAGTGTAGTCTGGCGCAGATCGCCCCCGCAGGTAAATTGTCACAACACTTACTGACCTTGCCTCCAAATAGAATAACTTTGATACAACACATGGGAGGAGTCCTCACGTTCCAAGGCTTTTTTAGTTAAAGGGGCTCAGGTGTCTTTTCCTCACCAGCACTAGAAAGCAACAGCTAGAAACTGGCCTGGCAGTCAGACATAAGTGCCTTCCAGAGTAGAAAGAGGTAGTTTCAGTTTCCCTCCAGGGTATAATCCTCCCCATGTCAGCACTGACCCCTTCTTGGGCTCTCCCTACAATCTTTTATCAGGTGAACAGTGGGAAGAGGAAGCTTTGGATGAGTTTGACAGACTTACTCACTGTGCTGACTGGAAGCCCTTGGTGGCCAAGATCTCTAGCTATGTCCAGACTGGGGCCTCAACTTGGCCCAAGATCTACTTATATGATACTAGCAATGGGAAGGTAAGATTGGGGTTCACGCATTGCTCACTAGCTTTAGTATATTTATAGATTCATTTACTTTTTCTGTCCCAGAAAACCTATCTGATGTTACTCCTACTTTGTAAGATCCTGCAAGTATCAATCTTAGCTCTTCTGCTGTTTCTTCAGATGTGCCCTTCCTTACAGAGAGAACATGATTCCCTTTTCGTTTTTCTTCTCAGAAACTTGATATTGGATTAGAATTAGTTCGTAAAGGATATGCAGTTGAGCTTCCTGAAGACATGGAGGAAAACGGAACTGTCCCAGGCATGTTGCACAGTGCGGTGAGTGAGTGAACTATTGCAGTCATTGAGGGTGCTGCTTTGGGGCAAAGCTCGTGCCTTGCGAAACATGAGGGCTTCTAGTCATGCATGACATTTTGTAGAGTGCTTTCCTAGGTTATCGGAGGGGGCACTGTGTCCCTCTCAGCTACCAAGCTCAACTGCCTGAACCAGATCCTGTGAGCAGAGTGAGAGTGGCCGCTCCTTTCCCACCAGCTCACATAGTCTTCCTTTTCCTCTTGTTTTCATCTCTCAGGCCACAGAAGCAGCTGCCTCTCTCAGCAGCATGTTCACTGAGAGTAAGAAGAGCCCTGGAGAGATGGCAAACACCCTCTCCTGCCTCAGCTTATCAGGTACAAGCAGCATTTACTCCCTAGAGCGTCTTTGGAAGCTACCACTTCTCAGTCAGTCTCTCCAAACTAGGGAGCTTGTAAGGCTTGGCCCTTAACCAAGGTGGTCATTGAGCATGCCTGAGCCTCAGTGGCGATGCCTGCTACATTAGGGCAGTGTCTAACTTTCTCCTCATCCCTGCTGTGTAGAGGCTGCCTCTGTGTCTGGTGATGATAACCCTGAAGAGGACTACTTAATCTGAAGTCTGCTTCAGCTGCCTCGGCCATCTGCTTTGCTTTGTGAGTGGAGCTATCATCTATCCGTAGCAACAGGAAAAGTAACGAGGGTGACAACAGGGGCCTTGCTTAGTCTCTTCCCCACAGCCTATCTAAACACTGCTTCTCTGCAGCTGCTTTCCTGTAGCTTAACATGCTCTCAGATTGAGTCCTTTCAAGCTTTTTGTGTCTTTGTGTTTTTGGCAGGATTTGGTACCTGGAGAGAGGAGCCTATGATAAAGATCTCTGTGCAGTCCTTTATTAATACACAGTCTGACTTGCTGTGGACCAAATGCGTTTTCTTCCTTCCTTGGGACGACCAGAAAGAATGTAGGGCAGGAGACAAATGTATGTTCCTACTCCACTCTCCACCCCACCCCGACCCTTCCAGTGTTTGAATACTGCTGCATTATGTCCAGGCTGTTCAACATCTGACTGTTCCCTCCACCAGTCAGAATGCACACTCCTGCTAGTCCTTTTTGAGGCTGGGAAGTAGTCAGGGTTTGGTCATTGGAGGTGATGATTCTGCATAGTTCTGACTCTGGTTAAGGGAAGTTTTTTAATGATGAACTAACTCAAAGACTGCAGTTCAGTCAGGAGGCAAAGGGAAAAAAATCAGCATATTTATATTAAAAATCCTCATGAACTGGGAAAAGAATGCTGCCTCCCAGCCTCAACTGCTGAATTTATTGGAGACAGGTTTTTTAAAAACAGTACTCTGTTTTCCTGTACATTTTGGTTAAAATATAAGCAAGAAGAGAGGCAGCTCAGGAAATATTCTAAATTGCTAGTATAGTATCTACTATATATTTGTGTATGCACATACCCAAAGAGAGAGAGAAAGAAAACATGTATAGTTTTTCAAAGCGTTTTTTGGGGGAGGGGGTTCTTTGCTGAATAAAGTTATCAAAAAATGATCTAAAACTAAATGCTGGTTGAATCACAAGGTGGAAGCAGGTCTTTGGGTATCTCTTCTGAACCTAAGTCTGGTGAAAATTATGAACACCTCACATAGAGGGGTCCATCTATAACAAGTGTTCCTCCATGTATAGATCTTATTCTTTCCCTAAAGTTACCAGAACCAACTTAGGTTTGGACTGTGTAAAAAAGACCCCACCTAAAGTATTGGAAATAAAAAGCCTGGATTATGATTCTAGAAGCCTGGGTTCTAGAAATAAATCTCTGGACTCTAGGGAGCCTGTTTCCCTACAACCTCTCTCCTCTGAGTATTGTCAGGATCCAATGAGAACTGGGAAGGTACTTGAAGTAAATATTATCAATGTAGTGTGGGTGGTAGAATAATGGCAAATTAACTTTTTTTTTTTAAGGATCAGCAGAGTAAACTGAAAACTTGAAATAGCACATAAGGATGTCTTGTGCAGGTTTTTTTGAATCTAGGAATTAGTGCCCGCTCAGTGTGGCTCAGTGGTTGAGTATCGATCCATGAACCAAGAGGTCCCGGTTTGATTCCTGGTCAGGGCACATGCCTGGGTTATGGGCTCAATCCCCAGTAGAGGGTCTGTAGGAGGCAGCTGACCAATGTCTCTCTCTAATCAATGTTTCCATCTCTCTATCCCTCTCTCCTCCTCTTTCCCTATGAAAAAAATTTAAAATCTAGGAATTAGTGAGTGAGGTCTACCCATATATTACATGGCAATTCTATTTTCCCATAGCCACAATTTTCAAAAATTTTCTCAAAAATCTCAGTGCTTGCCCTGGTCAGTTTGGTTCAATGGACAGAACGTTGGCCTGCAGACTGTAAAGGTCCTGAGTTCAATTCCCAGTCCAGGGCACATACCCAGGTTGTGGGCTCGATTCCCAATAGGGGGGCGTGCAGGACACAGCCAATCCTTGATTCTCATCATTGATGTATCTATCTCTCCCTCTTCCTTCCTCTCTGAAGTCAATAAAAATATTTTTTTAAACATCTCAGTGCCACTTAGCAGAGGCACTCCTGTGAAGGAGCACCTCTGATGAGTAGTTTTAGAAAATTCAACGCAGGGATACCACTGACCTTTCAGACCTTGGCTTAGCCCTGGAATTGGAGCCACTCTACAAGGTCATGAGGTCACTTAGTCCCTAGTTTCCTCAGCTCCTCAGTCTGCACTGTTAAGTAGAGCGGACCCCTAACATAAATCATTCATAGAACTTCTTGCTGTGGAAAATAAGTAGTGTCTCGTTCCTAGCTGCAGTTTGCTGCTGTGTGTAAAAGTTTGTTCCTTTAAGTGGCCTTTAAGTCTTGTCAGTTTACTTCCCATTCCGATGTGTTCCTTAGTTTTCCAACACGAGCCTGTACTTTTCCTGCTATCCGGAATGCCCGTGCTTCCTATTTCTTACTTTGTCTGTTGCAATCCCCTGAGTCAAAGTCATGGGACCCATGTGCCTCCTCTCATCTCTACATCCAAAGAGAAGGAATTAGCACTTGTCTCCAATTTGAACTGAAATATATGAATGAAAATCTCCCAATAAGGCTTGGTTCTTGCTCTTGACAGCTGTTCAGTAAATGGTTAGAATAAATGGGGAAATGGCTTTGGGGTGAGGGGAAGGCAAAAGGAACCTAAAATCCTTGTGTCCCTTTCCTCTCTGTTCAGCTCCGTCTGATCTTTTCAGTCATTGAATGTTTCTCCTACAGTGAATTCATTCAGCTCTGTAAGGCCCATGTTCCACTCCAGTCAACCCCAACTTTCCCCCAAGAAACAGTGAGCACTGGAGGATTGCACTACCCTTTATTCCTAGGATACAAGGAGGTGTCCAGAATCACATCCTGGTCCCACTTATCAAGGCCTCCAGCCCCTCACAGAGTATGAATAAGCATGTTCAGGGAGGCTCACTGGGCAGGTGGCCCAGATCCCTTTCAAGGGGATACACCATAAAGATGGTATTGTCCCAGGGAGGGAGGGCAGGGTGACCTGGTCTGACCAGCTCAAAGCCCATGTAGCTGAAGGCCCGAAGCAGGGCACCTGTGAAAAGAGAGAACAAATTAGAAAACTCAAATTCAATACCACTGTTCCCCCAGATTTCCGTTGTTTTCCACTAAGGAATGGATGTGGGGAGGGTGTGTAGTGCAGGTATTAGGATGATGTGCTTTGGACTCAAACAGACTTAAGCTCTAACCCTGGCTTTAACATTTACTTTGTGACATTTTACGAATTAACCCTTCTGAACTTTTTTTCTCATTCGTAAAATGAGGACTATAGAACTTTCTTCACAGAATTTAAGATTAAATAAGATGGCCCTAGTCTGTGTGGCTCAGTTGGTTGGAGTGTTGTCCTATGTACTGAAAGGTCACGGGTTCAGTTTCCAGTCAGGGCAATACCCTGGTTGCAGGCCTGATCCCCAGTTGGTGTATGTGTGGGGGCAACCAGTTATGTTTCTCCTCTCTCCCTCTCCCTTCTCTCTCTCTAAACTCAATAAAATAAAGAGTAAATTCCCATAGGGGAAAAAAAAGATTAAACAAGATGTTTATGAAGTGCCTAATACAATGATGGTATTATAAACTCTTGACCATCCTTTGTCTTAAATACAACAGAGTATGAAGTCCTTGAG
The DNA here is from genome assembly GCF_000412655.1 of Myotis brandtii. Taxonomy (NCBI): domain Eukaryota; kingdom Metazoa; phylum Chordata; class Mammalia; order Chiroptera; family Vespertilionidae; genus Myotis; species Myotis brandtii. Next base: position 535,572 of record NW_005370478.1, on the reverse strand, counting down.
GGAAGAGGTTGTGGTTTCTGTAACATGTGCTCCAAGCATCTGGTTATATTCCTATTCTGGCCTTATGCCCAACCCTTTCATACTGTTGGTGCTTAATACATTTAATATCCTTTCTGTCCTACCGGCCACATCCCTTGAATGGATTTTGTCTAATTTCACCAGTGGTCCTTTAGTCTGGCTTCTGAGATCTACCTGCAGGGACTTCCTAATAGACCTGTAACTTGAACAGAATGCTAAATACCTTCATTTCCTTAGCGGTGGTGGGGGGGGGGGGACTGAAATGCTGGAGCATTGCCTTTTTAAAGAGTTGGGTAAAGAGGGTCTCTTAAAAAGAAAAAGTCACTGTTAGCTGCTTCAGCACCAAGGGCCAAGGACAGAGCAGATTCCCACCTCTGTCATTCCGGTCGTTTTGGAAGTTTACAAACACGGAATCCACATTGGTCTTCTCCTCCACATACTCCAGTGTTGCAGTCAAACTAGGAGCCAGGGAGAAACATGGTTAATGGAAATGTTTAGCGAACTCAGAACCCAAAAGAAATCTCATTGGTCAGTTTTTGCTAACCCAAGCCAAGAAATGAAAGTTGCTAAACTAGTTTTGATAGCTTTTTCTCCTAAGCCAAGGGATTGTACAGTATGAGACTGAATCCATGCCATGGATGGAGTCTGGGGAGAAGCGACTATAGTCAACAGCTGGAAAGCACATCCTATTCAAACACAGAAGGGATTCTCCCTTCTGTGTTTCTCACTCTGAATCCAGCAACCTCCCATGGGTTGTTATCCCTTGAACTCCAGATCCAGGCTGGTCACAGGCCTGTCTGCATGCCATTTCATTGGTTTGAAAGTATTCAGCTCCTGAATCAGCCCTCACTGGCTAGTATACCCAGTACCTGATGATGACATGATCAAATAGTGAAACCCTAACCCCCATCCCTCCCCACTCTACCATCCAGGCTCAGTCACCTTTTCTGGTTGCCTTGATCCAAGGCCCGATATGGGATATCCAGGAAAAGCTGACGGTCACAGAGAAGGCCGTGCCAATGGACAGAGGTCTGGGGGGTGAGGCGGAAATGGAAATCTAACTGCACTGGGTCCTGGTGGAGCAGGGCATCAGTAGCCAGCACTGTCAAATTCCCAGCCTGGAAAAGGAATACAAATGAGATTAATAGTCCCCTGCTTTTGTGTGCTTCTAGTCCTCACATATCAGGTCTCGGGCCGATTTGGGTGTCTGAGGAAGCAAGGAAGGGGCTGATGGAGAGCCTGGGAGAGTTGGAGCCAATGTCTTATTCGACAATATAGATCTCTTAGACCTAGGACCTAACTCCATCCCTGTCATGGAGTTCTCCTGGATACCAAACGTCTGAAATCCAGATTCAATGCAGGATTACTGCCTGCTAACCTCACCTCAGGATGTACTATCCCTCATCAGAGAGCTTATTTTTTTAATATTTTTAATTGATTTCAGAGAGGAAGGGAGAGAGAGAAACATCAATAATGAGAGAGAATCACTGATCGGCTGCCTCCTGCACATCCCCTACTGGGAATCGAGCCACAACCCAAACATGTGCCCTGGCTGGAATAGAACCGTGACCATCCTGGTTCATAGGTCAGTGCTCAACCACTGAGACACACCAGCAACAAAGCTGTCTCATTTGTTTACTGTCTCGCTGATAATACTCTTCCACTTTTCCCCATCATATGGGTTTTCTGTAATGTCTCCCATTTCTCATCTAAAATGCAAACGTCACACACAAGCATGTTATTGCAAAATGATATAAGGGCAAGTGCAGGAGTTCTGGGTTCTAGTCCAAGTAAGCATCTGAACAGCCTTATGTCCTGCAAGTCTCAATACATTCTGCTCTTGGTTCCCACCTACTCTTCCCATCCTGCTTTTCACTACCACCTGAAGATCTCTAGGCAGAATCATTGTCTATAAAGCAAGTAGTTTTTACACATGAGCTTTGAGGTCTCATCTTGCTCTTTCTAATGTTCCTTCTCTGCAAGGTATCATTACAGTAGGCATGGGGCTGCCTGACACCAACTCACAGCACCAGCTCACACTCTGCTTACCGAGTACAGTTCTTTAAGCTGATCATGGTCACTCTGCTTGGTGCTTCTGCCCATCTGGAGGCCTACTGGGGAATCAGGAGCACTGAAGGCAGGAACGGGGCCGGAGTGTCAAGTCCTCCTGTTCCTTACAAGTGATGCTGGTTGGGAAAAAGAGACCCAAATTAGTTTACCTCTTAGTCTGAGGTGGGGAGAGGGTCCTAACTTCCAGGAACACAGGACCAGGCTCTGGCACTGTCTTCTGTATCTTCCCTAGACGAGCCTATTTCCATTTTCCCAGGTCAACCCAGTTGGAAAAATTCTAAAGTTCCATGGCAGCCTTCCACCCTATTTTGCTATTATCATCTCTTGCCACTTGGAAAGTTCTTCCAAATTCTTTTATTTTTCCTTACCATTTACATAAACTATTACAAGTAGAGATGAAAACAAGTACCTTTTAGCCCAAGGCAGCATCTTCTCCCGGAGGGTGATCCGGTATTTGTAACAGTAGAAGTAATAGGCGTATGGTGACCAGATTGGGTAGTAGTAGTTCCGTGTTTTTCCCCTCTTGATATAAGAAAGGGAGTAGACAGAGGGGCGCCACCTGTTACAAGGCAGTTTCTCGGTTCAGTGCCTCCCTGTGGCAAAGTGAGGTTCAGAGATGGGTGACAAAGATTTAGGCAGTCTGGCACCATTGTGACCTGATGGGCACTATGACATGCACAAGGAGTCAGCCCTTATGTCACTTCAGGACTCTTCCTGCTGCTCCCCTACCCCACCCTTTCCCTTTAGCCAAGTGTGCACTTCACAACTGGACCAGTGGTAAACAGCCCTGCCTCGGCATGTGTTGTGCCCCCCAACCTGCCCCCTCCCGACACACATACCACTTCCCCTAAAATTCAGCAACTAAAGGGTTAGTGTCTGACACTGCAAGAAGCTCCCAAGATCCTTATCCAGGGTCTGACCTGATTGGTTGGTTTCTATCAATTCAATATTTTCATTATTATCCCTACCTTTAACAACCCAGGGGTGCTACACATTTTTGAACTTTCTAATTGCCTTGTAGGAATTGCAAACTAACTGTCTCTAGGGCTCTGGACAGCTAAAGGGAATTAGTGGAGCTTCTGGGTGAGGCTGTAGCAAAATGGAAAGCTCACACCCTGTCTCTCAGAAGCCAACACAACTCCACTCCATCCCTCCCATTGCCATGCAGAAATGCAGACTCCGTGGTACCAGATTGTATGATTTTTCAACAGAAACTGGACAGATTTTTGTGGTAAATTTAATTTTTAAAAAAATACTACTAACTCAAAACTTATTTTAAAGCAACATTGTGAGTAAAATTAAGTTCTGGGGCCATCAGTTTGAGACCTCACTCATCTATTCAACAAATATTTGAGGGCCTTCTATGAACCAGACACTATTTTAGGTGCCTGGGATATATCAGTAAATAAAGATCCCTGACCCATGGAACATAACTTCTAACACAGAGAACAAACAGTAATAAGCATAAGAAAGTCCTTTAATATGTTAGAAGATAATATGCAATGAAGAAAAAATAGAGCAGGATAAAGGAGGGTCAGGAGTTTGAAGGGGGTGGGACAGGCTGCAGTAATAAATAGGGTGACGCAAGTGGGCCTCATCGGAAAGGTGACATTTAATCAAAGATGTGAAGGAGGTGAGGGAGTTAGCCAAGCCAACATTGGAGGTAAGAGCATTCCATGCCTACACAACAACAGTGCAAAAAACCCTGTGCCTTAGTGTTTTCAAGAAATAGCAAGGAGCCTACTGTGAGTAGAGCCGTGTAAGCTGACGGGAGAACAGAGGGAGATGAGGTCAGAGAGCTATCAGACCATCGCCTGGGCTTTTTCACTCTGAGTGAAGGGGGAAGTAATTTCAGAGTTTTGGCTGGAAGAGTGACATGATCTGTCTTACATTCTGATGTAACTGCAGAGCATTGAAGGGAGATTTGTCAGGAGACCAATGCAGTAATTGAGAAGGATCAGAGGTGGTGGGAAGTGGTCGGATTTTGTAACTAGAACGAACCCACAGGATTTTCTGGGGTATGAGAGGAAGAAGCTGGGTCCCAGAACTGAAAGAATGGAGTTTCCATCAACTGAGATGGGAAGGCTCCAGGTGAGGGAGTTTGGGCAGGAGGCTAGAGATGGGTTTAGTTTGGAGCTTGTTAACTTCGCATGGTCCCTTAGACACGTAAGGGGGAGATGATAAATAAGCAGTTGGATATTCAAGGCTGGAGCTTAGAAGTCTAGGATGGAGACAGGAATTTGGAAGTCACTGCACATTCACAGTACTCTAAGCCCTGAGACTGCATGAGATGTCAGGAGTGTGTGTATTGAGAAGAGTGTCCACCCTAAGAAGGGAGAAAGGAGAAGTCGGCAAAGGAGACGGAAGAAACCTGGTGACGCAGGAAGGGAAGAAGCATAGGCGTCTTCCCATAATCTCCTCTGCCGAGCAGACCCCACTCACTTCATTTATCTGGTCTTCTCTCCAGCACTGCGACCCTCCATAGAGAGAGCTGTCTGGGCCTGGTCATGTTTAGTTTTTCTCAGGCTTATCTCCCTAGTGATTGAGAATTCTTTAAATATTAGCTTAAATACTGCCGTTGTAAAGATTAAGAGCTCCTGGGCTGGTATAGTTTTCCAGACAGATCCATCCTTTCACCACCTTCAGGTAGCTGCCGAGTAAGGAGAAGGGACCCCTCCGTGTCGTTTCCTAGACTGTCAGGTTGGCATGACTTAAGGCCACACCGACACCAGGGGGAGAGGGTCTTCCTATGGCGGCAGAGTGGGCGTCCGTCCCCCGAAGAGGAACGGGGAGAAGGGCGTGAGGGGGACGCTCAGTCGGGGAGCGTCGGCTCAGTTCTCTGGTCTAGGGCTGCGACTACGCCGGAAGCCGAGACCGCCCCC
>NW_005370478.1:506277-529803 GCF_000412655.1 Myotis brandtii | reverse complement strand
CTCACCCGCTCTCCGGCCGCCAGGGCACGGTCATCGTGGAGCGCTGGTGGAAGGTGCCGCTGGCCGGGAAGGGTCGGAAGCCGCGCCTGCACCGGCGCCACCGCGTCTACCGGCTGGTGGAGGACACGAAGCACCGGCCCAAAGACAACCTGGAGCTCATCCTCACGCAGTCGGTGGACGGTAAGGCTGGGGCACGGGTGCCTCTACCTCAGGCCGGCCTGTTTGGCATCAGCTCTTTCCTGCCTTTTCCTACTTTGATTGAGGAGAAAGGCGTGAACAGCGCTGTGATTGCGATGTTGGCCTGTGGAGGAGGACAGGGATGCGGGATCCTCAGTAAGTGTGGGCGCAGGAGGCCTACGCGCGCCGATCCTGAAACCCTGGGATTGGACACGCTTCACTTTGTATAGAGAATATCAAGCTTCTGAATCAGACCCTCACTAATTAGAAGCCTCTTAAATGTTGTTCCCAGTGAATGTTAACATTCTTCTAGGAAGAACAGAGCTGAGAGAATCAGAGGCGCTTCTTCCTTTGGTCATCTCCTTCCCTGGGGACTCCCAGCTCGTCTGACCCAGTGTCTGTTCGCTTTGGCAGAGCTCGGAGTCCGCGGTGACTTGGTTTCAGTGGAGAAATCTCTGGGCCGGAACCGGCTGCTTCCTCAGGGACTGGCTGTATACGCATCCCCTGAAAACAAGAAGTTGTTTGAAGAGGAGAAGTTGGTGAGCTCAAAGACAGGCAGGGGGACTAAAACATTAAGATTTCCTCTAGCAACTTCTGTCCCTTTTATATTTAATTTGAAAATGAAATAGTGACTGGACCAGGAATCCAGAAATCCAGCCTATGCCTAGCATAGTAAGAGTTTGTTGTTATTTACTATGCATTCACTTTTTTTTCATCTTTATCTTTCTTTTCTAGCTAAGAAAAGAAGGAAAGTTAGAAAGGATCCAGACCAAGGCCGGTGAGGCGGTGAGTAGAAACACAGAAAGTCTGTATTTGTTGATCATCTACAGGAGTCACCAACCTCTGCTTGAGTGGTTTCTTGATTTCCTTGAACTCTCTTGATTGCAGACACAAGGTAGGGAAAGGGGAAGTGTTGTGGCTGCCATAGCTGGTATTGAGACCGGGAAATCCTGGCCTTGTGAGTGAAGTGCCCGAGCTCACTGAGTGAGGCCCCAGCATGGAAGAGTGTGAGATGGAAGCTCTGCCTCGATGATATTTGCAGACAAGTTGGAGAGAACACTTGATTGCAGACACAAGGTAGGGAAAGGGGAAGTGTTATGGCTGCCATAGCTGGTATTTAGCGGGAAATCCTGGCCTTGTGAGTGAATTGCCCGAGCTTACTGAGTGAGGCCCCAACGTGGAAGAGTGTGAGATGGAAGCTCTGCCTCAGTGATACTTGCAGACAAGTTGGAGTGAACATTAACACATACAAAAGTAATCAATAAACTTAAGACAGTCAATTATAAGAGTGACAGGGACAAAACAGACCTAGGGTGATTGGAGAGGGCTTTTGTCCAGATGGGATTGAATTTGGCCTTGTGGGATTAATAGAATTTGGATAGGCCAGGAGGGTATTCTTTTATTTTTAATCTTTATTGTTGAGAGTATTACAGATGTCCCCATTCCCCCCTCCACCTGGTTCCCACCCACCCAGGCCTTCACCACCTACTGTCTGTGTCCGTAGGTAAGACCTTTGGTTAATCTCTTCCCGAACCCCTCCCCCCTTTCCCTCTGAGATTCGTCAGTCTGTTCCATGCTTCCCTGCCTCTGATTCTATTTTATTCACCAGTTTATTTTGTTCATTAGATTTCTTGTTCGTTTATTTTGATTTTTAGATTCAATTGTTGATAGATATGTATTTGTTGCCATTTTATTAATATTTTTATCTCTTCTTCCTCTTTTTCAATATTCTTCAACATTTCATGTAATATTGGTTTGATGGTGATGAACTCCTTTAGCTTTTGCTTGTCTGGGAAACTCTTTATATGGCCTTTGATTCTAAAAGATAGCTTTGCTGGGTAGAGTAATATCGGTTATAGGTCCTTGTTTTTTTTTATCACTTTTTTTTCATCTACAGGAGTCACCAACCTCTGCTTGAGTGGTTTCTTGATTTCCTTGAACTCTCTTGATTGCAGACACAAGGTAGGGAAAGGGGAAGTGTTATGGCTGCCATAGCTGGTATTTAGCGGGAAATCCTGGCCTTGTGAGTGAATTGCCCGAGCTTACTGAGTGAGGCCCCAACGTGGAAGAGTGTGAGATGGAAGCTCTGCCTCAGTGATACTTGCAGACAAGTTGGAGTGAACATTAACACATACAAAAGTAATCAATAAACTTAAGACAGTCAATTATAAGAGTGACAGGGACCAAAACAGACTAGGGTGATTGGAGAGGGCTTTTGTCCAGATGGGATTGAATTTGGCCTTGTGGGATTAATAGAATTTGGATAGGCCAGGAGGGTATTCTTTTATTTTTAATCTTTATTGTTGAGAGTATTACAGATGTCCCCATTCCCCCCTCCACCTGGTTCCCACCCACCCAGGCCTTCACCACCTACTGTCTGTGTCCGTAGGTAAGACCTTTGGTGAGATGGAAGCTCTGCCTGGTGGCAAGGGTGAAGGTTCTCTTTGTGGAATTTACAGGGAGGGCTCTTACTTCACAGTGCTGACCTGGCTCCTGCTAGTGCCAAGTGCACAACATGGCAGCACAAGAGACCAACACTAAGCCCCCAATGCAGCACGATCCTGCAAAGGGACCAGCCAGCCACTCACTGGATCGTTGATTTATATTCTACCTGGATGGGCCAGTGATTCAACTTGGCTGGAATTGATACATATTCTGCTACAGATTTGCCCTTTTTGCCCACATTGACCAAAACCATTATCTGAAGGATCTGTATGGATCCTAAAAAGCATTGTCTCCGACCATGGGGCATGCCAGCATGTATATGTCTGTTGTAGACTAATGACTCCTTCCAAAATTATCCATATTGTAATCCTCAGAACTTGGAATATATTATCTTACTAGAGGCCCTGTGCACGAATTCGTGCATGGGTGGGGTCTGGCCCACCCGCCCCACTTGGGGCCAATTAGGCCTGGCTGGCCAGGGGGAGGGGCCATGGGTGGTTGGCCTACTGGCCCTGCCCCCTGGTCGAACTCCCAGTTGAGGGGACAATTTGCATATTAGCCTTTTATTATATAGGATTACATAGGATGTGGCAAAAGAGGCTTTGCAGGTGTAGTTAAGTTGAGGATCTTCAGATGGGGAGAGTATCCTGGATTATCCAGGTGGGACCAATATAATCACAAGAGTTCTTATAAGACGGTGGTTCTCAACCTTGGCTGCACATTAGAATCACCTGGGAATCTTTTTAAAATCCTGATTTCTGGGCCTCATCCTCCGGAAATTCTGTTTCTTTGTTACTAATGTTGTGGCCCCACCCCATAACAAAGAAACAGAATTTTCGGAGGATGAGGCCCAGAAATCAGGATTTTAAAAAGATTCCCAGGTGATTCTAATGTGCAGCCAAGGTTGAGAACCACTGCTCTTGAGTGTGCCCTTGTGGATATATAGAGTTGTAATCTGCTATGGTCTAAAGCTGTCCACCTAGTGCACTAGCTCTAGGACCTCAAGGGAGGTGTAAAGTCAGCCTCCCACAACCAGGGAGGGCAGGAGCTACAAAGGGATCTGCAGGCAGCTGCCATTTGCTGTTTTTATTGGGCTTGGAGGTGCCCAGGCGAGGCTGGTACTGGTGCCAGATCGTGGGTCTTTTGATAGGTTTGGGGCACTCTGTCACCAGCTGCAGCTTGTTTGATTTCAGGGAGCCTGAAGCCTGAGCCAGGACAGGTCTATTCATATGGAAAAGCTGCTGCAGACAGCTTGAGTGGTGCTGCAAATTGGATGGGGCGGGGTCTCAGGGTGGAGCAAACAGTGTGCTCCAGGCTCACGGAGACTCAGCTATGGCTGCCTGTCAGCCCTGGGACAGGGAAAGTCCCAGCACAGGAACAGTGATCCCTGTGAGTACCCCTGCCTGGCAGAAAGCCGCCCCCCGAGTTCCTGCCCTGATGCCAGGCAATTCAATTCCTCCACCTATGTGTCTGGGTTCCCCGGCGCTGAAGCTCAGAAGTGGGACCATGTAAGTTTGTGTTCGGGTCCTTTAAGGGGAGCACATGGGTCTCCAGCAGCCTGTCACTCAGCCACAATTCCTGCTGGTTTTTACAACCAGCCCATAGTCGCAGGGATTTCTCTTCCGAACTCTGGAACACGGGGTTGGGGGTCTGGTGTGGCTCCTCACAGGCTGCCTCCATAGAGACAATCTCCCCCCAAATGAAAACAAAAAAAAAAAAACAGTACAGGTGGGTATCAGACCAGCCTGTCCTGCACCTCCACTCCTGCTACCAGTCTCAGTGTGCTTTCTTCTTTCTCTAGTTGTAGAATTTCCATTCAGCAAGCTTTACAGTGGTTCCACATGATGGATGTTCTGTATTTGTTGTAATTTTGATGTGGTTGTGGGAGGCGTTACATATGCCACCATCTTGGTTCTCCCTTTTTTTAAATCTTTATTGTTGAAAGTATTACATATGTTCCCCCTTTTCCCCCGATTGACCTCCTTCACCCTGCACCCACTCCTCCCAGGCCTTTACCACACTATTGTCCCAGTTAATCTCCCAACACCACCTTCCCTCTGAAATTCGTCAGTCTTCCATGCTTCTCTGTCTCTAGATCTATTTTGTTCATCAGTTTATTTTGTTCATTAGAGTCCACATATGAGTGAGATCATGTGATGCTTATTTCTGACTGGTTTATTTTGCTTCAGGAGGGTGTATTCTTAAGGGAGAAAAAGTGTAAGAAGATAGCTAAAGCAGAGGACTTGTGTAGTATAATGTTAGGAAACATGGCTGTAAAGGGGTTTGGGGTAGGATTTACAAAACATCTTGAATCCTCCACTAGTGAATTTATATTTCATTCTGTAAGCAAGGAGGAATCATTAATAGGATAGGGGTGTGATTGAAGGGCCAGAAGCATTGGATTAAAACAGCCTATGAAAGTCATTTCATCCTGAGATATACCAGTGGCTCCCTTTTTTTTTTTTTTTTTTTTTTTTTTAAATCCTCACCCTGAGTGTATGTTGTTTTAGGAAGGGAAAGAGAGAGAAACATCAATCGGTTGCCTCCTATACATGCCCTGACTGGCCAGGGATCCAACTCTCAGCCTAGTTATGTGTGCCCTGACCAGAAACTGAGTCCACAGCCTTTTGGTTTATGGGACATGGTCCAACCAACTGAGCCAACTGGGCAGGGCCAGTGGCCCCAATTGATGAAAAACAGCCACTTGGTTAGGGACAACCAGACATAGAGTACATTCTCCTCCAAAGTGTCACAAAAACATCTTTCCACAGTATCATATCAGCCTTGGGACAAGAATGTTCTCTGTCTTTCCGTTTATCTTCTCACCTGTCTTGGCTGGCTGTGAGGCAGAAATTGTGCCCTTTTCCTGAGCTCTCAGACCTTGTGCCTCTTGCCAATATGTTTCTAACTCTAACGTAGCCTCTGTTTATAATTCCTCTCAGACAGTGAAATTTCTGAAGAGCTGTCACCTGGAGGTGGGGATGAAGAACAATGTCAAATGGGAGCTAAACCCTGAAATAGTTGCCCGCCATTTTCTAAAAAACGTGAGTGTTCCCAAACAGTACTATACCACTGAGGGTGGAAGCTACCTATGGGAAGAAAGCCTGGGATTGAGCTTTTTGTTAGAAACAGGTGTGAGTCCAGCTAGAGTTAGGGAAAGTGTTCTTGGCTAGTTTGCAGGGGTGTGGGAAGGAAACGGCTAGGACTAAGGTTGGTCACATAGAATCTGAAAACAGATAAGAAAATATGGTATAGTTTATTTCCTCTCAGGAAAACCTGAGAAAATATGACTTCACTGGAAAATTGTTCTTGTAATTGTGGTCTCTAGCCCTGTTTCTCTTTGTGAATCCACCTCTCTTTCTGAGAAATGAGGACTGAGTTTCTCTGCCACTATCTTCTTTGCCCTCTTGTGGGATCAGCCAGGATAAACTATACAGGAAATTCTAGAACCCTCTTTATGAGGTTGCCTATAACGACAGACATGTAAACAGAGCTCCTTTTTCTATGATTTTTTTCCAGCTTGGTGTTGTGGTAGCCCCACATGCATTAAAGTTACCAGAAGAGCCCATCACGCGATGGGGCGAGTATTGGTGTGAGGTGACGGTGAGTATTTTACATACTGTCTCCTTTTTCTGACTTGGTGAAAAGCGGGGATTGGGTGTTGTTGGCTATTACCTGCCCAACTCATCTCTGGGGATTCCTATTGTTTTGTATGCAGGTAAATGGGCTTGACACTATCAGGGTACCTATGTCTGTGGTGAACTTTGAGAGGCCCAAGACAAAAAGATACAAGTACTGGTTGGCCCAGCAAGCTGCCAAGGAAATGGCCGCCACCAGCTCCCAGACGATCTGAACCTACTCTCCCTCAAAAGTGGTGAAGCAGAATCTGAGGCAGTGGAGCAAAGATGAGCCAGCTCTGACCAAATACAGAATTTTAGAGACCATATGGGGACATCGGACTAAACTGCATATATATGTTGAATTCTCCAAATTTGTCATCTCCATCTTCGACTGTTATCACATCTCGCCTTATTGGGGCAGTCCTGCTCAAGAAGTACCAAGTTGTAGATATAAGGTAAATATTTAATAGATCAAAAACAGTCTAGATCCTATTTCCTCTTCCTCCATTGGAATTCATTGGAATAAATGGAAGAGCTAGCATTGTCTTTAGTGCTTGCCTATCCTCATTATCCAAATTGAACATTTATATCTCAAAAAGAAATACAAAGGTTGTGTTTTTTTTAGGTGTTTACTGAGCTTGAGTAGTCTAGGGACAGGACATCTACATTGTATGTCCTCTTGAGCCACTGGGGTTTGCTGCTAAAAAGAAAGAACACATTTGCAGACCACACCCCACAGTTGCTGTGGGCAAATTACTCAACTAACTGTTATGTCTTTAGTCTTAAAATTTACTCTCACCCTAGCTGGTTTGGGTCAATGGGTAGAACATCGGTCTGTGGACTAAAGGGTCCAGGTTTGATTCTGGTCAAGGGCACATGCTCGGGTTGCAGGCTTGATCCCCAGTGGGGGGCATGCAGAGGCAGCCGATCAATGGTTCTCTCTCATCTTTGATGTTTCTATCTCTCCCTCTCCCTTCCTCTCTGAAATCAATAAAAATATAATTTAAAAAAAAAAAAAAAAACTTTCACCCTGGCTTAACGGATAAAGCATCAGCCTGTGCACCACAGGATTGTAGGTTTGATCACCCGGGCTGTGTGTGCAGGAGGCAACCTATCGATGTGTCTCACATATCAGTGTTTCTTTCCCCTCTCTCCCTCTGTCCTCCCCTTCCTCTCCCTCCCTCTCCTTGTTTTTCTCACTCCCTCCCTTACACTTTTTCTAAAAATCAATAGAAAAAATATCCTCAAGTGAGGATTTAAAAAACACACACAAAAACTTACTCTCATAATCAATAGAAAAAAATATCCTCAGGTGAGGATTTAAAAAACACACACAAAAACTTACTCTCGTTAGGTATGTTGATAAAGTCATCAATATGAGTAAGCACAATGGATTCTACTTTTCTAAGGCAATCTGAATTAAAGCTTAAGGGTAAATGTTGGCTAAAATAAAAATGGGATGAAAGAAGTTTAAAAAAGAAACTTCTGTATTGTTTCTTGAACCAATTCCTAACATTTTGGAAAAAAAAATCTTGGTTTCCAGACCAAAGTTAAGATAGGGGCTGGTTGTTAGGTAATTATAGAATATGTGTCGTGATAAGAGATGAAGTAGTTCTGCGTAAGTTCAAGGTCCATTGGTAGGAAAAATACCCAACTGTTAACAAATGGATTATGTGAGAGACACTCAAATACAATGAGAGGTCATGCAATTCAGGTGGCTAGAGATGGGACCATTGACACTGCTATCCTTACCAGAAACTCAGAGCTTGGTTGCTGTCATCCTTTTTGAGCCAGTTAAGCTACCACTCCAAGACCATTAAGCACTTATATGCACTTTCATTCACATGAGGCCATCCCAACTAAAGAGAGGTCTGTCGGTAGTTGCACTGATAACTACCCAACCTCTCACTTGCCAGAACTCCATAACCTGGCTCTAGCACAGGTATTGTTTGAAACTTGTCATTTCTCTGATCCCCATCCCTATTGTCATTGAAATGGAAAGCTCACTGAACACAGCATCTTTCCACATCATGAAGCGCTCTGAAGCTGAGCAATCGGCACAACATTCCACACAACTAATCTCAAAGTGTTTAAATACTTGCCATGGGGTGAAGTCCTGGTGGGACAGATTGAGTTGGGGATTTGCATGCAGGAAGTTTATTGGAGGAGTTTTCTGGATCAACACCTGTGCGGGAATGAAGGAAGCAGGATTGGGTAGAGAGAGAAGTTGAGCTGATATAGTATCAACAAAGACCTCAGTCAGTCCCACAAGCTCAAGCTAGGATGGCTCTGCAGAGATGTGTATCCTATTGAAACAAATGGCCAGACCAATATACCCCCACATAGACTAGAAAAGGGGCATAGACCTAGGGTGAGTTTATCAACTTCAGGCAAAGGCAGTTCCCAAAGGGGTATTCAGATCAAAGCAGTCACCCCTATACCCCTGCCAGGGTGGTATCACAGAAAGCAAAGTGGGGAACCATGATTTTCATCCCACCAGCCAGTACGGAGCTCTCCCCCTCCATGGTGTCAGTAGGGAACCTGGATATCTGCTTCCACCTGCCTTCCCACAGGGTAGTATCAGAGGAGACCTACTGAAGAGTTAGGACTCCCACCATTACCTAGCAGTAATGAAGTCACATCCATCATAATGCTAGTGGAGACCATGAGGAGAGCTGCAATCCACCAGCAGTAACGAGAGCTCAACTTACCTTGGGTATCAGTGGAGGTGAAGTAGGGAATCTAAAATTCCACTTCAGTCTCAGAAAATACAAAAATGTTCGTTCCCACTGATGAGTTCCAATTCTTAAAAATATAATCATACCAAGAACTAGGAAGATCTCAAACTGAATTTTAAGAAGACAATAGATGCAAAGATTGAGATGACAGATTACCAAGAACTAGGAAGATCTCAAACTGAATTTTAAGACAATAGATGCAAAGATTGAGATGACAGACATCAGAATTATCTGATGAGGATTTTAAAGTACCCACCATGATAAAAATGCTTCAACAAGCAATTATGAACGTGTTTGAAACAAATGGAAAAAAATAGTTTCCGCAAAGAAATGGAAAAATCTCCACAAAGAAATAGAAGATGTAAAAGAGAACCAAACAGAAATATTAGAAATACAAGGCCCTGGCCAGGTAGCCCAACTGGTTATAATGTTATCCGATAATGCCAAGACTGTGGGTTCAGTTCCTAGTCGGCTCTGATGAGGATTTTAAAGTACCCACCATGATAAAAATGCTTCAACAAGCAATTATGAACGTGTTTGAAACAAATGGAAAAAAATAGTTTCCGCAAAGAAATGGAAAAATCTCCACAAAGAAATAGAAGATGTAAAAGAGAACCAAACAGAAATATTAGAAATACAAGGCCCTGGCCAGGTAGCCCAACTGGTTATAATGTTATCCGATAATGTCAAGACTGTGGGTTCAGTTCCTAGTTGGCGTACATACAAGAATCAACCAATGAATGCATAAGTGGGACAACAAATCAATGTTTCTCTTGCTCGCTCTTGTTCTCACCCCTTCCTCTCTCTAAAGTCAATAAAATAAAAAAACTAGAAAAATAACCAAAATGAAAAATTCAGTGGATGGATTCAACAACAGAATATAAAGACAGAGAAAAGAATCAGTGAGCCATACCTGGTTACCCTTCAGAAGGGCCTTCAAGGGACAGCACATGCCCCTCTGGATCTCTTGCATGAATTCTGGACAGACTGCTCTGTCTCCTTTTCAATCCCAGCTGTCACAGTCCCAGCAGGAAAGAGATGGCACACATGAAAGATTTTCTGGAAGGACTTTGGCAAAGGGACTGTTGACAGGTGTGAGAGCAGAGGCAGACAGCCAACCAGGGAGGTGGTACTCCTGAAACAGACCATCCAAGGTCTCAAGGGAATTGGGCCATGTGATCACGTAAGAGTGGGCATGTGAACAAGGGGTTGGGACCAGGGAACACACAGGATGAGGATGGAGGAGGGGCCACGTGAAGATTGAAGGGCTGCGGCCAGGAGCCCCCAGAAACTGAAGAGGCAGTAAGAATCCTCCCCTAGAGAGCACAGCCCTGGAAGTGGGCACAACAACAAGGGGGCAGGGCCACATGATCTAGGGGAAGTGGGCACTGTTTTCCGTTTCACAGTAAAATAGCCCTAACCTGCAACATGAACACTTTTGGTTTACACCCTTTTCTCACCAGCATGGCCACACTTGTGACTCTCTCCTCGGTGACTGTTCCCTGTGCAGGTCAAATTGGTCCTGCTTCCCTGAAATAATAGCCGCTATCTATGAAGGCCTACTATGGGCTAGAAATGGCTCCAGAGCCTGGGTATAGTGACAACTCACAACAAATCCACAACGGACATGCTATCACCCTATCGATAAACTCAGCAACCCAGGAGAACAACAGGAGTGGTGTAAGAATGCTGAGAGTTCATTCTTTTCAACAAGCCCTTAGAGAGAGGCTAATATATGCAGAGCACCTGGTTCTTCTGGATTTAAGCTGAATTTCCCGTGGGTGCTGAAAAACTTCGGGTTTACACACTCATTGCACATGCCAACCTGCTCCTGGGGAGATGCTTTTACAAGTAGGATGTGAGCATTCTTAGAGTTCCTTCATGTTAAGGGTGTGTGAAGGTAACATCTAGTAGCAGCCCCTCTTTTTACAGTTAGGAAAGCCAAGGCGCTAAGAGGCAAACACCGAGGTCAAAGGAGGGAAGACTTCAGGCAGAATTTCCTTGGAGGAAACAAGAATTGCCCTTCAGGTTTAATAATGGACAGCTATGGGATTAGATAGTAACTTGGTGCCTACAATTCCGATTCAACTGTTAACATTCAGTTCCCATGTGGGGACACATTTTATGGCCACCTCCTTGTCGTGCCCCCACCCCACCACCACAGTGCCAGTCAAGTGCCCCTCCTTTATGTGCCCATAATGGCTTGGATGTTCCTCGTATCATTTCACTTTTGAAACTATTATAATTATCTATCTACTAGTGGCCTGGTGCACGAATCCGTGCACATTGAAATTAATTAGAATAAATATTTTAATATCACTATTTGCCCTTTCTCTATAAGTGTCAACCAAATTCACAATCAACAATGACAGATGGAAACACACACGTGTGATTGGCACCAGTGAGAGCTTTATATGTATTGCACATGTGTGAGTCAACTTAGCCTTTTCTAGATATAAACTGGCTTAATTAGACCTGCTTTCTGATTTAGCTAAGCTTTTTCCAGCCCAGTGAAGCACCCCAACTTCTCTTTCAGATAATTCTCAGCAACACAGCAGTAAATATCAACACAAAGCAGATTATTATTGTAGATCATGCAGGGAGAACAAAGGGTAAAATATTCTACTGCAGCAGTGTTTGACTATATTCTGCGCAGTGAGAAAACCTGAAGCCATATTCAAGGTCCACCATTTCTTACTTCTTGTCAGTCAGGTCAAGTTTCTAAGCTTTCTAAGTCTCCATTTTCTGGCTAATGAAAAGAAAATAGGATTCCACCAAGTCACCTATCTAACTACCGCAGGACTTCTGTGAGGATCAAATGAGATGAGGCATGGGAAAACGCTTCACAGACATTTGGTTAAAGTGTGAAATGTTTCCACCTGGCTATAAAGCAAGTCGTATTCCTGGACTGAAGAAACTGCAAGGAGGCTAGTCCCGAGGGAAAGGAAGGCGGGCATTGCTACATGACATCATTACCCTGACTGTCCCTTAGCATATTAGCCTTTTATATATACAGATTTGTCTTCACTCCTTGAGGAAAGAGTGTATTTTATTCCCCAAACTGCATCCTGAGTACATAATATGCTCTGATATCTGTTGAATAAATGAGTGAATAAGTAAATGAGTAAATGAATTACCAACCTGGCAAGGTTCCTTTTCTTCCAACACTGAAGGAGGAGACATCTAAGGAGCTCAGGAAGCAGCACTGCCAGAGGTAAGGTCCTGGATTTGGTAACTTGGGGAGAAACTTACTATTACAGGAATCTGTAAATCTGTGAATATTTTCCCACTCCTAGCCCTGTTTCTCTTCCTTCCTGCTTTTCCCACGCAGGCCTAGAACAGGCATTCTCCCAGTGGTGTCTTGAGTTCGGCCTCCCCAGGAGAGGGCAGCAGAGGCCCACCCAGCTAGGAGAGGGCCTTGCTTTCTGGATGCTGTCCTTCCTTCCCACCTCTTGAACAGTGAGACCAAGGCCGTCCTTACTGCACGCCCGTCTTGGCGTGAACAAGACTGACAAGGCCTGCTTTCGCTGGAGCCACAGGCAATAATGAGAAAATAAGCAAACCAGACACATGAGACAGCGGTAGGTGCTGTGTAAAACAAAACAGTGACATGAGAGAATGGCGGGGGGAGTTTACATATTTTTTACGTGCCTGGGGAGGCTCTTCAGCTGGAGTCAGGACTCTCAGAGAAAGTGACAAGAAGCTACGTAGGACACTGTTGGCTACTCAATACTCAGCCTCCCTTAAGCAGTCCTGGCCAATGAGATGTTAGTGGAAGTTGGCGGAGTGGGCAGAGGGAAGCCTTTGCTTCCCAGAAAAGAAAGACAAGTCTCACTGCAGAGTCCCTGTCTGGTCCTTCACCTCCTCCTTGACCATGAGGAGGAGAGGAAACTGCTCAGAGGCAGGCGCCGAACAACACCATCAGCCACCACCTCCACACTTGCCATGTGAGAAAAGCAAGCCCTATTTGCTTAACAGGGTTACTCTTTGCAGAGTTCTCTCTTCCCTTCCCTGCAGAGCACCCCAACTTGGACCACCAGCCCCGTGAAGACCTGGGCAAGAGAAATGCAGGCAGAGTCCAAAGACCCTAAAGTGGGAACGACCTTGGCATGTTTGGAGGAAGAGAGAAAAGGTGGGCATGGCTGGAGCGTGGCGAGGGGGGTAAAGTCAGAGAGGTGCAGGTCTGGCAAAGCTTCGTGCCCCTGGGTTTTATTTAAGTGCATGGAAGACTGCCAGAGGGTTTTAGGCAGAAGAATGACATACTCTGACTTAGGTGTCTTAAAAGAGCATTCCAGCTGTGACATGGGAAATGAGTCAGGGATGCAGCTCTGCGGCTGACTTAGCTGCTCCCACTCTTCTCTTGCCACCTTTTGCTCTAAAACAGTGGTTCTCAACCTTCCTAATGCCGCGACCCTTTAATACAGTTCCTCATGTTGTGGTGACCCCCAACCATAAAATTATTTTCGTTGCTACTTCATAACTGTAATTTTGCTACTGTTATGAATCATAATGTAAATATCTGATATGCAGGATGTATTTTCATTGTTACAAATTGAACATAATTAAAGCATAGTGATTAATCACAAAAATAATATGTAATTATATTTGTGTTTTCCGATGGTGTTAGGCGACCCCTGTTAAAGGGTCGTTCAACCCCCCAAAGGGGTCGCGACCCCCAGGTTGAGAACCGCTGCTCTAAAAGCTAGAGGAGTTAAAGTTCCCTTTCCTGGTCTCTGTTGCACTTGGGGTGAACCACAGGACCCCCTGAGACACAGGGGAGAGGATTTTCAGAAACATTTTCTTTCCTGATAAAAAGGGATGGACTCAGCTGGTCTGGCTCTCCTCCCTTCTCCCCCCTTGGAGCACAGGACTGGCCGCTGGGAGTGCAGGGCCCTCTCAGACTGGGCGGTCACAGGCCACGGCCAGCAGTGGACAGTTGGAAGCCTGGCCTGGGTGCCTGTCGGCATCATTAAACCTACTGCCAGCTGCCAGCCTTAGTGGGTGAGGAAAATAACCCCCTATCTGCGTAAGACAATCTCCACCTGATTCTGACATGCAGCCTGCGTGGAAAATGATGGCTAGACTGTCAAAGTTCTCCTGGGAAACTGTGGGGGTGGGTGAGGGTGGAACCCACCAACACACTGCTCTTCACCTACATCACTCCCACCTCCAGGGACCAGGTCCTTCCTTGTCCTCAGTCCCCTGGTTTCTCAGTGACCACAGGTGGGCGAGAGAGCAGAGGAAAGGGGGCAGCATGGGCAATAATGGTATCAGGGCCTAAAGGAATCAGGTGTGATGTCAGCCCAAACTCCTGTATTTTTCACCTCCTCTAAGCCAGCCTTAGTAGGTGAGAAAAATAACCCCCTATCTGCATAAGACACTATAACTTGGGTTTTGTTAAATAAAACTAAATACATTCTCAGCTTCCTTAGTGGACATGCGAGTCAGCAGACAGCTAAGCCTTGGTGCAGGTGAGAGACGACGGTGACTGGACTACGGCGCTTGTCTCCCTACCGGTCTTTCCAGTCTAGTCTCAGTTTACTCTAATTTGTCCTCCAGAGTATGACACTTTCTAAATACAAATCTCTTCATTGACTCCTGTTGGCTTAAAATCCTCTGCTGGCTCTCCATTGCCCACGTGATAAAAAACGAACCTCCTTTGTCTAATACACGGTGCCCTTTGTGATTTGTCCCCACCTTTCCCACTGCTCCACCCTTGCATTTCACACTCTTCCAAAAGGACACACCCCTAGTGAACATCTCCCACATGCCAGGTACGTACCAAACATTCTTCATCCTTAATCCAACAGCCCTGAGAGGTGGGTATTCACACTCTAAGTTTACAGATGAGAAACTTAATGCTCAAACAAGTTAAGTGGCACAGCCAAGACCACACATCTAGTAAGTGGTGTGTCCGGGTTTAAACTCTGGTCTTTACTGCAAAACAAATTAGAGGTTTATTTTCCTCACTTGCCAAGTCTGAAGGCAGGTGCGTGCCGGGCTGTCCGGGTGCTCCACGATGCTGCCGGGGCCTCGGTCTTCTGCAGAGGACTGGCTCTCACCCTCCTTGTCGTTTTGAGGCCTTACAATGGCTGCTCAGCTCGACATCACATTCAGGTTCAAATCAGGGAGAAAGGGGAGAAAAGGGCGGGCTACACTAGCTTAATCTGTCACAACCCCCTCCTATATTTTTGTTATGAAAGCAAAGCTTTCCTAGAAACCCCCAGCACACGTACCTGTAGCTAGCTCATGGACACGTGGCTGCCCCCTAGCTGCAAGGGAGCCTGGGAAATTGGGGAATATAATTGTGGTTGGCTTAGATAAATAAAGTCCACTGCTTGGGGTCCAGCCCCCTGCGGCCCTCAATAAAACTGGTGTTCTGTTAGCCAGGAAGAAAGGGGTGATGAGGAGCAGGTGACAAACGGGGTCTGCCACCATCATCTGCTCAGCAGAATGGAAGCACTTGTGGGACTCTGGCTGCCCCACGCCTCTCCCCACATCTGCAAATCCTTTCTTACCCATCACAGGCCAGTTCCTGTGAGCCCTGGTGCTCTTTCTTTTATCTTTTCCTATATTATTGCAGGTCGCTTCTCCCAAGAAGGGTTCCAAGAGTGTCTAATACAACACTTCACACCAAAGGCCCTCAGTGGATGTGTTTTGTTTTGTTTTGTTTTTTTGTTTTGTCTTGTTTTGGGGGGGTTTTTTTGCTGAAGACTTCGTTAGGATTTTCTAAACAGAGCAATAACCACTGATGTGTGAGTCTGAAAGCACTTAAAA
Source organism: Myotis brandtii (assembly GCF_000412655.1). Classification (NCBI taxonomy): domain Eukaryota; kingdom Metazoa; phylum Chordata; class Mammalia; order Chiroptera; family Vespertilionidae; genus Myotis; species Myotis brandtii. The sequence continues at coordinate 514,046 of NW_005370478.1, read as the reverse complement.
TAATGCTTCAGGTTCCTATTCCATAGCTTACTATGTGTGGTTTTTAATAGTTATCTAAATGCTCTATTTTGTTGCCTTTTCTACTACTGCAGCTGAGAACAAGACAGGCAGGGACAGGGAAATACAGTCTCTGCTTTGGGCTGTGCTTCTGTTGCCATGGTGATGTTGACAAATGACACACAGGTGACAGGTGCTTCATACAGTGGAGCCAGTGGGTGACGGAGGCCAGGCACAACATAAACAGGCAACACCCATGCCTCCCGGCCTGGAAAGGACTTCCTAACGCCACTGGTCCATGCCCCTGCCTTTTAGCTGAAAACCACATGGATGGAGGTCTCGTTTCTAAAAATCCTCAAGAACAAGGTCTACCACCCCTGAGTCACCTGTTAGGCTCACACTTCACAGTATTCACTGACCCTGGATGGGTTTGCTATGTCTAACCTCATTCTCCCTGGCTGTCCTTCCAGCCCAATTCCTCTTATGGTCTCTATGGAAATAAAAGTTAATCACCTGCACACTCTGAACAGTAACCCAGGAGGTAAGATCAAGAGAAAACAAAAGCCATCGAGGAAGGGTGGCCTGGTTCAGCACCACCAGCTGTGGTCCTCAGGGTCCCCAGCCCTGTTCTTCCATCCACTCTTGGCTCTGGGAGTGGGTGGTCTGGAGGGGTGGGGAGTCCACCTAGTGGGCCACAGGTGGAAACAGCTGGCTGACCCGAGAGGCCCAGGGGCTGCCCCCGAAAGAGAAACAGGCCTACTGCCTACCAGGTCAAAGCCGGGGCAGCGCCGTCCTCCTCCTGAGTGAAATGAAGCAGAGACAGCAGGAAGGTCTGTTTTTAATGAGTATCTTTAAAAGCCTTTGCAAAGTAGACAGAGCCCAAGGCAGCTTGGAAACCCACACTGATGACAACAGACTCTCACTTCCAGATGCCCTGCAAGACAGAAATGGTTCTGCTAAATCCGGACTGTGGCTTTCTCCCACCTCCCATTAAAAAAAGAAAAAAACCCCAACCTTGGAAATCACTTCAGATCATCCTGCCTGTGAAATGTGTGGCGGCCCTAATGGCCTCGCCTGGTTTAAAGGGGAGGGGAGCAGGAAAGCGCCCAATCCCAGATGCAGAGGGCAAGTGCTCCCACCTTTCCCAGGGCCTCTTGGCCCCACCACCAAGGACTCGGGGAGAAGGCGTCTGCAGAGCAGAGCACCCTGCGATTCTGCAATCAGAGAGCAAGGGCTGGATCCGAGGAGATCCCACCCCCATTCCCCTGTCACTCTCTCTACCCCTCACTACTCCCACTTCCTTTCTCTTCCTTTCACCACAGAACGAAGACATGCTAGACACACCCTGTGCCTCTCCTCAGTCCCTAATCCCCAAAATAGTGCCAAGAAAACGAAACACTGGCATGAAACTTCTGCTTCTCCGTTTGCTTTCTTTCACACCCTGGGCCCAGAAAGCCAGGGCTTCTGTTCACAAGAGTAAAGGAGTCTCTGTCTGCAAAGAGGTTGACACCCACCCCCGGGCTGGATCCTTTCTGGTCTCCCTCAGCAGCTGAGCATCGTGATTCTGCTAATTAAGCCTCTTTCTTCTGCTTAATTAGCTGCGTGTGAATCTTGTTGGGAAGTCTTGGATCCGTGAAATAGTCTGGGATAAGAATCAAAGAGAAGAAATCATCTAAGCCCAAGAGACAAAGGCTGGGGGGCAGCTTACTCTGCTAAAAAGTTAGGCTGGCTCGGTCTTAGCCGGCTGTGACTAGTGGCCCCGCTTTGCCACGATGAGATGTCACAGCAACTTCTGAAATCACTGCCCCCTTTACCACCACCCCACACCGCCGCCTGCACCTCCCTCCCCAGCCGTCCTGGGCCTGCCAGCGCCAGCGTTCCCAGGAAGAGCTTCCACGGGGCGGCCCCCTCCCTCCACACCGCCCTCCTGGGCTTGCTGATGCCCAGGGAGCCATCGGAGGGCTGAGCTCTGGCTTTTCTGCTCCCGGCCCATCTTGGGGCCCAAATAAATGCCAAGTGTTATTCTTGTCTCCACTGGGCCTGCCCGCCCCTGTCTCTGCCTGTCACGCCCTCTCTGAGAATATCCTCTCAGAGGAGACAGGCTCTGGGAGAGTGACGACAGAAGAGGGTGTTAGACTCACAGCATAATGTGAACCCGAGGCAGCATCTGCCGTGGCAGCAAAGACGTACTTCGGTTCAGTTGGAAATGGTTGGCGGATGTAACCAACTCCCAGGGCTCCCAGGGCCCAAGAACCCGCCCAGCCCAGCCCCTCCCCTCTAGATACCACTGACCTTAAGCCAGCTCGGGGCAGTGGAGCCCATTAGAGTCACCTGGGGAGCCTTTAAAACTGCAGAGGCCAAGCCAAGCCCCACCCCAGGCTAATTAAGTACAAACCTCCGGGTGGGCCTGGCCTCTGTGTTTTAAAAGCTCCCAGGTGATTCTCATGTGCAGCAGGGGAGAACCCTGCTTCCAGATTCCCAGGGAAGGAGCTGCCACTACATTCGGTTGGGAATCTCAAAATCCTTAACCCTCGCCGTAAGCAAGTTCTGCCTCACTTCTTACCTGTCCCCATTTTGAGGAAACGACCATGGACGAAAGAGCCTTCTGCAGAGAGCTCCCTTGGGGGGCACCGGGTGAAGACATGGCCCAGACTTGCAGGGAGAACCCTGGGCTTGTCCGAGTCTAAATTCACAAGAATGCTCCTTGGGCTGGTTTATCAAACACTCGGAATGGGCCCCGCCTTACTCACCTGCAGCAAATTCTCGGATGTTTTCTGGCCTTTTCAGAAACATTTCTCTGGAAAACATGAAGGGACAGGGGTAGGGAGGGAAAGCAGGCTTTATGGCCGGCGGCTGTGGCCGGGTGAGGTTGTGCTGCAGCCAGAGGAAGCTTGTCATGTGTTCAGCAAACGTGTTCCCAGAACCAGAGACGGAGCCAGGGCGGGCAGCAAAGATGAGGGCAGCGGGGCAGACTGCAAGCCCACCGTCTCCTGAGTAGGTTTCACCGTGAAGCCCCAAGCCTTCAAAGGGTTCATCGTTTTGCCCGAGTTCAGAAAGCAAGTGACTAAAGGGAGAGAGGGCCTGGGTTTTGCCCAGCCTCCCCAGCTCTACTGGAGGGCCTGGGCCTCAAGCACTAAGGATTTGGCTTCCCTTCTTCTCTTCCACTTCAGCTTGAGAACTAGTGAGCACAGACTGTGTGTAAATAACTGCACTAGATGAGAGAGGTTGGGATATTTTTAAAGATAAAATGTAGCCCCACCTTAAAGGAATTACAGTCAAGATAAAGGCAATGGGTAAGTTCCCGAGTGTCCAACAGGCCACCTCCAGGCAGCGCTACAGGAGGATAGTCGTGTGTGGGAGTCAGGGACAGGAGGCTACTGAGAGCAGGACCCCAACATCTCCGCAGAGCTGGCACTTGAGAGGAGCCTTGAGGTGCACATGGGGTTTCAGCGCAGGACAAGGGCTGAGGGACAAGAGCATGCAGACCCAGGCAAGCCCCAAGCACAGGGGCTGGGAAGTGAAACCCCGTGTTCTATCGATGGTGAACTTCCCAAGGGCAGGTACTGGGTTGTATCCACCTTTGTACCCCCAGGACCCAGCAGAGCACACAAGGAGCGTCAGTGCCCCTCCATGAGGGTCAGTGGAATGATCAGGGAGGTCCGGTCTGGCCAGAGTAGGGGGCACAAGAAGGGAGTAGTGGGAAGCTAAGGAGGCTCTATTATGGGTTCATGAAGGTCTGGAAGAGACATTTATACTCAATTGAAAAGACAGTGGCGATGCATAAATAAAGTGTGGCATAGTCACACGGTGGAATACAGGACAGAAAAGGGAATGGGGATCTACATGATACTGTTGGGAAAAGAAGCCAGGCACAATGGAGTACAGATTGTAGAAATCCATGTATATAAAGGCAAACCAGATTTGTGCTCTTAGAAGTCAGGATGCTGGCGACCTTTTGGGGGGAAGTGGCCGGAAGGGCCTGAGGTGCTAGTCGGGTTCCGGTCCTTGATCTGGATGCTGGTGCCTGTGTGTCCCAGCTTGTGAAATGTATCCAGGTTAGGAGATGCCACTTTTCTGTACTCTGTATTTCAATAGAATGGTTTTGGTTTTGGTTTTTAAAAGCGATGGAATGGATCCACTGAAGATTTTTCCAGCCAAGGAATGATACGATCAGTGCTGTATTGGGGAAGATTCGTCAATCTAACATTTAATAAAGCCTTTCTCAAATTTCACTCTTTGCTATCATATCTCCAGCCTAAAACCTGAACTCTCTGGGTGCCTAAATCCCTACTCTTTCCATTTTTCAGGTTCAAGATTCAAGGTATTAAGAGTTCTGGCCCAGCCCATGTGGCTCAGTGGTTGACCCAGGAACCAAGAGGTCACCGGTTCCATTCCTGGTCAGGGCACATGCCCAGGTTGCAGGCTCAACCAGTAGGGGGAGTGCAGGAGGAGGCAGCCCATCAATGATGCTCCTCTCTCATCGATGTTTCTATCTCTCTATGCCTCTCCCTTCCTCTCTCTCTAAAAATCAATTTAAAAAACCATACTTTTTAAAAAGGAGTTCTATACGCTGTGTGTATGAGTTTAGACTAGAGAGCTGTGGCTGAATGGCCATAAATCACTAGGATCAGAAAACCCAAGTGCGGAGCTTGCTTCCCAACAAAAGTCCGGAGCTTCTGGTGGCTTGGAGTGAGCCCAGAGCAGAGACCTGCACCACAGGGAAGACCGGTGAGCTGCCCAGGATTCCGCCCCCTCTCCTCCCTTCCTCTCCTTCACTGGAAGGACCGTCGGGAGCATCCAGTACAGAAGAGGGCCTGATTCTGGTTCATCCTGGCACCACCCAAGGGAAATAACAAGAACACCAAGAGCAACCCAAACTTCAAACACTTCCTCTCCCCCTCCCACCTCCACCACAGAAAGAGAAAGGCCTGAAAGGGGCCAGGAGGGTTTCCTGTAGGGGAGTTCGGGAACAGCGAATGGGAAAGCCTGGTGCCCTCCTTGGCCTGGGGAAGGGGGTGATGAGGAAGGAAAGGGAAGGTGCCTCGGCTGCCCTAACAGCTAGGCACAGAGGTCCAGCTCCTGGAAACTTCCTGGAAGAGAAGCGGGGCCATCCCTGACAGGTGACAAATCAACGCCCTCTTCATTCACCCCCCAAGGATTCTAATCCTTCCATTTGTGAACAACACAGACAGACGGTGATTTGATTCAAGCTTTTATCATCTCTCTCCTGATGGAATTATTTCTAACTTGGATTGCAAGCTCCCCACGATAGGAAGGCCATTATTCTTATTTCCCTTTAGAAAAAAAGGTGCAGCCCAGCCAGCATGGCTCAGTGGTTGAGTGTCTACCTATGAACCAGGAGGTCAAGGTTTGATTCCCAGTCAGAGCACATGCCCGGGTTTCGGGCTCAATCCCTAGTGTGGGGCATGCAGGAGGCAGCCCATCAATGATTGATCATTGATGTTTCTATCTCTCCCTCTCCCTTCCTCTCTGAATTCAATAAAAATATATTTAAGAAAAAAAAAAGGTACAAAAAGTGATGGCCTGACCCCCAGGGCTGACATTGACAGAGGACTCTCTAAACTATCTTTTGCCCAGGCCTTACCCTAGACCAGTGGTCGGCAAACTCATTAGTCAACAGAGCCAAATATCAACAGTACAACGATTGAAATTTCTTTTGAGAGCCTAATTGTTTAAACTTAAACTATATAAGTAGATACATTTTTATTAACTTAATTAGGGTACTCCTAAGGCTTAGGAAGAGCCACACTCAAGGGGCCAAAGAGCCGCATGTGGCTCGCGAGCCGCAGTTTGCCGACCACTGCCCTAGACCAGTGGTTCTCAACCTTGGCTGCACATTAGAATCACCTGGGAATCTTTTTAAAATCCTGATTTCTGGGCAACGAAGTGGGAAAAACAGGGGCTTGGGTCCTACTTCAGCAACTTGGAGGTGGTACTTCACCTCTCAGAACTTAACCTGAAAGCCTGTAAAATGGAAGTGACGATAAGCTGTCTTTTGTAGAGTCGCTGGGAGGATCAGCAGGAGTGTACCAATGCCGTCACTGTGTGGGCACGGGGGACACCAAACATGGCTCCACCAGCTTAGAGCTTGGGTCCAGGGAGAGAAACGGAAGATCGACAATGCAATTACAGTACAGCGTGATAACTGCTGATGTCGGACACCAACACGGTGCCTGCAAATGGAAGCCATTATTATTATTTAAACCTTGCCGATGTGGTTATAGCCAAACAGTATTTGAGATCGTTCTGTTCTATTGTTTTCACCCCTTGCGGCTCCCCCTCGGTTCTTTGTCTTTCATCCCATTAGGAGACTTTTCTACTCAAACAAACGCCATACTGAAAGGCAGTGTGGGGGAAGGAGAGAGCATGCTCCGGGAGATGAAGGAAAATGGTCTTTCCCCCAAGACTTACAGAGGAGTGACTCAACTCTCAGTCTTTCTGCAACTATGTTCTCAGGTAGGGAAAGGCCAGACACCTGAATTTTTTAAAAGTTCTAATGATTTCATTAAGAGTCTCTGATAGAGAATGATGTTCTAGGCCAGCGGTTCTCAACCTGTGGGTCGCGAGCCCTTTGGGGGTCGAATGACCCTTTCACAGGGGTCGCCTAAGACCATCGGAAAACACACATATAATTACATAATGTTTTTGTGATTGATCACTATGCTTTAATTATGTTCAATTTGTAACAATGAACTTGGGGGTCACCACAACATGAGGAACTGTATTAAAGGGTGGCGGCATTAGGAAGGTTGAGAACCACTGCTCAATGGCTTGCCCATTGAGTTTCACAAAGCCCACTTCCTTCTTCCAAGTGTCACAAGGTATATAGTTACCCTGACAGCTACAGTGAATGAATATTAATATTTTTGAGACTTTAGAGGTAACTGAAGGAAACCTCTAGAGATAACTCAAGAAAACCCTGGATGCCACAAATCCCAGAGTTGGGAAGAATTAAACCTTAGGATATTTTGTACCTTTCAGGCCAGCAGGAAGCGATAGGGGTGCTTACAGAAGGGAGTCCCTCACGCTCACCTATCCCCAGGCTGGGCACAGTGCTGCCACCCCTTGCTCCATGCCAGCCTGGAATGCCACCTACCTGTAGAAACCACTTAGCAGCAGCTCCACTTCCTTGTGGGATCTTAGGTACTTCTCGTTAGCAATCCGCGTCTGAATCTGGGGACAAGAGCAAAGCGGCACATGCTCCGTGAGGAGGCAGATTTCGGGGTTCAAGCCCTGGTGGTGTGAAGGGCTGGGGAGCAACGCGCGCTTTTACCCGGCCCTCACGCAGGACAGTTGAACAGTTCAGCCCTGTTGTCTTAAGATCAACAGCTCCATGCTGCCTCCTGCTCGGCCTGAAGCGCCTTAACTACAGTCGCGTCTCCATTGTCGGGAACACCTGGTTTGTACCTAAGTTAACGTATCGGTCAGTCATTTCGGTCCACTTCTTGGTCCAGGTCCCTGTGTTAGTTCTTCCTGCACTTTGAGGCGCCCGCCAGAGCCCCGTCCAGGGATCCGCCGGGGTTCTCCCCGGGCCTTCCCCCCTTGGTCGGGAACAGGCTCCCCTCACTCGGGGTTCTCCTCCCTGTCTGGGCCCTTATCCTGGGGGAGCCGCGCTTGGCTGGAGGCGAGGGCGGAAGCGCACCCACCTTGTAGTCGCGCAGCTTTTCCAGCTGCTCGGGGCTCAGCGCCCCGGGGTCAGGCCCCAGCTGCCCGTCCTCCATTGTCGTCATCTTGTTGTGGTCGTCAAGGCG
>NW_005370478.1:500967-506213 GCF_000412655.1 Myotis brandtii | reverse complement strand
CCCGCCCCTCTCCAGCCGCGGGGAGGAGGCTGAGCGAAGCAATTCGGAGCGGCTCTGAAGCTGGGGACTGAGTTCACGAGGGTCTCTCTACAGGACTTCCTTCCCCAAATTTAGGGACTTATTTCCCGGCTTGATTGTATATGCAATGAGCCCTTCTTCTCGACATCCCCCAAGTCCAAATAGTTCATTTCCTATTTCTAGAGCAAAACTGGAAAGGCAGTCTCCCAGAATCTGGTTCCTGACCCTGTTCTTGGGCAGAAGCTGGATGATGCCTGGTAGCAGGGAAAGAGAATCCGGGCTTTTTCCCTCTCCGCCCGCCGGGAAGCCGAACCCTTCCCCCTGCCCTGTACACCCTCGACATTGAACTATTGGGTGCTTAACACGGAAGCACCCGCAGGGTGGAGTGAGCTGCGTTCTGCAAAGGAAGAAACAGTCTCAGACTAAAGATGCTGGAAAGGACCTGGGGGAACATCCTGCCCGAAGTTTCCCCTCCTGGACTCACTTTCTTGTGTAGGTTAACTTGATCCTCATAAATTCTAAATTATTTCTTCCATTCCGGTTGAGTAGAAGCGGGGAAAGGCAGTCGGCCTTCCAGGTGCGTTCTTCTAGTATCTGATTAAGAAGGGAAGCGAAACATAAAGCCGGAGAGCTGCAAATAGCAGCCTGAAAGGGCAGGAGCCTGGGGTCCATGCGCTTTTCTACGCCCCCAGGGAGCCTGCCAGCAGCGGTCTTCTGCGAGCCAGAGAAGAGCCCAAAAGGGGGGTCCGTGAACAGCTGCCCAATGAGCAAGGGCAGAGCCCGAGAAGCAAGCCCTGCGTTAGGCCTTGGCCTTGGGGTCTCTCGGTGGTCTGCCTCTATCCTCTTGGCAAAGACTGAGGAAAAGAGTGAAAATGTTGCCCTGGCCGACATGGCTCAGTTGGTTGAGCGTCATCCCATGCGCCCAGAGGTTGCCGGTTTGATTCCAGGTCAGGGCGCAGGCCTGGGCTTTGGGGCTCAATCCTCAGTGGGGAGCCTGCAGGAGGTAGCCTTTCATCCACATTTCCCTCTCTCTCTATCCCTCTCCCTTCTTCTCTAAAATCAATAAAAACATATTTTAAAAGAAGAAGTGAAAATGTTGGCAGTTCCCAAGCCCAGAAAAACCCAAAAGAAGCAGATTAGGTCGTGGCTACTGGCCTGTTCCCAAGAACCCCATCCAGGTTAGTAATCCCTTTGGTTGTTTGTGTTTTTCTGGAGAGAGAGTTAGTAGAGTGAGAGGTAGATAAGCTGCCATCTGTCGGAAGTGATTTTTTTCAGGCAGGAGCAAAGATTAATCAGAGGTGATGGTTCCTGTTGGCCAAGACCTGTCTCTCTCCACCCTCTACCCCCCAGAGTAGTGAATGGTGGAGCCTCTGGACCTGCATCATTCAGTGTGGTCACCACAAGCCACCTGTGCCCCCTGAGCACGTGAAATGTTGCTGTAAGTGTCAGATGTGGTGTGAGTGTAAAATACACACTAGATGTGAAGACTTAGTAAAAAAAAATGTAATGTATCTCATTAATAATCTTTATATTGATTACATGTTGAATAATGTTTTGGCTATACATCAATTAAATAAAAAATATTATTAAAAGTAATTTCTGGGGAACTTTCAACAATATATATATATTTTTTTTAATATATTTTATTGATTTTTAGAGAGGAAGAAAAAATAAATAATTTTTCTCTTGAAAATATTTTTGCCTGAGTTTTAAAAGCAAGACTTTTACATTTTTAAATTTTTTTTTTTTAAATATATTTTATTGATTTTTTCACAGAGAGGAAGGGAGAGGGACAGAGAGTCAGAAACATCGATGAGAGAGATCGATCAGCCGCCTTCTGCACACCCCCCAGTGGGGATGTGCCCGCAACCAAGGTACATGCCCTTGACCGGAATCGAACCCGGGACCCTTCAGTCCACAGGCCGACGCTCTATCCACTGAGCCAAACCGGTTCGGCAACAATATATTTTTTTTAATAAAAAATTTAATTTCCTCTCAGGGTCCCTCTGTCCTCCCCTCCCCGCAGGCTTGTTTTTTTCTATTTTTTTTAATGTGGCTCCTAGAAATTTTTAAATTATATAGATTTGCTGGTCTGGACTGGCACATCTACCCACACACACCTGCATATGCATGCACTTTTCTCTTCATCCCTCACCCCCAAACCAAAAGTAATTAATTTCCTCCTCTGCTGGTCTATGATTTGCTTGTGCTTTGAGAACCAATCAAGTCTTTCTTGACTGAGCACTTCTCATGGCCCAAATCCCAAATACCCATGTGTGTAAATGAGAGAGCCTACTTCTGTTTTCTTAACAGCTTCTCAGTCCTCCCTACTGCACACTCCATTTGAGGTAGGAACCACTCGAGGGAAGGAAGGTTATAGTATCAATTTTTTGTACTTTCTGCTGCAGATGTCTTCGCTCTGTTTTTCATTGGTGAGGCCGGCAAGCATTTGGTGACTAGCCACTCTGCCCACACATAGCACTACTACATTTTGCCCTTTCTGAAAAATAGCCCAGTTATTCAGCATTTCTCACTTCCTAAGTCTAAACCCAGGGGTGAGTTCTCCCTTTATAAAGTAAATAATCTTCTTTGTGAACCAATGTCACCCCAATAAATTCAATTAAAAATAATCTCTTTATGTAGGGCAATTTAGCGTTGAGTGCAGTGGAACAAGAAAGGCGGGGAGGGAGGGCTTGGGGACGGTGGGCAGAGAAAGTGCCTGGGGGACCCGGGGCTTTGAAGCCTCATTTCCTCCTGGAATGCGCCTCTGAGTCATTGGGCCTCCCCCCCCCACCCTCGTCCCCCCAGTCTGTACCTCCCAGGGCTTCCCTCCCTTGGGGACGGTGGGCAGAGAAAGTGCCTGGGGGACCCTGGGCTTTGAAGCCTCATTTCCTCCTGGAATGGGCCTCTGAGTCATTGGGCCTCCCCCCCCCCACCCCCATCTGTACCTCCCAGGGCTTCCCTCTCTGGGGGCTTGAAGGCAAACAGAGATGTGCCCACAGTCACCCAGCAAAGAGGCCCCACCTCTTCTCCCCTAAACCCTGCCTCTCCTCTAAGGCTGAAGCCTTCCATCTGGGGACCACAAACTAAGAGGGGGATTATGCTGCGGGCAGCTGACTCTCCGGTTGCTGACTGGGAAGAGGAGTGAGGGGAGTTCATTATAATTCATTTTCGCGAATGTTTAATATTTCAATTAATGTGATTAGCCCCAAGCCTAAATGAGCAGCAGGGCGGCAGATCTGCTGACAAGACACGGGGTAATGAGATCAGCGGGGCAGTGGGGTCTTCCTGCAGTCCATCCGCACAGGCGTGATCTGTTTATCGTCTCCATAAATACCAAGATCAGATTAGAAGCAAGGAAAGACGCACTGGGGGTGAGGGAGGTGAGTGGAAAGTTACTTCCCAGATGTGTTTGCACTCCCAGTTCCCTGGCACTGGCATCACATGCCTGACCACACAGCACTGGGTCCTCTTCCATCCCCCCACACACCCACCTTGGGAGACCCTACTGGGAGGACCTCAGTGCCCATGTGATGAAGTGTAATCATGTCTACACACACACACACACACACACACACACACATACGCACCTGCCGAATATGGCTTCAGACCACAGACACCCACATAAGGAAGGATGGAAAGTAGTCACAGTGAATCAAGCAGTAGGAAGAAGGCCATCTCCCACTCAGGGCTCAAATGGAGACACAGGAAGAAGAAAGGCCAGGCTTGACCACTCTCCCATTCCCACTAGGAGCTTTTTACATTTTAATCCTCACGGGAGGATCCGTTGTTATTCATTTTAGAGAGAGAGGAGGGGGGAGAGAGAAACATCCATCCATTGCCTTTGACCAGGAACCAAACCTGCGACCTTCCGGTGCACAGAAAGACGCCCCAACCGAACCCAATGCGCCACCTGGCCAGGGCCCCCCGGAGTTAAAGGCGTGGCCTGGGGCGCTGGGCTGCCTGCTCCACTCTCAGCCAGATCTCTTCCCAGCTGCATGAGCTAATAATGGAACCTCCGCCATAGGGTGGTGCTGAGGTTAAACAAGTTAGTAAACACATAGCACTTGGAACCAGGCCTGGGGCACAGTAGGTCCCAGCTAAATGCTGGTACTCTTACTTCTCCTCCTGAGGGAAGCCTGCTCGCGGCGACAGCTGAGCAGGGGGCTGCTGGGAGTCCGTTGGGGCATTTTTCAGACACACCAGCACCCCTGTGAAGACACTGCTCCCCTCGGAGGGAAGAAGGGGATGACGGGAGGCAGGGTGTTCTAAAAAGCGTCCGAGCCCCTGTGGTGAGCCCTGGCAGACTGGTGTCAGCAGGTGCTCCCTGCGTTAGGGGAGCTGTGCTGGGCCCAGTGCATGGGGGGGGGGGCAAGCTCCCTCGAGATCATGAAACATAGTTGTTTAGGGGAGTAAGGGCCCCCAAATGTGCTTCCCCCACCTCTCTTCGCTCCCTGACTCAATTCCAGTCCCACTGGAGGAAGGGGGGGGGGGGCAGGAAGAAGAGGGAGGGAGATGGCGTTTCTGCCCCATATCATAGGGGAGCTTGGCTGTGTGGTTCTGAATGAACCGAGAGCTACTCTTGCCCGAGGTTCCTGGCATCAGTGTTCATCCGAGGAGTGTCTGTTAAGCACCTTCTATGTCTGAGCAGGACACTGTGCGAGACACTGTGAACAGCAAGACGCTGGATTAAACGGCCCCGGTCTTCAAGGAGCTGACACGTGAGAGCTGGCGCCTCCCTGCCCACCCCCCTGCCCGCCGCTCACACACAGCCCCCCGGGGAGGGCAGGGGGCGTCGGCAAATGCCAGCGAGACACAGCTTTCCCGGCTCCTCTTCTGGAAGATACACCTCCTCTCTGCGTCCATCTCCCCGCTCTCCCTTCTCCGCCCCCCTGGCCACCTTTCCTCTCGGGGTCCCTCTGCCCTGTCCCCCCAGGTTGTGCCCTGCTTCCCTCCCAGTTACACCTCCCTCCACCCCCGCCCCTGCCCAGCTGTTCTGTGCCCTCCTCCTCTCCCCGTTTCTGTCCTGACCCCCCACTCCCGGTCCCCCTGGTGCCGGCTCCCTCCTCCCCGGTCCCCTCTCCCGGGTCTGCTCCTCCAGCACCGGGGACAGCTCCAGCCCCCGGAACAATGGACCCCGCCTTAGGGCTCCTCTATAAATTCCCCATCCTCGTGCCTGGCCCGGCTCCTGCCTGGGGAGCGGGAGGGGGAAGGGCCCCCATCCCCCG
>NW_005370478.1:492473-500521 GCF_000412655.1 Myotis brandtii | reverse complement strand
GCCCCTAACCCCCCAGCCTCCATCCCCTTGCCCTCCTCCCGCCGTTCCCCAGCTCTCATCTCAGCCCCCGGTTCCCAGGGCCCCTGGGACCACCCTACCCTCCAGGTCTTGGCCATCCTGACCCCCATCCTGGGATTTTTGCCAAATCTCTGGGAGGAGACCATTTGTTTGGGCTATGCCCCCTGGTGGCATGACAGTGCCTGCCTAGACCCTTGACCCCTAGCCCTCAACTCCCCGGCCTCCTTTGTGTGACCAGCTGCCCCTCCGCTCAGCACCTTGGTTAGGGGCCCGAGGGGAAGCCAGCGCCCACCACTTGCTCCCTGGCCCCCACCGCTTGCCTTCTCGCTGGGCAGCTCCCCTGGCCTCCAGGCCTCTCCCTGCTCCCCTCGGCCCCTCCTCCCGGGCCGCCCCAATGAAGGAGCCGGATGCCATCAAGCTGTTTGTGGGGCAGATCCCGAGGCATCTGGAGGAAAAGGACCTGAAGCCCATCTTCGAACAGTTTGGTCGGATCTTCGAGCTGACTGTCATCAAGGACAAGTACACGGGGCTGCACAAGGGTGAGGGGTCGGGCCAGGCCGGAGAGGCTTCAGGGAGTGGGCTGGGCGGCTGGGAGGAGGGTGGAAGGGGGCCGAGGGATGGAGTGGCTGGAGAGGGCCGATCTGGAACGAAAGGAGTTTCTGGGCTGGGGCGTGTGATGAAGGAGTTAGAAGAGGACTCAGCGAGGGTGGCCAGGGGGCCCGGACCAGGACTAGGGAGGGCCTCCTTAGAGAAAGAGTCGTCAAGGGGGCTGAGAGATGTGGGTCCCAGGGACCAGGAGGTGATGTCGTGGATGAACGCAAGGAACGATGGAGGGATGAGAGAGCTGGTTTGGGAGGTAAGGAGCTGGGCAGTGTGTGTGCGCGCGCGTGCATGTGTGTACTGAGGGTGTGTACTGAGTCTTAGTAGCCAAACTACTATTGGGATGGAGGTCAGGACACAGGGTCAGGAGCTCAACCTGGAAAGAGTAGACGTGGACTAGGCAGGGCGCCGATCTGGAATGAAAAGAGTTTCTGGGCTGGGGCGTGTGATGAAGGAGTTAGAAGAGGACTCAGCGAGGGTGGCCAGGGGGCCCGGACCAGGACTAGGGAGGGCCTCCTTAGAGAAAGAGTCGTCAAGGGGGCTGAGAGATGTGGGTCCCAGGGACCAGGAGGTGATGTCGTGGATGAACGCAAGGAACGATGGAGGGATGAGAGAGCTGGTTTGGGAGGTAAGGAGCTGGGCAGTGTGTGTGCGCGCGTGCATGTGTGTACTGAGGGTGTGTACTGAGTCTTAGTAGCCAAACTACTATTGGGATGGAGGTCAGGACACAGGGTCAGGAGCTCAACCTGGAAAGAGTAGACGTGGACTAGGCAGGGCAGTTCCAGGACTAAGGAGGGGGGCCTGGGGAGCAGGGTATGAAGGACCGAGGTTGGTGCCGATCTGGGAAGTGTGTGGGACTGGAAAGTTAAGAGCTGGGGGCGACGGGAGGGTGCGCCTCAGGCCTGTGCGGCTGAGCGGGGTCCGGCCCAGGGGCAGCACTTGGAGGGCTCCGGCCGCTGGGGTCCTAAGGGCCACACTGCCTGCCCCTCCACAGGGACTCCCGCTGATGCTCTGACTTTCCCTTCTCCTCTAGCCCACTCTCCACTTCCCATCTGCCTCCCAGAGAGATGGAGAGAGATGAGGAAACAGGGAAAATGGGAGAGGAGAGGGGTGATGATGACCAAGATGGAGGGAGGTAGAGGGAAGGAGATCAGCTGAGGAAGCGAGGGAACCACACTGCACGCACTTGTCTGGCAATCACATGCCCCTTCTCCCCGCCCCCCAGAAAGCCCCACCGCCCAGCAGCCCCTTGCTCTCCTGCTCCCATCACCTCCCCCACTGAAGCCTCCTGGCCTCTGGGTCTCAGTTCCAGGCTCATCAGCCCAGAGATGCCCTGGGCAGAATGTCTCCCCCGCCCCAGCGGGCAGGAAGTGGCAAGAAGGAACCAGTTTCCCGGACCTCATGCTCCTGGCGGGGGGGCTTTAAGGGAGGGGAGACCCGGGACTCACCCCCACTGGTCTCTCTGCCCCTGCCCCTCCTCAGGATGTGCCTTCCTGACATACTGTGCCCGCGATTCAGCCCTGAAGGCCCAGAGCGCCCTGCACGAACAGAAGACGCTTCCAGGGGTGAGTCCCGGCCTGCCCAGGGCCAGGGGGCTGAGAGGGGCCTTCGCAGGGGCAGGGGGCCACCACCTTCCCAAGACACCGAGTGTTTCCCACCTCCTCTCGCCATCAGGAAGGCCTCTCTCCTTGAGCTTCCCTCTTCCTTGCTGTAGGCGCCTGCGTTTCTTCTCGCCTGGACAGAAGCGGTTAGCGGAGTAAATGTGACCTTTGCAAGGCCCACATGCAGCCCTTTCTCTACCTCCCAACCTATCCCTAGAGGACACGGGAGGGAGGACTAGCTGATTGGGAGGTTTGGGGAGAAGCCTTTGGACACCAAGTGTGGGCAGAGTGAGTGGGAGGCACCCAGGCTCCGAGGAGGAAGTCTGTCTGGGAGCTGGGGAGGGGCACCTCCTGCTGAGATGGGCACCTGGGCCCTGATGGCCTGGCATCGTTGTACTGGCTTCTGAACTCGGACAGGCTCACCTCATGTCTTCCAAGGAGAGAAGAGCGAGGGAACAGGGCCACAGGGCATCAGGGCGGAGCCGGGCCTGGGCGGGTCCAGGCTGGGAGGAAGCCCCAGGGGCAAGCGCAAGTGGGGCAGCCACCACAGTGGAGGCTCAGGCCCTGCCCCGCCAAGGGTGGCCTCACTCCTGCAAGAGCCGAACTCTGTCCCCTCCTCTCATCCAGCCTTGCAGCTTGTCCCAGGCCTGGGCTGGCAGGGGCAGGAGTGAAGAATCTCAGGACCCCCCCACCACCACACGCGCACACACACACACACACACACACACACCCATCATGGGAAGGACGGTGAGCATTCACTTTTGCTCTCTAGCTGCTTCTGTTGTCACTAGCGCAGTGAACCCAGAAATACTTCCTGAAAGCTCCCTCCCTCCATCCTTTTAGCCAACACCTGCTGAGCTCCGTGTGGGTGCTGGAGACACACCTGTCCCTGCCTCTACTCCTCCTCCTGTAGGGCTGATTCTCCATCTCTTCCTAGGAAGGAAATAGACAAAACAGGTGGGGAAAGAGGGTGGGGGGCCCCTAGGAAGATTAGAACTGCTTCAACCACTTCCAACTCCCACCCCTCCAGGGTCTGTGACCAGCCCTCTGTGGCCCTCAACCCTGAGTCTCGCTAGGACAGCAAATCCACGGCCAGCTCCCTGCTGTCACCCGCTCTCTGATCTCTGTGGGTGGCGAGGCAGCCCAGAACAGCCATTGCTTACAGAGTTCAGGTCTGTGCATGTGTGTGAGCAGGCTTGGAATCCCAGGAGCACGTGTGTGCACACAAGCACGCGTGTGTGGCAGCCAACAGGCCAGGTGTGTGGGATGGGCCCACGCAGCCCTGGGAAGCCTGGTTCCTATCGAGCTACATGGCAACTTTCCTTCCTCCCCCTTTTCTCTCTGGAGCCCCCTGACAAATCCACAGTTTTCACTCCACGGCTGTTTGTCTCTTTTCCTGTCATCTCCCCGTCTCTCAGAGCCCCTGCGGAAACAGAGGGGCAAGGGAGAGGGGAGAGGAGGGGAGACTGTCCCCTCCAGCTGCCTGCGTGGCTCAGGCAGGGCTCCATCCTGGGTGTGGAGGGGAAACAGGCCCAGGTGAGAGGGGAGGGAGAAGGGCACCCAGTTAATGATTGTCTAGCCTGCCCCGAGCTCCCAGGAGACGCTGACTTCTCCACGTTGGCCCTTGCCCCAGAGGGCAGGATGCAGAGGGACCTGGCAGAGCCTCCAGCAGGAAATGAGGGGTTCTGTCCTCCAACGGGCCCCCATGCTGGAGGCTGGGGGAGCAGACCAGGGCGGTCTAGGGAGCAGATGTCCTGACCCTTCGTGTCGCCAGGTCTTTTCTCTGCCCCTGGCCATCCTGGCAGCATTGACAGTGTGTGTGTGTGTGTGTGTGTGCGCGTGCACTGTGTGCCAGCTCTTGCACAGTTGTGCTGGGAAGTCCTTCCTGCTGTCCAATCCGCACGCCCTCCTAGTGCCGGGTCTTTTCTAAGGGGCTCATGGTCTTCTCTCCTTTCTCCCCACCTTGTCACTCCAGAACCAGGGAGCTGCCACCACATTAGGTGATGCTTCGAGCTGCCCAGAGAGAGACTGGGGGCTGAGCCCCATTTCCTTTCTCTCCCCTAAGAGTCCCCAGGAGTGGCTCTGCCACAGGTGCCCGGATTCCTCCTGGGAGCGGGGTGCGGCCTCCTGGAGGTGGGTGAGAGGGGCTCCCCCTGGCCTGCCTTTCCCCCTCTACTTGGGCCAAAATCCCACTCTGGGGACATGGGCCCCGGTCAGCTTCTGTTGGGCAGTGGCCTCAGGTCCCATGGAAGGACCTGCGTGTGGTCTGGGACACCAGGCACAAGTCTGCGGCCGGGAGTGGCGGGCGCCAGGCCTGCGCCCTCGGGAGAGAGAGGAAGTGGGGTCTGACAAGTGACCGCCATGGTGAGGGGTTCTCGGTCCTCTCGGTTGGAGTATAAATAGCCCCTTCTTCTCTGGGAGGCGCCAAGGAGGCCTTATCACCTGGCGGTGGTAGCCAGGGGAGAGAGGCACCCAGGGCTGGGTTGCTAGGTAAACAGAGCCCAGCTGGACTCAGGGGAGGGGGCAGGTGTGCCTGAGCTGAGCTAACAAAGACTCACTTTCCCACAGGAAGTGCCGGGCCGAGAGGAGGAGGCTGGCGACGGGCACTGGGGGCCACCAGGGAGGCTGCTGGGAGGGAGTGTGGGAGCTTCTGACGTGTGGTCTGTGCTGCGGTCTGCACACCCGTGTGCGCCTTTGTGCGGGTCCACCTCAGCCGTGGATGTGTATTGATGTGCTATTTCTGTGCCTGTGCAGGGAGGGGCATCCTCTCTCTCTGGCCCCAGGTTCCCCATCCCCAACTAGAGCAGCAAATCCCCAGGGGCCTGCTGGGAAGGGGTCAGTGCCAGCATGAGAATTCCCGGACACTGCCACCCTGGCTCTGATTCGTGTGTGTGTGTGTGTGTGTGTGTGTGTGTGTGTGTGTGTGTGTGTGTGTGATGGGGGAGCCTTGGGTGTAAGAGAGAAAGAGAGAAGCAGCCAGCTCATTCCCTGAGACAAATGACACACACACTGCCCAGCCCAGTCCCTTCACATCTGCCTTGTCACTTAACAGGGAATTTCAATAACGAGTCTGTCTCTCTCTCTCTCTCTCTCTCTCTCTCTCTCTCTCTGTGTGTGTGTGTGTGTGTGTGTGTGTGTGTGTGTGTGTGTGTGTCGTCTGCCTGCTGAGGGGCCTGTGAGGGACTTCCTGATCGCTTGGGTGACAGTACAGGACAAGGAGGTGCAAGACCAGGAGCCTGAGCGTCTGACCCCCAGCCCTGGCTATGCACACACACTCCCTCTCTCCTGAGGAGATGGGACCGCAGATGGATAATCCCAGATTGGTGGAGGATAAAGCTGGAGGAGATCGGCCCGAGGATTTGTGTGACCCTCCTCCCCAACCAGCTGCTCTCAGATCCAGGGGTGGGGGCGGGGCGGGGCAGGACTACCAGCTGAGGTGGGGCTTAGATTTGATCCAGGGCCGGGAGTCCCTGGCCAGCAGGGCCCAGCCAGACAGACTGGGATACCCAGGAAGACGGTCCAGTGGGGGCGGGGGGACTGTCGTTTCGGCCCTGCTCTGTGGTAGGTGAGGGTACACGGTTCCCCAGGCTGGAATACTAAAGCTGAGGGGCCTGGCCCACGACCGCCTGAGCCGGCTGTTCTTCGGATGAGGAGACTGAGGCCCAGAGGAGAGAAAGGACTTGTCCAAGGTCACCCAGCGGTTAGGTGGCAGGGCCAGTCCTCCAAGCCCAGAGCCGCCCTGAGGGTCACTTCAGCCCCACCCTCAGAACGTAGATGAATCAGATTTTTTGTTAACTTATTTTTGGTCGCTGGAACTAGGCCTGCCCTGCCATCAGATGAGTGGGGTGACCAGGTGTGTCCCCATTGGTCAAAGTCCTTATTAGCAAAATATGCGCAGACGGGGAGGACTGAGCCCTGCCCCTCCCTCTCTGGTCCCCACGATGCTCCCCCACCCCCTCAGCTAAGGAAACCAACCTGCAGGAGTCATCCCCAAGTCCTGTCCCCGACAAGAACCCGGGAGTGGAACTGGGGGGGTGTGCATTTCCGCTGAACAAAAGGGAGCCACTGCGGAGAGGGAGAGGGGAGAGCTCTGGCGGACTCCAGGCACAGGGAGCATCTTGAAGGGCGCGGGACAGCACCCCCCTCCCGAGCTGTCCGACTGTGAGACACCAGGGGTTTGATCAGGAGGAGGGAGGGAGGAGGGGCAGCATGGACCCCGCGGGGCCAGCTCGGCAAGCCTCCCTCCCTCCTCCTGGGCCCCCTCCCCCACCTCTCAGCCCCCACCCAATCCTCCACCCTCAGCATACCCTGTTCCCACCCCCCTCCTCACGCCTTCTACGGTGAGCCGAGCAGCAGAAGTGATGACGTCACCATGGTCGCCAGGGCGACGGGGACGGATAAATCAGGCTGAGTGGGCGGTTGCCATGGCGCGCATTCTCCCGTTGCCACGGAGACTGGGCATCTGCTCCCTTTGTGCTGCCCGAATGCCTTCCCCCTGGGGTCAAGAGGTGTAGGGGGGGCAGGAAGAGAGGCAGACACTCCTCTAGGGGTCAGGAGGAAGTTGGGGCATCTGTGGGGTCCCCCTCAGTGTAGCGTCTCCTTTGGGGCTCTGATGGGTGGCCTCCGTTGCTCGGGTGTGGAAGTGCGACAGCTCCTGTGGACCAGCCCGTTGGCCGGGCTCTGTCTCAGGACCAGGGCCTGTGGGCAGCCCCGCTCCGCTGAGGAGAGCAGCACCTGTCCCTGGCCGAGTCGTCGGGGGCCTTACCTGAGCCTGGTGCTGTGCCCATGAGCATCCTTCTCAACATCCGCTCCTTCCCCGGCCTCTAATCCCCTCTGGTCCTAATCCTGAATAAGATTAGGCCCATCCCTGCCTTCCGGTCAGCAAGTTAGAGGGCTGGGGAGCCCTCCGGGCCTGGTTTCCTCCCTCCCTTCGGCAGGTCCTGGCCTTGGGGGGCGGGGGGGAGGCTGGGTGTCCAGGGAGGTCCCCAGCACTTGCCTTCTCTTCTCTCCTTTAGATGAACAGACCAATCCAGGTGAAGCCAGCCGACAGCGAGAGCCGAGGAGGTAGGTTCTGTACCTTTGGACTCAGTCCCTTTCCCTCAACCCGCAAGGCCAGGGCTTGGAGTAGCTGTGGGACAGCCTTTCTTGAGGAAGGAAGTCAGAACTGTGAAGGGTTCCCCGTCAAGGTTGGCATAAAAGTCATTGTGGCCAGAGGGGAGGTGACCCAGCCCATCATAGAGATGGCAAAACTGAGGCCCCGAGTGGAATGCAAGTCCTTCCGAAATGGGATAGGCCCTCTAGGTAACTGTACCCACCCCACAACCATCACCCCGTTCACACCCAAAGCCCTCGGTCCCCAGGGTGAGTGTCTGGAGCTCCAGGGAAGAGCTGAAGGGAAAGGGTGGGGTCCCTGCCTGTCCCAAGCTGGGGCAGCGGAAAAGCAGCCGGAGGCCCTGACCGTGCCCCTCCCCCCGTGCCCTGTCCCCCAGAAGACCGGAAGCTCTTTGTGGGGATGCTAGGGAAGCAGCAGACAGATGAGGACGTCCGCAAGATGTTCGAGCCCTTTGGGACCATAGACGAGTGCACTGTGCTGCGGGGGCCGGACGGCACCAGCAAAGGTAGCCCAGCCAACCTCCTCCTCGAGCGGGCCCTCTGGCCCGCCTGCCCCTGACCCGCGGGTTTCTTGGGCAATGGGTTCTGTGGGGGCCTCAGAAGTGGGCACTCACCCTCCCTCCTCGCCCCTGAATTCTCTAGGCTGCGCCTTCGTGAAGTTCCAGACCCACGCCGAGGCCCAGGCAGCTATCAACACCCTTCACAGCAGCCCCACCC
>NW_005370478.1:492190-492456 GCF_000412655.1 Myotis brandtii | reverse complement strand
CCTCGCCCACGGCCAGCCCTGGCTCGGAGGGGCCAGGCCATTCCTGACAGGGTCTTTGCATTTATTGGGAAAGAATTTTCTGGCAGAAGAACCGAACTTGTTAGGGACACCTTCACATTTCAAATAGCATCTCCCTGCCCTTTGTCTCTCGTCCCTGTCCCTCCTCTTCAGTCCAAATGCCGCCTCTCCTACCTCCACCATCCCTCAGCCTCTTCATCCCCCACCCGCACTGGCTGGGCCTCAGGACGTTGGCTTAGAGGCTCCAC
>NW_005370478.1:491708-492176 GCF_000412655.1 Myotis brandtii | reverse complement strand
AGCAGTGGGTCAGGGCCTGCACTCGTGGGGTGCAGAGCAAACACCTGCACCACAAGTAGCTGCCTCCCAGGCGAGCGCGCTCACTGCGGCCTCCAGCAGGGGCTCAGCAGGCGCTCAGCTAGGGCCTTCCTGCGCGCTGGGCAGAGAAGCGCAGAGAAGCGCAGTCCAGATTCAGGCTCTACAACAATCCTCGCAAATGTTCCGGTTTGGTTTCTATTTGGTGCAAACTGGTACTAAAATTTGAGGCTGCATCCCCTGAGCGTGGCCTGGGGTGTGGGGCAGGGAACTGGGGTAAGCGGGTGGGGCAGCAGCCAGGCCTGACCAGCCTGAGATTAACCTGACACCCCCCCACACCCCCCCACCGGGAGGCTTTCCGGCTCCAAAGCCTCGTGGAGAAGCCAGGGATGCCCGCTGCATTCCCGGGCCCTTCCTTTCAAGCGCGTGCCTTCGCCTTCCTCAGCGTTTTCT
>NW_005370478.1:437585-491608 GCF_000412655.1 Myotis brandtii | reverse complement strand
GGCCTGGGCCCGGGTCCGAGGGCTCGGGGAGAGACCGCCTCTGCCCCCCTGACCGCATGTGGGGCCCGCGCCCAGGGTGCCTCGTCCAGCCTGGTGGTGAAGTTTGCTGACACGGAGAAGGAGCGAGGTCTCCGCCGAATGCAGCAGGTGGCCACCCAGCTGGGCATGTTCAGCCCCATCGCCCTCCAGTTTGGAGCCTACAGCGCCTACACCCAGGCCGTGAGCACAGCCCCTGGCGCCGGCCCGTCCCCTCTCCTCCTGTGTCCTGCCCCCACCCTCCCAGTGCCCAGGCCCGGGGTTGGGCAGGGAGCCAGGCAGGGCCTGGGCCCACGCTCCTCTCCTCCCTGCCCCCAGCTGATGCAGCAGCAGGCGGCCCTGGTGGCGGCTCACAGTGCCTACCTCAGCCCCATGGCCACCATGGCTGCCGTGCAGATGCAACACATGGCCGCCATCAATGCCAATGGCCTCATCGCCACCCCCATCACCCCGTCCTCAGGTAAGGTCCAGGCAGGGCTGGGCTGGGGGAATGGGGCAGGGCAGGGGAGCCCGGGGGGTGGCTGGGTCAGAGAGCAGCCTGTGCCCTCCCTCTGCCCGCGGACTTGCTGACTGGTTCTCTGCATCTGTGTGTGTCGGCTCCTCTGCTCTGTCTTTGTCACTTTCTCCTCCCAGGAACCAGCACCCCTCCTGCCATCGCTGCCACGCCTGTCTCAGCCATCCCCGCCGCCCTGGGCGTCAACGGCTACAGCCCGGTGCCCACCCAGCCCACCGGGCAGCCTGCCCCTGATGCTCTGTATCCCAACGGGGTTCACCCCTACCCAGGTGGGGGGTCTCTGCTGCCCACCCCTCTCCCAGCCGCCCTCCAGCCACCCCTCCCCGCCGGCAGCTGTGACATACCTGGGGTTAGAAGGCCTCCTGCTCTGTCACCCTGGGCAGGGGAGCCAGGGAACTGAGGCACAGAGAGGCAAAGGGACTTGTCCAGGGTTGCACAGCCAGTCAGACTCAAGTCTTGCTAATGTCAGGGGAGCCCGTGCATGCCGACCCTCTCCTTTCGTACCCGAGCCCGGCTGAGGCTCGGGTCCCCACCTGCCGGCCTCTGCTCTGCTCTCTCCAGCCCAGAGCCCCGCGGCCCCCGTGGACCCCCTGCAGCAGGCCTACGCGGGGATGCAGCACTACACAGGTGAGCCCGCCAGGCCTGGCCCAGATGGGAGGGATGAAGGGCGGAAAGAGGCCCAGGAGCTGGGTCTGGGGCAGCTCCTTCTCTGACACCTCTCAGCCCTGCCAACTCCTTTGCCTGGGCCAGGGGCAGGGAGACAGGGCTGGCGGGGAGGCCGGGGCCAGGGCATCTCAGGAGCCCCAGGAGCTCTCTGTCTCCCCACCCAGCAGCCTACCCAGCAGCCTACAGCCTGGTTGCGCCTGCGTTCCCGCAGCCTCCTGCCCTGGTCGCCCAGCAGCCCCCGCCTCCGCCCCAGCAGCAGCAGCAGCAGCAGCAGCAGCAACAACAGCAGCAGCAGCAGCAGCAACAGCAGCAACAGCAGCAGCGGGAAGGTGCGGCCTGGGCGGCCCAGCTGACAGCCTTGGGGATGGGGTGCCCTTGTCGAGGGCTTGGACTCCCTCGTGCCTAGTCCAAGCCCAGCTCTGGCCTGTGGGTGGGGAGAGGTGGCTGGCACCCTGGCCCCTGTTGCCGGCCAGAACTGAGGGTCCTCCCAGGACCTGCTCTCCCCGGCCTTTGCTCCCGAGTCTGTCCCCCAGGCACCAAGCTCTTCCTGTCTGTTGCCACCCAGGCCCTGACGGCTGCAACATCTTCATCTACCACTTGCCCCAGGAGTTCACGGACTCAGAGATCCTCCAGATGTTCATCCCCTTCGGCCATGTCATCTCAGCCAAAGTCTTTGTTGACCGGGCCACCAATCAGAGCAAGTGTTTTGGTAAGAATATGATGAGCTGAAAGATAAATTATGGCACATTTTTGCTAAATTCCAAAAGAGGACAAGGCCTGATCCACTTGAAGCACTTATAGTTGCCGTGGGCCCAGTATTTGGAATCCAGTTTGTCCGAGAGTCAAAACCCCCACCATTTTTTGCACAGCGGACACCCCTCCCAGCTGCTGCCCAGGCCTGTCTCTTCTCCAGAAAACCAGGGTCCCCTTTTCCCTTACGACCCGGTAAACCCGCGCTCCATGCGGTCCGGAGGCTCCGAAAGGGGATGTCTGGTTTCCGAAAGGAAGGCTTAGGGAGTCGGGTTAGTTGCCTTCAGGCCTCTGCCTGCAAGGCTCAGGGGAGAAAGCCAACGTGCTTGTCCTCCTGCTTCGGAAGTCCTTTAGGGTCTGGAAGCGGTGTTTTCGGGGCGGGGGGGAGGCCAAGGAAGGGGCTCCCCCTCAGAGAATGCTGGGAAGAAGGTCCCAGTGTGAGTGGCTGGGCTGCTGCACTCTCTCAACGGTCCATCGAGGAGCCTGCCTGCCTGCTGTGTGCCGGGCACTTTTCTGGGCATTTAAGGGGCCTGCAGGCAGCAGGGTGGTGCTGGGAAACGGACGTGCACAGGAGGGAGGGGTGGGCTGGGCCGGCCTTATGCCCCTCTCACCGCAGGCTTTGTGAGTTTCGACAATCCGGCCAGCGCCCAGGCTGCCATCCAGGCCATGAACGGTTTCCAGATTGGCATGAAGCGCCTCAAAGTCCAGCTAAAGCGGCCTAAGGATGCCAACCGGCCCTACTGAGGGCCCCAGGTGGGTCCTGTTCCTGTCCTGTGACTTCTCCACAGCTGGGGACTGTGGTCTGTGTTCTGGGCACACACTGCACCAGGTCCTCCCTCAGACGGCCCCCCCCT
This sequence comes from Myotis brandtii, assembly GCF_000412655.1. Lineage (NCBI taxonomy): Eukaryota > Metazoa > Chordata > Mammalia > Chiroptera > Vespertilionidae > Myotis > Myotis brandtii. The sequence continues at coordinate 488,788 of NW_005370478.1, read as the reverse complement.
CCCCCACGGCCTCAGGGATGCTCTGCCTCTGGTTGTTTTTCAATCATCCAAGTCTCACCCCCCAACACACACACACACACACACACACACACACACACACACACACACACACACAGTGACCCGAGAGAGCGCAAAGCCTATATATCTGTGTGCACTCCCCAGGTCTTCCCTAATATCTGGTCTCCTTTGTCTGCTGTGTCCATGTGTCTGTGTGTGTCTCTGGTTTTCCTTTGGGTTGGAGTGGAATTGTGGGAGCAGGGTTTGAGGAGGGTTGTAGACTCACTGGCTGCTGGAATATCGATTCTGAGGAGCGGGACATGGGGTCCCGGTGCCCTGGACTCCAGGTGATTTTCTATGTGGCCGTGGACCCATGGGACAGTGGAGAGTGCACAGAACAGACTGGGGGGCGTCCCAGCCTCAGGCCTCCTGGGAGCAGCTGTGGTTCAGGTGGCGGAGGCTGCAATGCTGGACTCCTGTGAATTTCCCTGAAGGGGCCCCTCCACCCCATAGCCCTCCACCCCCAATCTCACGGCCTAGAGCTGTGAGCTTATGTTACTTTTATATTGTTTAACCTCCTTTGGACCAAACCCCCGAAAAAATACAACCCAAGGACAATACCCACATTTTCTGTTTCTCCCCCTTTCCCCCCAATCCTGGCTGCTTAACTCCCCCCACCCTGGGGGCCCCCAGCCCAGGGCCCGTGTCCATTGTCGGCCGAAGCCCCCATCCCCGGACCCCTGCTCCGGGCCCCTGTAAGTTGCATGGAACGAGCGTGTTGTCTTTGGAGCCGATTGTTTGTTATTTGGGGAGGGGGCCGCGGAGGGAAGCGCCCCCAGCCCAGGGTCAGGGCCGGGGCAGCTCGCGGGACGTGCTTGGTTGACAGTGGTTGGTGACTGTGGTCTGTGTTCTGTGCATTTCTTCCTGGCTTCCTTCGTTCCTTCCCGAAAGGAATGAGAGCACTGGGGGCCCTGGGCTCCCCCGCCTGCTCTGCCCTCCCCTTTGCCCTCTGCTCTCTCCTCAGGTGTCTGTCCCAACACCGCACCTGCTCCTCTTCCTCCGAGTTCTCTGCCTGCCTGTCTGCTGTCTGTCTCCTTGCCTCTCCCTCTGGTCCCTGTCTGTATCTTCCGATCTTCCTTTTCTCACGGGCTGTTTGAATATTTCCTTCCTAATATCTTTGGTTTCTTGTATCATCTACCTCCCTCCCTCCCACCTCCTCCATCCCTGCCCCTTGTCCAAAGGCTGGGGGGCCGGATGGTTCAGTTTGGACTGAGGCCTTTCTGCTGACATGCCCTCCTCAGCCACTCCAGCCGCCACCTCCCTCCTCGCCCCCCCCCTCTTCCCCCCAGCTGTGACCTGGGTCGGCCTTCTTCCCTGTGGCTTCACCATGTTTCCTTCCTTCACAGGTCTGGAGGCTCCACAGGAAGGGGCTCACGCCTGCCTGGCCCCAGCCCCCTCCGCACATCTCTGGGCCTCGATTGGGCTCTGGGGGCACAGGACACACCCACTCCTGCCAGCCGCCTCTCCGCAAGGGCCTGTTTCCTCCCAGGTGCCCTTTTGGCCTTTGTGAGGGAGCAAGAGACAGGCCTGAAGGCTTGGGGTACCTGCCTTCTGCGGGGCTCCTGTGCCAGGCCTCCTGCGCCCAGCTTTCACACCCGCGTCCCCACCAGGGGCCTGTTCTATCTGAGCAGCGGGAGGGCCGCGGGGCTCCCACATGCTCCCCACTCGCCCGCCCCAGCCTCTTCCCCACATCAGGGGTTTCTCAGAAGCTGGTTCTTGCTCCGTGCCACCCTGAGCTAGAGGTAGGACACCCCTAAACCCTGGGCTCCCAGCCCTAAAACTCACTGCCTCCCTAAGGGCCCCCTCTAAGGAGGGTGTGGGGGAGCCCTGAGGGCTGCCTCTCTGCCAGTCAGCCACAGAGACCCTCCTCCTTTCACGAGGAAAAAACCTCCCCGAGCCCCTAAAAATGTTTACAGTCTCTGCTGGTCCCTCCATGTAAATACCACCACCAGCCGTGTGTGCGTTACCCAGCCGGCCCGGCCCGGACGCTGCCATCTCTCTTCGGGGAGTTTAGACAATGTTCCCCTTGGATTTCTTCTCTCTTGATTTCTCCCTTTGCTTTGGGGGTCATTGGGTATTAGGGAGGAGGGGTGTGGGGAGGGGTAAAGGGGTTTATTACCTGGTCATTTTCTTTAGGAAGAGGTTTTAGGGGAAAGAAGTGGGGGTGGGGGTGGGAGTGGTACGGGGAGACCAGGGCGTCAGTTTCAGACATTTCTCTATGCTTAACTTATTTATTTATTGCATTTTACTTTTAAAGAGTTCGTCTTTTCTGTCTAAATAAAGAAAAAATATTAAAAGCATCAAATAAGAGTCCTGGAAGGCTGAGGGCAGGGGCTGGTGCACGCTGGGAGGAGGAAAGCGAGGTTTGGGGGAGGGGGGCTCTCAGAAAGGGCCGCCCACGCCTTTGCCTGGTGCCCAGGCCTCCAGCCCATGACCCACGCCCTCACCCTTCTCTGTGGGGCTTAACTCTGCAGTGCTCTGCGGGGCGGGCGCCGAGGGGAGAAAGGTCAGCAGGCCCCTCCTGTACCCTGCCTGGTCCCTCCAAAGGCAAGGACTTCCAACCTGCCCTGCACTGGCCAGCGGGGACCCGGGAGCCAGCTGTGCCACCACCATTACAAAGCATTTACTCTGAATGTGTATTTCCTCACTTAACCTCCCATCATCCCTGTGAGGCAGGAAGTAATGTTACACACAGGAAAATGGAGGCTTTGGAGGGTAATCAGCTGCCCAGAGCCATGGAGCTGCGGGCGTTGAAACCAGGTGTCAGACCCCCAAGCCCATGATGCTCCTCTCACAGGTCAGCCACCTGGGCTTTGACCGGGGACAAAGGCTCCCGGGAGCAGGCGGAGGACTGTCTGAGCCGGAAATCTCTGGGCTCCTGGACTCCCTGTGACTGCCCTGGGGCTGGGCCAGGCGCTCACACAGGTTGTCTGGGGCCGTTTGCTTCTAGGCATCTTCTTACCACCCACCCTCCTCCTGTTCCTGCTTATAAACGTGCTCACCTTCCCACCACCACCTGGCTACCACCTGGCCTCGGGCCACAGCTGTTCTGTGAGAGGAGTAACTCCCACCACCCACTGCACCTCAGCCCATACGTTGGCCTCCTCTTAGAAACTGCCCCGCGCTAAGACGTGTTCAAGAGCAGCACCATGTGACGTGCTACAGATTCAGGAGGGCAGGTCTCCTGGCTCGGAGAGATCAGGGATGGGGCCTGACTCAGAAGGAAGAGAACCCAGTCAGATTCTTACCCAGGCACCCGGCACCGATCACTTAATTAAATAGAGGGTGTGTGTGTGTGTGTGTTCGTTCAGAGACGGGAAGAGGTGTGTGTGAGGACAGCAGGAGCTGCTACTGACATTATGAATTTCCCCCTCAGCTGTCTCTGTGACTTGGCAACAGTTTCTGGGTCAGGACAGAAAGACGGAAGGGCTTTTAGCCCAAAGGGCTTCTCCCAGAGGGATTTACTGGCTGGGGTTCGGGCCGCGGGGCTGGCATATAACAAGGGGGGGGAAGTGTCCTCTCTCCTGGCCCCCTCCGGGTCTCAGGGCCCACCCGACACACACACTGAGGAATGCCTGCATTGATTGCTGCCCCTGCTCCGAGCTGTGCCCCTCCTGGCAAGGCTGCAGCCAGACTTTCTCCAGAGAAGCAGTGGATAATCAAGGATGAATGATGGGGATGAAGGAAGCACAGAGGAGTCTTCTGGAGGAAACAAACGACTTTTGGGCAGGAATTCTCTAGGTCCTTTGACAGCAAAACGTAGGCGGCCATCTGAGACAGAAAAGAGGCTCCTGACTTGTTCCTTGCACCAGCGGATTTTTCAGGCACGCTGGTTTCAAACAGAGCAGGGAGGGTGTACAGCAGGGATGGTTCTGTTAGCTTCAGTAATAAAATGGGACAGAGGACAAATAGGGTGACAACAGCATCACCTCACTTCAGACCAAGCAAAATGAAACTTAGCACCAGTTTCTTCTCAAATAATCGAGGTGCTGCTCTAACGTCAATGGCAACATAGAGAAGAGGGAAGGAAAAGAACTTCTCGAGGCAGAAGAGTGGAGTTGACAGGTTAATAGCAGGGATCAGGAGACGCCTTCCAGGAATAGAAACGAAAAGACATCTAGAAAAATGTCCTCACTCAGGGGGACTACAGGTGATAGGGTGGTGAGGGAGTCTGGATAATTCCTTCGAGAATTCCCATTTCCCCACCTATAGTTTTAGAGTTTTGGCTCAGTGGTGGAGCATCAACCCATGAACCCATGAACCAAGAGGTCACAGTTCAATTCCCAGTTAGGGCACATGCCCAGGTTGCGAGTTCGATCCCCAATGGGAAGTGTGCAGGAGATGGCCGGTTGATGTTTCTCTCTCATAGATGTTTCTACCTCTCTCCCTTTTCCTTCCCCCTCTCTCTAAAAAAAATCAATTAAAAAAACATACCTAACAACAAATAAATACCTATCAACAAGTGAATCTAAAAATTAAGTCAGAATAAACTGGTGAATATAATAGAAGCGGGGGCATAGAAAGGGAGTGAACTGTCAATTCTTGGGGGGAAGGGGTGTGGGGGGTGCGGGAAGAGATTGAACAAAAATCTTACACCTATGGATGAGGACAGTGGCAGGGGGTAAGGGCATGGGGTGGGGTGGGAACCAGGTGGAGGGGAGCTATGGGGGAAAAAAAGAGGAACATCTGTAATAATCTGAACAACAAAGATTTATTAATTAAAAAACAAAAACAAAAAACATACCTATATATATAAAAGCCTAAGCAAACGAATGACCGGTCACTATGATGTGCACTGACCACCAGGGGGTAGATGCTCAACGCAGGAGCGGCCCCCTGGGGGTCAGTGCACTCCCACAGCGGGAGCGCCACTCAGCTGACTGACAGGCATCAGACACTGGGCTCATGGCTGGCAAACGCAGCTGCGGCAGCGTGAGCCTCTCCTATCTCGCAGCAGCGCTACAGCGTGGCGCCTGGCCTGGGCTCCTCCCCAGCCACCTGCCACTTTGCACACTACTACGTCCAGATTGCGAAGAGGGCACAGACCAGGCTGAGGGACCCCACCAGTGCACAAATCCGTGCACCGGGCCTCTAGGATATACATAAAATAGGAAAATGACAGTCTATACATGTTGCTGGGGATTGGGGACTAAGATGTGTCCCAAGGATCCTGCCAGGATCTATCTGCATAAGGTCGAGGGGGGAGCCCTGTGAGCCAACGTGGGTTTTGTGCAGGCTGGCACAATCAGCTGTAGTCTGAGGGAGAAGGAATCTTCAAAGGAGCCACTGAACACAAGGTTAGACCAGAGGCCTCCCAGCTTCTCCCCCTCCTCCCCCATCACCTGCCTTCAAAAGATCACTCGTTACTTGGGATAACTGGTTAAATGTTCCTTCCCGTTTCCAGGCTGACCATTCTAACCCAAATCTCAAAGGTCCCTCTACACTGCTTCCCACACAACCCAAAGGATTTGTAACCTAGGAAACCAAAGAATAGTTTCATCAATAAATCAATTTATTTAAAAGAATATGTTACAATTAATTACACTAAGTGACATTACCAAACAATTTTAGAGTGGTTAGCTCTAGAACCAGGAATGAAAGAAACACTGCTAGCCATTATGTGTCTGTGTATTTTCTCTTCACATTTCTTAAATCACAAATAAAAAATACAAGATACTGCAGTGAAAATACAATTAGAGTTTCTCTCAAATAAATTAAAAGTGTGCATGGCCTGGGGAAAACTGAAGCCCAGCTCACTGGCTTAAAAAGGGAGCATGACATAAAACTGGTGTCGACTTTAGCAGCTGGCCGCGTGCCTCGCCCCGTATCACTCCCCTCGTCCACTCCGATCTCCCCGAGCCCTAAGCTTCCCACACACCTGAGATTATTGCTGAGGGAGCTGATGTTGTCCTGGTGAGTGAGGCCCGGCATGATGTGCTTGGGTTTAGGAGAGGGAGACAGGAGGTGGGACTGGACGATGAGGTGCTGAGCACACCCGTCGCCTCTCCTCTCTCAGAATTCAACCACACCAGCCTCCCTCCAAAAGGAGGCTAACGTGACACATGGATCTGGTGCATGCTGGGAGTCCAACAGCACAGACGGGCCCTCCTGCGGCATCAGTCCACCAGCGCACACTGGAGAGACGGGAGGGCACAGCAGTCCCTCCAGGTCTGGGGACTTCAGACCAACCAGGATGCAGTCCCTTTTAAGAAAACTGCCTCCTAGGAGCCAGACCCATGAGTTGGCAAATTCTGAGGTGAGAGAGAGGTCCACCTCCTGCCAATGCCCTATACTGTTGCTCCAAGCATTGGGCTAGGAGCTACAAGAGGGGACAACCCAAAGCTACTGGCCTGGGTAACTAAAGGATGAAACCAGATGGGCCAGGCATGGGGATGCTGAACGCTTCTCTCATTCCTCCCCGAGAGCTCCCTCCAGGCCTATGAGTTGCTCTGAGCACTCACCTGTGCTGAGCTCAGGCCTAGGGCAAGGGGAGGGCAGAAGATAAAGAGCAGGAAGATAAAGAGCAGAGCCCCAAGCTTGGCCCCAGGGAACCTTTCTGTGGGGACAGGCTTCACGGGGCCTGCACTTTCTCCCGATCAGGAAAAAAGCGGAGCTTTTACCAAAGAAGATAGAAACTGAGTGTGGAGGGGCGGACGACAGGAGACCAGGAACATCCTGCTGGCTCCGCTGGGGCAAGGCAGGGGGAAGGGGAGCCCTTCCATTTCCCAGAGACAAACTGCAAAGGAAGCCTCCCTGGGCAGAACCCAGGACCAAGAAAGGGAGCAGGGATTAGAGAAAGGAACGCAGAGAAGGGGAAAGGAGTGTCACACTAACACTGCTTCATGCAAACAAGAGCTGGATCCCCTGGAGCTCCACTGCCAGCCCCTGGCCCCACTGCAGGCGGCCTGCTGGGGGTGAAGAGAAGGCGCTTCCCCTGTCCCCGGGGCTCCCCCACCACACGGCAGCTGGGTGGTCAGTGCTACAGCCTCAAGCAGGGGCTGTTCCTACAGAGTCTGCCAACAGACCGCCAACCTGAGGGGTCTTCACCCACTCTCCAAAGCACCAAGTGAATATGCCGGAAAGGGGACAGAGCAGCATCTGTCCACCCTAAGGGGCTGCCACGGGGCCTCCTGGATTTGTTCATTCCTAGCCCACGATGAGGGGACAGGGGCAAACGGCTGCGATTTTTTGTAGTTTGAACAAAGCTGGTGTCAAAAGCCTCTTTAGCATCTAGGAGTGGAAAATCAACGCATCTTCTTTCCAGGGTCCTTTGGCTCATTATTAAATTCATTGCAGCCAAAAGAAGTTAATCCCGTGACAAAGCCTTCAAATCAGGGATCACCCTCTGCAACTTTCAACACTCAGCATTCACATGTTTTGCACTCTGATTCCACCTGGGTGTGGAGCAGGGGAGAGAAGATAGGCCACCCGTATGATCCTATGCTCCCCTGGGGCCAACAGCTGCCAGGATAACAGAGTGAAAGAGGATTCACAATGATCTGCAAAAACAAGTTATAAAAAAAGAAACTTCAAAGCACCCCAACACTGCTCAGGGGAGTTGACTACAACCAACTATGGTTGCCTCCCAGTTAGACAAAGCAAAAGATGCCACCCTAGGGCGGTTTTCGTTTAGAAGGTGGAGAAGGGAAAGGAAAAGGTTCAAAGATGTGTTTCCATTGCACCCGAGCCTGACTTAGAGCTCCCAGTGCCATTATCTGAAGACAGAGCCCGAGGGCCGACCATGTTGCCCTGCTCCCGTCAGCCCTGGCCCCCATCCTGGGGTGTAGCTCTTAGATCTCAAAAGGTCCACCTGCAAGGTCAGATGAGATCTTTAAGGGACAGAAAGGTTTTCCTTCAGTCTCCTTTCAATTAAACCATATTCCCACTGCTCCTCCCTGGGTCCTGGGCTGGCTTGGATGGATGCGGTTTGGTTCACACAGACCACTGACCCATTCCCCGTTTCCCCAAGGCCTGGGGACACTGTAGATCCCTCCCACAGCCGTTTCAGGAAGTCACAGAGAACGTAATAGCTATGGGTGGTTACTGGTCACAAGTCGAGTAGGGAAAAGCTTATGTACATTGGGCATCTCTGCCTTCCTTTCCCCTACCTCCGTCCAATCTTTGTGCCGAAAGGTATCAACGTTAACTCTGGCCCCTAGTCCTACCTCTGCTTCAGAAAAGCAGGGAAATTACCACCAGGAAGTGTTTCAGGTTCCCGTGGCATTAACTTCCTGAGCTCCCCCTCCCATTTGAGACCAGTTGAGGGAGAGCACACAGGGACCCTGGGGAAGCAGGAAGATGTGGAATGTGGCTAGAAAGCCATGAGTGGGGGAGTCGGAGATGGGCCAGGAAAGATGTCTTGGAATAAGAGACCACACCCAGTCTGCAGACGCCCCTGCAGACCGCAGCCTGCTGCCCTTTAGGAACACCCCTCACGTCTCCCCAACAGCTTCTTGGAAGAAAAAGAAACCATGCTCCTTGCTCCTCAGACTCTACAGTCACACACGAGCCAGAATCCTCACTCCAAACAAAAAAGGGGGGGAACCCAAGCAGGTTGTAAACGTTTCGAGTCCTTCATGAGGAGAGGTATTTTCCCTGTAAATTTTTTTTTCCTTTTTAAAGTTTGTTTCAAAAGAAAGAGAGCAAGAGAGAAGTCATGAATTCTAGTGAAAGGTGTGTAAAAACACAAGCTAAAAAAGGTACTGCCATCAATATGAAATTTAAAAAGAAATATATATATGTATATACGTGCAGCTAATCTGTGTATATATAATTTTTACATACATACATATATATGTATGAACAGTGCAAATGGATGGAGTTCATAGTTCCAGTCTTAAAAATATAGTACAAGGAGAGTCTGTTGGTGCGAGGCCCAGTGAAAGGACAAAGACACCTTCGGCGAGTTGGTTGGGCTCATTCCTGTTCCTATCTTAACTCAGGTGACTCCTGGTGCTGACCCATCTGTTGTTTTCTACCGGCTCAATTCCAGAGACATGAAATTCAGAAGGATTATTATTATTTAGCTTAGGGCTTTTGAATATAATGACTTTTTTCCTTTTCCTCTTCCTTTGTGTTAATGGTTACTCTGTCTGACATGGGAGACGAAGGGGATAAGAGGATGGAGGTGAAGAGAAGGGAGGGGGTGAGGGAAGGCTAGGTGGCCACATCCCTCTGCTGTGACCGCGCCATCTGGAAAATGTTCTGAAAGAGAAGAAAGGAGAGTTATTGGGAAGCCTTCGATGTCGACATCCCCTCCCATCTGGAGACAACCGTTCAAACGGAATCAGAAAATGCACGACTGGATGACTCGATCGGATGGGCCTCTTCCCACTATAACTTCCCATCTAGAATCACAGCCTTTTAGAGCTGGAAGGGACCTTGGCTATTAATTATCTGGCTCAGCCTTCCCGTTTTACACATGAGAGAAAATGAGAAAACTGGACTCTAGGGAGACTGATTTGCCCAAAATCATAGAGGAAAAAAGCCAGGAGAGAATCCAGACCTGGTGCCCAAAGACCAGTGTGCTTTCTACTATACCAAGAATATACATTTTCGTGTTCCTGACGCTACTGCTGAACCTCGGAAACATTTTCTTTGAGACTAAGTAGCTAATTATTCAGACTCTTCCTAATTCTGTTCCTGCACTGGCACCCAGACAGCAGTAAAGCAGGGCAAAGACCTGCCCACACACACACACACGCGCATTCGTGGTCAGCCGGGACAGGGCGGCTAAAACCGAGGACAGCTGCCCGTCTGGGTCAGGAGCAGCATGGAGGGTACTTTGATAAAAACAGGCAGAGGAGGATCCATGAAGTCATGAGAGACGAGATAGCCTGCAGCCAATGGCCAGCCTCTAGACCAGGGGTGGGGAACCTTTCTTCTGCCAAGGGCCATTTGGATATTTATAACATCATTCACAGGCCATATAAAATTATCAACTTAAAAATTAGCCTGCTATATGTGGTCAAACATTTAATTAACTCACCCCTTAATGACTTGGCAGGGCCAGACCAAATCATTTTTCGGGCCATATACAGCCCATGGGCCGGACGTTCCCCACCCCTGATCTAGACAAAGGAAGAAGCAGGGCTTTTCACACCGTCTGTTCAGCATCCAAAAGCTAACCCTCTCTGGAAGAGTATCCTGGCTCACATGGGGTCGTCAGCCTAACCAACAGTCCCAGAAAGATGGAGATGGAGGTAAGGGGCCCAGGTTATGTGGCCCTAGGCTTATACATTTTAAACAAACAAAGATGAAATAATCAATTCAAGTTTGTTTAGAATTACCTCTTTTCTCCACTTGAGCTCACAGAACACCCTCTCGAAGCATTCGTGCATGTAGTTGAACTGAAAAAAGAACATAGCAACATTCACTGACGTTGCAGGACCAGGTACCACAGGGCCATCCATGCCTTTGAACTTCTGCCCTGAGCCACCCAACCTTCCAAACTTTCTCAGCCGAGAGAAAAACCCTGACAAGCCCCACAAACCCATAAACCCAGGCCTGGCTCATCTACGATTCTCTGGCTCCTCCTAGCGGTAACTGTGAGTCAAACGGGATGTGAAATTGCCAATCCCAGTGGGGCCTCAAGGGAAGACAGGAAGAACCCGGGGCTCTAGAATTCAAACAGGTTCGGATCTCACACCCACTGCTCTCTCTGCAGCTCTCTCCACGTAAGCATTTAGTTCAAGAACTTGAAGCCCAATCTTCTCTCCCCAAGCATGCTTCCCCGTCTACCACTCACATATGGTGTGAAGATTTTAACCCATCGAGGCTTCTTTTCTCCTCGTGCATATTCAAAGCAGAAGGCCATTCCTTCTTCATCTGTATCCCATCGCTGCATTTCATCCCATTCAAATGCTATTACCTGGTTCTAAACAACCGAGAACAAGAGTGTGAGTCTGAGAATGCGGGGAAGCTTAATAAGGGTCTGAACCGGGCAGCAGAAGAGAGATGAGTGGAGATGTCTGCATCACTTCAGGGAAAAGATGACAAGAATAAAGGTCAGTGTAACATGTGAAGGTGGGGACCAGTGTGAATCCAGTGCGTACTTATATACCCCAGTCAAACAATTTTGACATCATTCCACGACCAGAACTAAAACACAGCAAGAGAGTGAGCGTCAAAGTATCGCCAGGGTTCCTAGCCCCAGCCCCATGCTGAACTCTCACCTCCAGCTGTCCCTCCTCAGTGCAAGCATGAAGTTTAAAGTGCGTAATGCTGATGGCTGTGATCACGTGCCCCTTCCTCCTGGAGTCACAGGCACAGTGGGGAAAGATGATTTCATTGTAGCCTTCACAAGTTCTTAGCATGTTGAGGTACTAGGGAAAAAAAAGGAAGGGAAAGCATGTTACTATGGAACTCAACCACCGTGAGGAGCTGCTGAGAGGGCACAAGAACACAGAAACTTCTCGCCCAACAACCCAAAGACCTTGCCTCTGGTCTCACGCCCATCCCTAATTGGGACAGGACTCCAAGATGATCCTTTATGCCACTTCCAACCTCCAACCTTTCTCTACTTAGAAAAAGATATGCAAACGAAGCCAGAAGAGACACTAACCAAAACTGCTGGGACTAGAAGGGAACTCACAATGCCACTCCGACCCTCTATTTTCACGGTACCTAAGGAATGGGAATCGAATCTATCCTTATAATTAGTGCAAACGAAGCCAGAAGAGACACTAACCAAAACTGCTAGGACTAGAAGGGAACTCACAATGCCACTCCACCCTCTATTTTCACGGTACCTAAGGAACGGGAATCGAATCTCTCCTTATAATTAAGGAAAGGGGCTAATGTTTCTCCCCAACTCTTCTCCGGTCAAAAGTTACAATGAACTCAGTGATGACGACTAAACTGCCTGAGACTTTCATGCCACAGGTAACAGTAAGGGGTAAGCCAGATTTAATTTCTTGGTTACTGACCTTTTCTCTTCTAGTCCCCAAATCGGCCCCACCATCCCCTCGGTCTCCTTAAAAAGCATCTGGACCCAAATCAAGTGACAGGCATAATGCTATAAGCCTGATCTAGAGGTCTCTCAACTACTGACTCTAACTCAACTCTTTGTCCTTTCTCCTCTACAATTAAGGCTGGCCTCTCACTCAACTCACTATTTTGAGGTAAGAGAGGGGAGAGTAAAAGAAGACAAGTGGGAAGGAGAAGAGAAGAGAAATAGGGGAAAGATTTTAAAAAAAAAAAAAGACTCATGGACTCTGACCGGGTTTCCTCTCAGGGGCTGCCCGAGAAACAAGCAAATAGCCTTGCATATCACACAGGAAGAACAGGGAACACTGGTGATGTGTGTGGAGTGTTGGAGAGAAGACGAAGGCATAACACCCTAATAAATTTCAGTTAGACGGGTGGGGAGATTAGAAAAAACCAGAGATGCCCTGTGCCTTACAGAGAGAAGAGACATAGGCACAAAAAGGATCCTAGGCAACCTCTGACTGGTACCAATGACTGGCACCTAAAAGAGTTGCTACTGACACCAGGGACAGGAAGACTAGAGCACCCAGGGAAAAGGCACACCACAGGCTCCCTCCCCCACTTTCTATTTAGTTCTGCTTAGGTAAAATAACAGCAACTTGGAAGGGGAAAAATTATTTTATTTATTGTTTTTAGTCCTCACCTGAGGATAAAATTTTTAGGACTGAACCCACAACTTAGGTGTGTGCCCTGACCAGGAATCGAACCCGAGACCTGTCGGTTTATGGCAGTGGTCGGCAAACCGCGGCTCTCGAGCCACATGCAGCTCTTTGGCCCCTTGAGTGTGGCTCTTCCACAAAATACTACATGTGGGCGCGCACGTACAGTGCGATTGAAATTTCGTGGCCCATGCGCAGAAGTCGGTTTTTGGCCTGGGTGAGTCTATTTTGAAGAAGTGGCATTAGAAGAAGTGGGGGTATGTTCGCTGAGGTCAACCCCTCAGATTGAGGACGTTTTTAGCAAAGGCCAGCTTAGGAGTACCCTAATTAAGTTAATAACAATGTACCTACCTTTATAGTTTAAGTTTAAAAAATTTGGCTCTCAAAAGAAATTTCAAACGTTGTACTGTTGATATTTGGCTCTGTTGACTAATGAGTTTGCCGACCACTGGTTTATGGTGATGCTCCAACTGAGCCACACCGACCAGAGTACAAGGGGAAAAATTACAAAAGGGTAGCAAGAACACAGGGTTAGGGTCAATTCAGAAGTGCCACAATACTCCATTTGCATAATTTTTCGTCTCCCACTTCCCCTTCCACCACCCTATTCCATCCCTCTTTATCACATCCTTCCTGGATGTGTAATAAATATGGATACTGCTTGGCCTTGCTATTGGCATGATGAGCAGAAAGAAATCCAGGCCATTATACTTGGGAAATATGACAGGCAGTATCATAGAAGAGAACTTTCCTGGAGCTATAAGAAGCAAAGACTGGGACAGGAAGCAGTACAGAGGGGTGGTCAAAAGCCTGGGCTTGAATCCTGGCCCCATCACGTCCTAACTGTTGGGCAACTACTGAACTCACGCAAATGATTAAACTCCAAGGAGCCTTGGTTTCATCTTCTTACTAACAGCCTATATCAGTTATTTGCAAGCATTACAATATTTAGTGCATAATTAGGTATTCAATAAATGACAGCTTAAAAAATAATTTTAAAGGCTCTGTTATCTTTAGCCAGAGGATTCAACTATTTTCTCTCTCAAGAACGCTTGGCTGCCCTAGCCGGTTTGGTTCAGTGGATAGAGCGTCGGCCTGTGGACAAGATGGTCCCAGGTTCGATTCCGGTCAAGGGCATGTACCTTGGTTGCAGGGTCCTTCCCAGCCCGGGTCCTGGTCTGGGCTCATTCAGAAAGCAACCAATTGATGTGTTTCTCTCACATTGATGTTTCTCTCTGTCTTTCCCTCTTTCTTCCACTCTCTGTAAAAATCAATGGGAAGCCCTAGCTGGTTTGGCTCAGGCATTAATCAGCCTGTGGACTGAAGGGTCCCAGGTTCGATTCTGGTCAAGGGCACATGCCCAGGTTGCAGGCTTGATCCCCAGTAGGGGGCATGCAGGAGGCAGCCAATCAATGATTCTCTCTCATCATTTATTTTTCTCTCTCCCCTTTCTCCCTTCCTCTCTGAAATCAATAAAGATATATTTAAAAAAAAAAATCAATGGAAAAATGTCCTCCAATGAGGACTAACAGCAACAACAAAAGAATGCCCTGTGACCCCAAGCAGAGGAACCTGGGGCAGGGGCTCCCTCTTGCACTTTGTACAGCTCGCTTCCGGGCCTCTTTGCTGTGTTGATAAGCAACTTGACCCTGGGCTTAATTGGGAGGGAGTTCTGTCTTCATACCACCACCCAACCCAAAGGCAGGGATCCGTTTGTAGTTTTTGACAACTAAGCATTTCTCTTCTGTACAGAATCCAATAAACACTTCCTTTGTCTTGCACCTTAAAAAAAAAAAAGCCCTGAGAAATGATATGTATGGAAATTACTTTTAAAAACTCCAGGGGGGAAAGCACATAAGTGAGACAGATGAAACATGAATGGCAGGAAGTTGAAGGCTCTTAAGTTCGGAGGCTAAATGTACTATTCTTTCAACTTCTTTATATATTTGAAAATTTCTACAATAAAATGTTAGAAGAAAAAAGAAAACTTCCCTGCAACCAGGCCTGCAGCTCTCACTTCAGCCTTCCTCCTACTACAGTCATTAGAAGCGTTCTGCATGCTCAATAAGCAGCAAATTCTGCTCAAAGATGCTTAAGAATTCTGCAAATGCCAGGTGTCACAGTCTTGAGACTAGTTCTGTTCATGTACTTCAACAAAAATGGCTTTACATATAACACATTTGCTGAGAGTTCTCTTCTTTGAGAGGCAACACTCCTATTTAAAAAATATTTCTGCCATATTTGGATTACCATACAGATTTTTTTAAAGAGGGAGAAACCTGCAAAGGGAGAAATTAGGAAAAGACACAGAAGCGATGTGGAGCTCTGCGTATCTTGAGCTCTCGCTTTGTGACTTTGCATAGGTTACTCCAGCCGGGCTTCCCCTCTGCCGTCTGGGAATAAAGGACACAGCCGCCACCCGCTTTTCTCTGATGTAGGAAAAAACACGAGCTTTGGAGCCAGACAGACATGGATTCGAATCCTAGCTCTCCTTCTGACGAGCTTTATGATCTTGGGTAAGAATCTTCCTTCCTTAGACTCCACCCCTCCTCTGCTTGGTTGTTATAAGGAGGAAACGAGAATGTACACATAGTGTCCAGAACAGTACCAGACGCCTAAGATATGCCCTCTCTATCCCCTTTGAATAAAAAAAAGCGGACTTGTCCCTCCATATTCAGAAATGTAGTCCTTGAAAACAAAGGACCTTCAGGGGAATCCTAATGGCATAGTTATAAAATAACCTGAGTGCAAACTAAGGGCACCCGTGGCCTTAATGAGACGACAGAGTTTAGTAAAGTTTCACTGGGGAAACTTAAGGTTTTCAAGATTCTCGGGTCAGGCAGCGTTTCTCAACTGTAGGTGGGCAATCTCTACATTCCTGGACTTGCACGAAACATAAAGGGAAGAAAGATTTAAAGTTTATATACACCCAAAATTTCCAAAAGAAAAGTAAATTTTTGTTTTCAAACAGATTTATTTTAAACACAAAATTTTCCTGTCCATTCTCTTCTCAGATTAAATTTTGAGTAAATATGTATCCTAAATAAGCTTCCTTGATTCACATACCACTCAGATGGTGGCCCACATTAGACCAGAGAAAAAGAAAGGTATGGCATGGGGTATGTGTGAATGTTGAATATTTAGCAAGGTAGGTCGATACAGGAATAGGACACATTAAAGCAGGGACTCAGTACTCAACAGAGCAGAACACTTTAGGTGAGTGGGTTAAGGTCCATTCCGGAGAACTCTCTGTCTCCCAAACCACCTGCCAAGGGTCAAACCAGGGCTAAGACTGAAATAAGTGCTTGAGAGGAACCTTGGGAGCCAACTCTCTCAAGCCCCCGAAGCAGCTTGTTCCAGAATCACCAGGGTGCTTCTGTAAAAATCTTAACAGAATGCCTAGGTCCTATCCACAGAGATTCTGGCTTAGTAAACGGAGGCGGGTCAGACACCTGCACTGTGAGCAGGCTTCACAAGTGAGTCCCATCAAACAGAGCTGGGGACCACACGCTGAGAAACACTGACTTTCACATTTACTGCCATGTGTGAAATCACTAAAAATTATGTTGAGAAACACTAATAGAAATTTCTTATTTGTCAGTTCAACAATGGCAAAATCAGGCTATTCCAACATAAGAAAATCTTAAGTTCCATATGTTTGCTGTTTGTGTAAGAGTAAAAAAAAAAAAGAAAATATAAAATCTCTCTTGCACATCACATTCTCAACCATCCAAATCTAACTCTGTAAGTAGAAAACAAAACAAAAAACATTTTTTATCACACTGGATCTTACAAACTATGGCAAAGATAAGAGCTGTCCTCTGTATTTGGAAAACAAGGAAACTTACACAAGACTTATTTATCTATCAAGAACTCTAGAGTATTTCTTAAGATTCTACTTGATAGCTGGCAATCTAAACATCCCATTTTATAGAAAAGAAACTAGAACTGAGAAGTCTGTTGAATTGTTGAGGTTCTCACAGTGATCTGACCTACTCTAAGGCCTATCAAGCATCCTAAGTTGCTATAGATAATGTATCAAGACTTATGGGCTCTGAAGGGTCCATCTGAATTGAAGTTTCAATGTACTGACCATGACCACTAAGTTAATGTCTTTGAACATTACTACTTGAACACATGAAATTATCCTATATAATAAAAGTGTAGTGTGCAAATTGTCCCCTCGAACGGAGGTCGTCCGGGAGTTCAACCAGGGGGTGGGGCCGGCCAGGGGAAGGGAGGGAGGCCCTGGTCAGCAGCCGCTAGGGACCCTACCAGTGCATGAATTTCATGCACTGGGCCTCTAATACTTAAATAAAATTCAAACTTTAGTGGGATTTTCTTTAAAATCTGACTATGGTATTATGAGGCTAGTATACACTTGTATGTTGGTACTAGGTTTTCAAGACAATAGAATTCCATAAATGTTTAAGCATATTTTATACTCAATTCCAATGACCCATGGAAAACACATCAGTGGTCCAACTGTATTCCAGTTCTTAATGGGTGATTACAAGATACAAACTTGAATTTGAAAATGATTTCATAATAGATTAGTATGCTTGTTAAATTCAGATTTTCTATATTTTGCCACAGAACAATACGAGACTATTTATCTAGCACCTCATACTGTGCCTGGCACACATTCGGTGCTTAACAAGTACTTCTGGTAAAATGTGTAAATGGATGATAGTGTGTTTGGAGTAGTACTACATGTGCAAAAAACCAATATGTATTCTATACTGGTATTACCAAAGGCCCTTATGAAGTTACTCTAAATCCATTGGCTTTGGAAAAAGCAAAGAACTACTGCAGAGGTTGATGGTCCTTTAGTATTTGGCCCTTTTCATCAAAAAGATGCAGTGGTATTGGTAAGAATCATGCATTAATATGTAAAAGACAATGCCATTATTTTAAAGAACAGGAAGCTGAGTTTTAAAATCCTGTCTCCCACTTATTAAAATTCCCTTAAACATTAAAATTCAACAAATTAATATAGATTTGATTTAAAATACTTTTTGTTGCCTATTTAGTCTATTGGTATGTAGAACATTCGTAGATAGTTTCTTGATCTTTGGCAATTTACTTTTCATTGTATAAGTGAGAAAATAACTATCCCAGCTAGACATAAGATTATGGGCTAAGCCTCACGGCTAATTTGTATATTCTTATTCCAACCCAATTAATTTAGCCAGATGAAGATTCCTTCATAAAAAGTGCACAGAAGGTACAGAGAAATTCTAGTGATTTATAAGAATCATTACCATTGCAATTACTGCCTTGTGTGAAATCCTGAAAAATTATAATTAGAAAAATTTCAACTATATATGAATTTGCTAAGAAAAAAAATTTAAAATTCTATGAGTGGAAGTTTTGTAAGTGTTCATTACAAATTTTATTTTTGACAATTTCCATCCTTGTATATATGGCAGATACAAATTTAAAACTAATTTTAAAACATTTAAGGAGTATTCTAGGCAGCCCTCTGAACAGAACTTTATGATAATAAAAATGTTCTATATCTGAACTGTCTAATACAGTAGCTACCAGCCAGATGTGCTATTCCACATTTGAAACGTGGCTAACGCATCTGAGGAATTGAATTTTAAATTTTATTTAATTTAAATAAAGTTAAATTTAAATGCCACATGAAGATGGTAGCCATCGAATTGACCAGTACAGCTATAGCATATGATACTAACCAAAAGCACTACTGCGCATAAATGTTTAAGCAACTGCAGAGATTGAAGTTATAAAAACAAATGATTTTGCTACCGCTAAATCACAACAAAAATAATTTCTAATGTAAAAAACCTAATAGCAATTCTTACGGAATCTTATCTTTATCATATTAAATGTTTTGCACATCTTTGTTTTAGATTTTTTTCTATCAAAAAGAATTCCATTTGGTTAATATTTATAATAAAGTTATGTATTTATATATAACAAAATAAGCTCTTTGTGGGCTAAATGGAGGAACACCATGGACTTTATGTCAAGGCCTATATCCCCCTCCTTTTTAAAAATTAGTTAAGCCACTGACCAGGTTGCAACATCTTTCAAAAAAGATTGGAACAACAGGTTTAAGAGATAAGAGGAGTTATTTTCTAAAGAGATTATGGGGACATAAACCTACCATGACCATTTTCCTTTGTTCATACAGCTTCTGTAATTGGTAGGACTTTTCCTCTGCTTTGATGTAGCCTTTTTTCACATCATCGACAGCCTGTCACCAAAACAAAGGCACGAAAGAAAGAAATGTAAAAATCACTATCAAGTACATTCTTAATAGAAATAGAGACAGATTTATTTTCAGAATAACTTTTATGCATATGGACCATCGCATCACTGGTGCACTCTGCCACCTGGATGTATTTACTGGAACAAGCAGCATGTATGGAGTGTCTGGTATGTATTCAAGGATTGTTCTAGGCACATGAGGAATCTGGTTTCTCATGTTAAGAGATTTAAACTCTGGTTAATTTATATATATGTGCAACAATTAGAGAACATTAAAAGATAGCATATAATACTGTATTAAAGGTAATAATGAAACAACAAAAATGTGTGGTGTAGATAGTAAGATACATGCAGTCAGAACATGAGAGCTTCTTGCTAACTGTAGTTATCAAGGAAGTCTTGGTTGGGCCCACGTTGAATAGAAGAATCTACTAGCTATAGTCAGGAAACAGGGATGGGTTTGAGCTTAAATACATTCAGGAGACAAATTTGCCTAATCTGAATAAAGGGAATATGGTTAAGGGACAATGAAAGATAATGCACTGGAGGGATAGGTTAACAGATTAGGAAGGACCCTAAAAAGCAGGCACAGGAATTTAGACTTAAGGACAGTAGGGAGCGAAAATAAGCAATTTAAAAAAATTTTTTAAAGGAAGATTGATTTGTATATGAGTGTCAAATGAATTAAGCTAAGGAGAGAATAAAATGAGAGACTGACAATGTTGTCATACTTTAAGCACGAAATGAAACAAGACCTTAAACTAGGGGAGCAGCAACTGGAAGAGAAAGTGATAAATCTGAGACCATGAACCAAAAAAGCCCCCAACAAGACCCGAAACAAGCATGAAGACACTTATTCTAAACAACTTCTGGTTTGGCTAAATGAAATATGCATCCCCTTTCAAACCTCATTCCACCCCAATAAAAATGTTTAAATCCAATAGGAGGAAAAACTGATCATTGGGAGAAAAAAAGAATAAACAGAATCATTTGTCCAGGGCATTCAGAATATAACCTCAGTGAGTTACTGCAAGGACAACTCTATGCTGGCACCCACTTGAACTCTTATCAGAAGACTGCCAACTTCCTTAAGGTAGAAATCATTCCCATACTCTTTTAAGGGGAAAAAACTTGTATAACAGAGTGAGTTCATTACTGAAGTCAAAAGAATAGTTCAATTTCTAGGTATGTCACTTGAGTAAGTCATTAAAACCCTCCCAAGTCTTTTTTTTTTTTTAATATATTTTATTGATTTTTTACAGAGAGGAAGGGAGAGGGATAGAGAGTTAGAAACATCGATCAGCCGCCTCCTGCACACCTCCCACCGGGGATGTGCCCGCAACCAAGGTACACGCCCTTGACCGGAATTGAACCTGGGACCCTTCAGTCCCCAGGCCGACGCTCTATACACTGAGCCAAACCAGTGGGTTAACACTGGTCTTTAACACAGGAATAATACTTATCTCACACGCTCTATCCACTGAGCCAAACCAGTCAGGGCCCCTCCCAAGTCTTTAACACAGGAATAATACTTATCTCATAGGTAGACAACAAAATGAGATAACAAATGTTGAGTTTCATAAAGTGTAGATAAATAGTTACTATTATCATTGTTATTATCGTCATTTAGTTGTTAAGTTCTAAGAACCACACATGGATATTAACGTCCAGCCTGGGACTGCCTAACGGAAGGATTATGCCCATTCCTCCCCAATCCTAGCCATTCAAATGAGGGCTCCCTTAGGCACAGAGGATCTAGTCACAGAGATCAGGATGCTCAGTAAGAATGGCCACACAATGTCCTGAAGAACCTGACCACTTGTGTGTGTTTTATTTAACCATCAAAAGACATGACTGCTCCAGGCCAAATTACACCAATTACTACTGGAAAGCTGGGAGAGAAGTAAAGAGGAGAAACAAATGCTGGTCTACCTATTTCGTTTCCCATGTAACAAAGTGTTATTTAGCTAAGAGAAAAGGCTTTTCTGATGAACAAATGAAAATACTGTATTTGTTATTATTCATATCCCCAATACCTAGGACTGTATCTGACTTGGAATAGCACTTAAATATTTGAACATTACCCTAGGACAGAAGTGGGTCAGAGTGAACATCTACTCCAACTCTAAGTGAACTATTTTCTTTTCTTTAAAAAAAATTTTTTTATTGTTATTACAGAAACCTCCCATTTTCTCCCCCTTTACCCCCCTCCTCCCAGTCAACTATTTTCATACAGGGCAGTAAAAATGTTCTCTCCTCTCCTCTTTCACTTCTAATCAAGATTATACTGCTTGAACACATAGAGGGTATAAACAGGTGATGGGGGGGAAAAAGGAGATTATATTGCTTGACTACCCATGTGACTCACCAATTCTTCTTCCACAATAACCAAACACCAACTCCTCTCAATTCATGCAAACATTCATTTTGTAAAAACTGCTGACAGTTCTCGTCTGCTACTATCTCCTTTCCTGTTCTTTGTCCTTGCAAGTTTACGCCTTTAAAATGCCATGACTATTATTTTAGCAAGCCTTCAGGAAGGAGTAGTTTAAATGGGTGTACAACCTGCTAGATTTAGCCAGAATGTAAATACATTCTACCATGAATTTCAATATTACTAATTTCTTTAAGGAAAAGGCTCATTATCATCACTATTATCTCAACTCTAAGATGCTCATTTTTTCATAGTTTATCATCTCTAAAATTGGGATGTATCTTACAATCAATGATGTGTCAGTTTAATTGGTAGCTCTTTTCTCTTTCTTAGCAGCACATGAAATAATAGCGCATCTTACAATCGATGGCATCTTGGAATTGATGAAATACCCACCATCAAAATATGATATAAAAAATAACTAAAACTAAGAGGAAAAAGTTAATATTACTTTCTAAATGGCACAAATGTTTGCCTAGTTAAGCAAAAAATCATTTGAATCCTTGTGCCCTGTTGCAAATGTAAAATAGTGTATGTAGCTGCTATGGAAAACAGTATGGCAGTTACTTAAAAATTATAAATAGAATTATCATAAAATCCAGTAATCTCAATCTGGTCATATTAAAAGCAGGATTTTGAAAAGATTATTTAGCCCTAACCAGTTTGGCTCAGTGGATAGAGCGTCAGCCTGGGGACTCAAGGGTCCCAGGTTTGATTTGGTTGAGGGCACATCCCCAGTGGGGAGTGTGCAGGAGGCAGCTGATCGATGTTTCTCTCTCATCGATGTTTCTGACTCTCTATCCCTCTCCCTTCCTCTCTGTAAAAAATCAATAAAACATATTTTAAAAGAAAGAAAAGATTATTTACACACCCATGTTCATAATCCTCCTATATAATAAAAGGCTAATATGCAAATAGACCAAACGGTGGAACAACCGAACAACCGGTAACTATGATGTATGCTGACCACCAGGGGGCGTGTACGGAACATTGTGGGTGTCGGCCACGGTGGGATGGTGGCAGTGAGCGGGGGCACCAGACCAAGGCGAGGCACTGGGTGCTGTCATCAGGGCAAGCCTAGGATGGTTACTGAAAATTCTTTGCTCCCGTGCACCACAGTCCTGCCGGGTGCTCGCAACCTTTGCTGGCACCCGCACCCACTGCCGGCGCCGGCCCTGCTCACACCCGCTGCTGGCCCCTGGCGCCGGCCCCTATCACTTGGCACTGTCAGCGGGTGCGAGTGGCAGCTGCTGGCCCTGATCGCACCTGAGGGTTTCTCTATCTCCCCCTGCTCCTGAGGGGTGATCAGGGCAGCAGCCAACTGCTTGCACTGGCTGACAGCACCAGCCCCAATTGCACTGCGCTGTCAGTGGGTGTGAGCAGGGCTGGCGCAGTCAGCACGTGGGAGCGGCAGCGGCAGGAGCAGGGCTGCCGGCAGACAGGTGACTGGGGCCACGGTGGGAGCAGGGCTGCCGGCAGACAGGAGACTGGGGCCACGGTGGGAAGGGCCAGGCGGGGGTGCAGAGGATGGGCTGAGACCTGTCCCTGTGCCCACCGCAGCCTCGCGGCCCACAGTTCCTTTTAAGGTGCACGAATTTGTGCAGTGGGCCCCTAGTAGTATTCGTAATAGCCAAGTGATGGGGAAAAGAACCAATGTCCATCCATAGATGACTAGATAAGTAAAATGAGACATATACATACAATGAAACATTTTGCCTTAAAAAGGAAGGAAATCCTGTCCACTGTTATAACATCAATGAGACATTATGCTAAGTGAAATAAGCCAGTCATAAAAAGATAAATACTGTATGATTCCACTTACATGATCAGGAAACAGATCTTAGCAAAGCTATGCTAAGATTATGCCCTATGTAGAGCCTACACTTGAACAAGATATTCTGACTCCTAGCTAATGTTCTCATTGCAACAATACAGGGCTCTGCTATAAATTCATTATTTGTAGAGTCGTAATAATATAAACACTGAATACTGATTTAATCAATATTATAATATGCCTATATCAGGAAGATAGGAGAGATGAAAAGGTACAGATATTAGTAAGAAAGGAGAACAAAATGGAGCTAGAGTCTCATTTTTTAGTGGGAAATGAAGAGATACTGTCTGAATTTGAAAAACCAAGTAGGAGCAACATAACCAAGTTATAAAAGCAACATGGACGTAAATATGAAAGAAAAAAAACAAAGCTAAAGGAGGTGAAAGTGATTGTCTTTGTGGGGAGATGCAGATAAGTAGGGGCAACTAATATTTTTCATAATAACCTGTGTAGAACTACATGATGCTTTAAACTCTATGAATATGCTTTAAACTCTGTGAATGTGCAATTTTGATAGAAATTATTTTAAAAGGTACATAGCCATAATGCTCATTTTCTGTTGTTTAAATAAATATATTTTAAACTCCAGGATATCTTCACTTCTTAAGCTTATTTATATTTTGTGAAATGGGATAGCACATTTTACAAATTTAACTAAGATTCAGGAGGCAAAGCAGGTTACCCAAGGATTCACACTGAATTGGCAAATTACCCACTGCATACAAACAGAAAAAAAAAAATCAGGCCTTTCTAGGAAGACCAATCCACCTACCTGATGAAAGAAGTAGGTAACAGCAAGGTCATTGTCATTTAAGAGGATTTCTTCTTCTGTTGTAAAAAGCCACTTTCGAATGGTCAGGCAGGTGCCTGGCACAGCTGATGTGTAATTCTGGACATAGAGTTTATGAGGAAATTCATTAGGTGCCAGCTTACGTACTAAAGAGAAGACAAAACAAAGAAAGCTAGAGTGAAAAGATATATAAGGAATTTCCCTAGTGTAAACTGTAGATAAAATATAAACAGCCAGATAAAGAACGGCAGATTATCATTAACCAGAACCCTGGCTTAGATCCGTTACGGAGCACTTCCTCAGGACTGACCATCTGTCTAGCCAAATCTATCCCTGGGAGCTATGACTATGGCCAGTCGGGCTCAAACTGACTGACTTCTATCACCTGAATGACACACTATCCAGTTAACATGCCGACTCTGCAGACAGCATCGACTACAAAGTCTATTAAAATATCTGATCCATCATCTAGTAAGTTACAGTGATGTCCAGGGAACATCTTTAAAGCAAGCCTCTCCGCTTACCCAGCTATGGTGCTTTCAGAGTCTCTGCTGTGGTAATTCTCAATGAACTGCTTTCATTGTTAGAGTTGAAAGGCTCTCCCCACCCCACCCCCAACTCTAAGACACTCATCCAGTGAAAAGTGTCTTCTGAATACTGTTACTTCCTCTTTATAATAAAGCACAAGCAGGATAAAACTCTACCACTTTTAATTTCTATATTGATTTTCTTTGAAAAGACAGTTTTCTTCTTTTGATTGATGGCTACTTGGCTTTCTAACACTGCAAAAGATAGATTTAATATTTGCTCTTTTATTTATTAACTAAAGTTTAGAAAAGAAGAAGAATATTAAAATCCAAGTGTCCTGGTTCCCTGGCAATCCTTTGTTTTTGCTTTTAAAAAACAAGCAAGAATTTAGTGACCGCAGCAAAAACATACTTAGGACAGGGAAACAAGGACCATTGGTCCCCTGGCTGCAGTCTCATGGGTCCCTTAGAGGTTAGGGGACACGTGCCTGGGAGGGGAAGGAGAGGGGAAAGTGGAATGGCATGGGCGTGCTCCCTGGAGGGAGAGTGCCCCTAGCAATCCTTTGTAACATTGCTATCTCCTAGTTAGACTATAGGGAGTTGGCAAAATAAAGAATAGGAACATTATTCTACATTGACCTGGGACAGTAGGCGAACCCAAGCCTAACAACTCCCCCCTTTTCTGAGATGAGGAAGATCTGATTAATTAATATTATGTCATTTCTGGCGCGCGGGTGTGTGTGTGTGTGTGTGTGTGTGTGTGTGTGTGTGTGTTCGGTGTGGAAAAGACCCAAAAACTGTAGGAAATAATTAGGAACTCTATATCATTCAGGGCAAGCACTCAGACTTCCTCCCCTTTGTGGTTTCAATGGAACCAGTGTGACCAACATCCCTAGCTTTTATAAAATAATATATAAGGCAAGCTTCCTGTCATGATATAATAAAATGCCCTAGGAAGAGGATATCTATTTACAAAGAAACTTAAAAGATCTGCATTAAAGCAATGGCTTTTAAGCAATTTATCTCTTTCTTAACTCCTGAAAACAAAAAACTAATCTTAAAAATCTACAAAAAACACAAAGCACACTAAAACAAATTGTTGCTAAATAGAACCACCCCTTTCTTTAAGGCTGTTTCATTAGAATGTATTATTTTTGAACCTCTGATTTCAAAGAACCTCATGAAAGTATCCCACTTCAACCCTCAGTGCAAGTAACTTATACTTACAAAGGAGGAAAAGGATCAACAGTGACCAGATATCCTTTGACTTGGACTTAATGGGATTTGCCTGGTCTGCTTGTTGGATCCGTCCTAATAAATAGAATCTCCCCTGGTCTGCAAGCTCATCTCTAGGCAAATAGTTTCAGTCTGACAGCTTCTGGGAGCTTCAGTCTGACAGTATTAGAATAAAATACCCCCAAACAAAACTTCATATTAGCCACAGGCACTTACCAAAGGAATGATTGATCACTTCAAATAAGGCAAAGTAATTCACTGTTGTACTGTCCATGCCAACCTTTGCTGCAATAGCCTAAAGTATAAACAGGATAGATTAGTTTCAAGAAAACTAAATCAGCCAGACTGGCATGGCTCAGTGGTTGAGCATTGACCTATGAGCCAGGAGGTCACAGTTCAATTCCCAGTCAGGGCACATGCCTGGGGTTGTGGGCTTGATCCCCAATGTAGGGAGTGCAGGAAGCAGCCAATCAATGATTCTCTCTCATCATTGATGTTTCTATCTCTCTCCCTCTCCCTTCCTCTCTGAAATTAATAAAAATATATTTAAAGGAAAAAAAAGAATACTTGAGCAGACATGAAGGAGCTTCCACTGGTCAAAGATGGAACAATTTGAGTATCACAAAAACAATACATGCTATTGATTAAATCATGCTGAGTACCTAAAAACCCACACAATACTAAAAAAATAAAATAACCTCATTGGACATCAGTGGAATCAACTAAGGCACCAATTCTTTACTCTGAAAATTGGCAGTAAAAGGAAAGAAATATTTACCCCTTCCTTACCAAAAACTGTACTTCAGGATAACTAAATACCCAGAGCTGATAAGAAAAAGTTCTTTACATAATAAGTCTACTTCAGCGGTTCTCAACCTGTGGGTCGCGACCCCTTTGGCGGTCGAACAACCCTTTCACAGGGGTCGCCTAAGACCATCCTGCAAATCAGATATTTACATTACAATTCATAACAGTAGCAACATTACAGTTATGAAGTAGCAACGAAAATAATTTTATGGTTGGGTCACAACATGAGGAACTGTATTTAAAGGGCCAGAAGGTTGAGAACCACTGGTCTAGTTAATAAATGTGAAGATATGAGAGAATTAGAAAATCAACACTTTACAATCCTTAATGAAACCACAGATTAAGGGAACAATCATCAGTGATACACTCATTTGAGAAAAGATCAATGGAGAACTTTACAATGGAGAGATCAGATATTGTATCCCTCCTGGTGAGAAGCAGTATGAAGAATACAGCACTGATTATGAAGTATTCTTATCAAAATAGCTGAACCTGAATCTAATCAAGCCTCCAGAGAAAACTTCCATCTATAAAAAATATAAGGAGAGAGCAAGACATACTACATGACACAAATATATAAAAGAAACAAACAGGTAAACTCAGAAAGTGGGACATTCCACAGGACACAGACCCAATTTCTGCAATTACACAAGGACATGGAAAAAAAAGTTGGAGAAGGGAGGAGAGACTGCTCTATTTTAAAACAAACATAAAAATCAAATGTGATCTAAAGACCTATTTAGATCCAGATTTTAACCAACCAACTATAAAAAACAATTGTTCGATAATTGGGAAAATTTGATGTTGATTTGTTATTAGTTAATATCAAGGAAATATTGTTAATTTTTTAGGTTTGATAATGGCTTTGTGGTTATGTAGGAAGAATATCCATATTTTATAGAGATGTATACTAAAATACACACAGGTCCAATAACATGAAATTTGGTTGAAAATATTCAAAAAAAGGGGGGGAAAGGATATATAGTGCACATGTGGAAGAATCTTGATGACTACTGAGTGATGAACAGATGCAGGTTCATTGTCTTATTCTGTTTTCATGTACGTTATTAAGTATTTTTACAATTAAAAGGGGCGAGGGGACTAATCAGAACCACTACTACCTGGGATACCTTTCTTTCAAGGAGGACAAAGTAATTTCATATTAACAATAATAACATCAACAACAGTAGCTAACATTTAATAAACTTATGTGGTAGATACTCCAATCACTTTATATGAATTAACTTATTTAATCCATCTTCCTTAGCTTTGAAACATGCAATGTCAAGTCTACTTGCTCAAGTTTACTTTACCTGATATACTTGGTCTGTAGTACTGTTCTTTTTAACCCTGACTGTAACTGTTGTTCCATCTGGTAATGCTACTCTCAGCTCTACGTCAGACACACCATTGTAGTTCTGGGGAGAAAGACACAGAAAAAGAATTTATGACCCAGTATATCCTCATTCTCTTTGTAACATGCAAGCTAAACAACAACTTAACATGTGATAGAGAGAAAATGAGTTCCAATGAAAAGGGGAGAAAAGACACCTTATAAATCAATACATTTACAAGCCATTAAGCTGACTTTAGAGTGCAGCAGCAGTTAACCTTTAAGATGAACAGGGAGAAAAGAAATATGTTGAAGTCATGTTCACATTTTAATACAGAAAACTCGCGTGAAACAGACTAGGTCAAACACAGGTGAGGTTTTTTGCTTATTTTCAAACATTCAGAACTCACAAATAAGAAGACAACTGAAAGCTATAGTTTCAACCAATATTCTCTGGTTTTATATGGTTAGGCATGTTAGTTTGGCTCAAGAAGTACCATAAATTCCTTTCTGAATCCTGAAATAATCATGACACCTTTGAAAGGAAATGGATGAAACTCAGGAATCTGAGTTAGTCTGATGCCCAATTTTCTTCTAGCAAAGAGTAAACAATACTTATTCTCCTTAGTTCCAAAGAAATCATTCACTCTCACTGGTTTTGATGATTAACACATTCCTTAACAGATTTCTGACCTTGTCATCTTTATTAGAGAAACAACTGTGTAAGAACAAGTCCATCTTCATTTACCATTAAAAAAAATAAGTACTATTTATTGCCTAAAACCATCCTAAACATTACTTTGTATTACATATTCATTCTTCTATCAGTTAATATTTATTAAGCACCTACAATAATGCCTGACACTGTGATAAGTCACTGGGAATATAAAGATGATCAAGATTTAGCTCTTGTTCTGGAGTTCTCATGTATAGCATGGTGACCACAGTTAGCAATACTGTATTGTATACTGAAATTCGCTAAAATCTGTACATCTTAAGTGCTCTCACCAAAAAAGGAAGAAAGGAGCAACGAGGTGATAAATACGTTAATTACTTTGATTATGGTCATCATCACAATGTACACATACATCAAAACATCAAGTTGTATACCTCAACTATATACAATTCCTATTTGTCAATTATGCCTCAATAAAGCTAAAAACCGATTTAACTCTTACCTACAGGTAGCTCACACTAAAAATATAAAGTAACAGTCTGAGCATATATATAAAAATTAGAGAATGAGAGATGCCAACAACATGATAATTTGTACTGACTGCAAGAGTTCTTGGTGGAATGAAAAATCAATGATTTGAGTAACAGGGAAAGCTTCCAAGAGAAG
The DNA here is from genome assembly GCF_000412655.1 of Myotis brandtii. Classification (NCBI taxonomy): domain Eukaryota; kingdom Metazoa; phylum Chordata; class Mammalia; order Chiroptera; family Vespertilionidae; genus Myotis; species Myotis brandtii. The sequence continues at coordinate 459,541 of NW_005370478.1, read as the reverse complement.
GTGGACCTAGCACTAGCTCTTGGAGGATAAGCAGGACACACAGAAAAAGATTGAAAAATAGGCATTTTCCATAGTCGACATCTTTAATTTGTTTCTCCCACAATGAGCCACGAGGTAAACAGTCACTGTAGGAGTAGTCACTTACCTCGTCCGATTCGGACAGGAATTCCTGCATGATGTCACTCTCACCAATGACTCGTATTGAGCACACTGCAGAAAACAAAGATAGACTTTGCCATGAGGCTCTAAAATCAAGAATATAAAGTCAAGTACATATCAAGGTTTAAGTGTGGATCATTAGTACCAGGCAATGCTGAGGTAGTAGTATGTCATCCCTAACATATGATACTTTAAGACACAAGAAACATTCATATCAATATGAACTAGGACAGAGAAGTAACAGAATGTACAAAAATGTAGCTTGCTAAAAATATTAAACAGCCAAAGGAAGTCACCCAAAAAAAAAGGGAAATAAAAGTTCAGTAAATCTAACTTCGTAGTCTTGTGTGAACTATTAACAAGCTAGACAGCAGAGCAAGGCTAAGGTCAGTTAGAAATAAACCAAACACAAAACTGAAATACAAAAGGAAAGATATCTACTTGGCCTAGGAACAGGCTAGCTAGAGAATCATCAACATTTAAAGCCATTTTGGGGGAAATGAGTAGGTAATTAATTAAGTATTAAGCTGAGCACATCTTGTCACCTCACTAATTTGAGCTTCAAAACAACAACAAAAAGAAAGGAGGAAGGAAAAAGGAACGCAGGCAGGTGGACAGCTAATCGTCTAAATCCAAGGAAGTTAATTTCCTGACACTCTCACGAGGATGGCAAATGACACTGATGATTTTACTTCATTTTATTTTTAAAAAATTGTACCATTTCTCATTTCCCAAGGGCTGTGTTTAGAGGCCATTCCATGCCAGAAAAAAAGCTAAAAACAAATGAGGAGGTTTCACTACTTCTATGGTGAAAGTAATTTTTCTTCAGGGATAAAGCTCTCTACCAAAGTTAAAAAAAAAATTTCAACTAGGTCAATTAGTTCTTACTCAAGGACACAAGGGCACAGGATTACGAAAATACCACGTAAGACCATTATTCTATTAAATTTGTATTTTAAAGAAAAGCCCGTTGCTTAGCCAGCAAAGTATGCTAACTCTATAATGTAGTGAAGCAACAAAATGAGCTATTTTGGGGGGAGATCTGTGTCCTTTTCCCCAACTTTCTAGATAAGCAAATGCTTTAGTATCTACATCCACAAACTCCTCATGTACTGTTTAGAAGTCCTAAGATAACAAATAAGTTTCAATACTTCTACCCATAACCTGCTTAGGACAAGGGGACTTTAGGTTATCTACAACTCAGCCAACCTATCTCTGGACACATGCAAGAGGAATGTGGAGTTTTCAAGGAGGATATGCCAGTGATACTCCCACTTAGCTCCCAAATCAATTCAGCATGCTGTTGAGTCACTTTGTATGTGTTTGCTGGCAAATAATATAACCCTATAAATAGAGGTCCTAATCACAACTAATTATGCATTTTTTTCTGTTATGTGCTCATTGAGTCAATAGAATAGGCTATTAATCGCTGTACTAGACATTCAGTCTTGGCTTCAAAGCTCAGATCATCCAACACCTATAGTCAGAAACTTGACTTACTTTCATTACTGCATTTCATGGAACTTAGCTATGCAGTTTAAGAGCTGCAACATATACCGAGACCCTGTATCTACTCAAGACAGTAGAGTTTAACAGGCCAGCTTACCTTTTTCTAGATATTCTTCCAACCCTCGTCGTCGGGCATCTAATTGCTGTTCTGATAAAGAGAATGGCCACTTCCCTGGAAGTCGGGGAAATGTAAAGTTGGCAAACTCTCTCTTCAGGTTTTGGTGTAGGATGGCAAACTCCCGGTACCGCTTAGAACACAGCTGCCTCCCTGCCATGTAAACATTGTATACCTGGCAAGGAGAAGAACAAAAAACAGCCTATATAATACAACTTAAATCACAGAACCATCAACAGTCAGGCTCAGATTGATATTGTTGAGGTATGCATCTAACAGAGAATATGTTCAAGATCACTGTAAAATTAAGACTTATTTTTAATAAATATGCCAGAAATTATATGTATAAAAGAGGACTACTCCCTTCAAAGGGACCATGATCTTATTTTTGCTATTAAAATTACATCCAACACACTGTTTTAAATATCTTCAATGGTAATTATCAGCTTTAAGGGTAGATTTTATTTTCAGAAAGTTAAAAGTCATTCGCAGCAAACGTGGTAAATACTGTAAATGAACAAGTACGCAAACTGTTCTTGTTAATCGTCAAGTATGCAACTGATATTTGTGTGTGGCCCAAACTTCCAAAGAAAAGGGCCCTAGCTGGTTTGGCTCAGTGGATAGAGCATCGGCCAGTGGACTGAAGGGTCCCAGTATCAATTCCGGTCAAGGGAACATGCCCAGATTGGGGGCTTGATCCCCAGTGGGGGCATGCAGGAGGCAGCCGATCAATGATTCTCATCATTAATGTCTCTCTCTCTCTCCTTCCCTCTCTGAAATCAATAAAAATATTTTTTTTAAAAAAAGGCTAACGATGATGTAAGCAATAGTGGTGTTGTGTTTTTTTTGTTATCAAATAGATTTTTTCAAAAATTTCTTTCCTGAAGAAAAATACCTAGTTTTGATCCTCTGCCTTCCATCATTAAAACAGGGTTAACGAGAAATTAAAGAATAAGTGTACTCTAAGGACCTCCTCGTAATAATAAAGTTATAATCCTCATAAAGAAATGAGTACAGATTTTTGTCTATTGCTAAAAGGCATGCCAAGTTTCTAGAACAAGACATCTGACACATAGCAGGCACTCAGCAAATATTTCATAAAGAAATGAATGCATGCATGTGCAATTCTTGAATATGTGTCCTTATAAAGGAAAGTGGTGGGATGTGTAATCAAAATTCATCAAATAATCCAAGTTACTTTGTATTCTTAGAACTTATAAAATAATGCAGAGATAGGAATTTTAGTCCCAAATCACATTACAGCTTAGCAAAAGTCATTCAGAATTTTGAATGTATACAAAACAGGTCATCTATTCATGTAATCAAGAGTTAATCACTGAGCCCTGACGGTGTTGATTAGTGTCGCCCTGTGCACCAGGTATGTGCTCTTCACTGGTTCAATTCCCAGTGAAGAGCACATACCTGGGTTACAGGTTATATCCCTGGTCCTAATCAGGGACACATGTGGGAGGCAACCAATTGATATGTCTCTTTCACATGGATGTTCCTCTCCCCCCCCCTTTTTTTCCTCTCCCTCCCTCCCACACACTCTCTCTAAAAAATCAATGGAAAAGGTATCCTCTGATGAGGATTAACAAAACAAACAGAAAAAGAATTAATCACTGAGAATGTATAGCCTAAGCCTTTCCTTCAAGTTCAAGAAGAACCTTTTCCATGTTTCTGTGATTTAGGAAGCATGAATTAAATGCAAAAATAAAATAATTTATTCATTCACACCCCCCCCCAACTCTCCCCCTATGATACCTCCCCAATTAAAAGCAAAGCCTCTAATCACTATCAAATAGCATGCAGGAATGTGTATGATCCTAATCAATGTGTTTTCTTCCTGTGATTATCACTCAAATTTGTAACTGATTGTAATGAATCCTACATATTACCAAGTATTGTCATCACAGCTCTCTAAAGTACAATGCATTCTGCTCGTGCAGCCCACTGGAATCCTCCTCACTTCACCCTGCACTTTAAGTGCCGCTGAGGAGTGAGTGGCATAAGTTCGGTCTAAGAAGGCTGGGCAGTTTCAGGGTTTCTCAGTGAGTTGCTTTGGGATAGGGCAGGGGTGGGCAAACTTTTTGACTTGAGGGCCACAATGGGTTCTTAAACTGGACCGGAGGGCCGGAACAAAAGCATGGATGGAGTGTTTGTGTGAACTAATATAAATTCAAAGTAAACATCATTACATAAAAGGGTACGGTCTTTTTTTTTTTTTTTTTAGTTTTTTTCATTTCAAACGGGCCGGATCCGGCCTACGGGCCGTAGTTTGCCCACGGCTGGGATAGGGCCATGCCCCACACTTTCCAGGGAACCTCACAGGAGAGCCAATAGAAATACCACCTTTCCCCAATCTCTAGCAGACCCAATCTCTGAGCTTCATAGGCTCCACCTGCCTGAGTACTAGGGGCTACACCCTGCTGAGGTCAGAGAAAATCTGGAACAGACTCAGACCTGTGGCTCCAGGGCAAGGAAAAATACCATCTTCCCATAAGTCTGATCGTCACTCCCCATCATGTGAAATCAGTAACTCCATCCTGATTATTCCAGAGGCTCTTTCCGGGACTAGCCTTTTCAGTGTCTAAGCCTGGCAGATGGCCAGCAGGGAGAGACAAGCAGAGACAGAACCTTGGGACATTTGCTGACCTGCCCCTGGGCCCCCTGCTGGTGCAGCCAAGCCCCGCAGAGGCATTCACATACTGTGGATCCCGTGTAGCTGAGGACAAGTTGCCAGGAGGCCAGGAACCTGCAGACCAAATGGCCGACTTTGGACAGCATCAGAGCAGGATCCAACACACTTCACTTTTTTTTTTTTTTGCTATTTCTCTTCCTTTTTTTCCTTAATATTTCATATTTCTCTCTTTCCTTTTCTAATTCTGTTTTCTTCCCTTTTTGTTTTTTAGAATTTCCCTCTGGTTTTCTTTTCCTAATCTTTTCTTCCTTTTTTTTCTTCTTTCCCTTCATATATTTTCTTATCTTATTCTTTTTTCTTTTGACTTTTATTGTATTTTTTTTTCTTTTCTTATTCTTTTTGTTGCTGCTGTTGGTTTATTGTTTTTGTCTGTCTGTTTTTTTTTGGCTTGGCCTTGTCTTGTTATATTCTGTCAGTACCTGCACAACAAACTGCATGATGTGGTCAGAGTTGAGCCTCACAGTAAGTCTTAGGGTTGATCCCACACAAAAATGGGCCAACAGCAATTAAGACCCAATTACAACAGGAGGGCCCACTAAATCCAGACAAGGGACATTCCTAGAGCATCCAGCTCAGGAAATCAAGAAGACTGTGCTACTGGGTCCCGTAGGACACTTATTACATAAGGACACCCCACAAAGACTAGGAGGCACAGCATTTCTATCTAATACATAGAAACAAACCCAAAGAGACAGCAAAAATTGGGAGACAAAGAAACAACCCCCAAATGAAAGAAAAGGAGGAATCTACATAAAAAGAGCTAAATGAAATGGAGGGCAAGCAATTTATCAGATACAGAGTTCAAAGTAATGGTTATAAGGATGTTCAAAAAAGTAAGAACTATAAGGAAACTTTAGTGAGAACCACAACAGTATGAAAAGGGAAATAGAAACCATGAATAAGAACCAGTCAGAAATGAAAAATACCATATCTGACATCAAGAATACACTAGAAGGAATTAACAGTAGATTGAATGAAGCACAGGATTGAATCAGTGGGTGTTTAAGTCTACCTTGGGATGCAAAGTAGACTTAAACACCCAATGAGAGCAACAAAAAAGAAACAAAAAGCAGAAGGATAGTTTAAGGGAACTTTGGGACACCATGAAACATAATAACATCCACATCATGGGTGTACAAGAAGGAGAAGAAAGTGAGCAAAGAATAGCAAATACCTCAGTTGTAGGCTTGATTCCCTGGTCCTGGTCAGGACACGTGTAGGAGGCAACCATCGATGTGTCTCTCTCACATCGATGTCTCTCTCTCTCTCTCTTTCTCCCCCCCTCCCCCTTCCATTGTCTCTTTTAAAAAAACCAATGGGAAAAAATATCCTCGGGAGAAGATTAACAAAAAAAAAGAATCATAGACCTAACCATAAGAATGAAAACTATGATGCAGCCACTTTGGAAAACCGTCTGGCATTTCCTCGAAAGGTTAAATGTAAGACTTACCATATGACCCAGCAATTCTACTCCTAAATATATATCTAAGAGAAATAAAAACAGATATCCACACAAAAATATGTACACACAAGCTCATAGCAGAATCATTCATAATGGCCAAAAAGTAGACAACCCAAATGTTCATCATCTGACAAACAGATAAATCAAATGTGGCATATCCATACAATGGAAGTTTATTTGGCTGATACAAAGCTACAACATAGATAAACCTTGAAAACACATCTGATTTCATCTATATGAAATGTCTAGAACAGGCAATTCTATATAGACAAAAAGTAGATTAGCAGTTACCTAGGGCTGGTGGGGATGGGAGGTATGAAGAATGATGGCTAAATGGTATGGAGTTTCTTTTTTAGGTGATAAAAATGTTCTAAAATTGACTGTGGTTATGGTTGCACAACTCTGTGAACATACTAAGAACTACTGAACTGTACAATTAAAATGGGTGAATTTATGATATGTGAATCATACTTCAATAAAGTTATACAAAAACAGAGGTAAAACTATAAAACTTTTATTAAAAAAAAAAAGATTTGTGCCCCTGGGTTAAGCAAACTTCTTCGAATGCAAAAAGCATTATCTATAAATGAAAATAACTTATCAACTGGACAAACTGACAAAATTTAAAATCTATGTTCTTTGAAAGACACTATTAAAAATGAAATAAAAAGGCAAGCCACAGACTGGGTGAAATATTTCACAAAACATCTACCTGCCTGATAAAAGACTTATGTTCAAAATACATAAAGAACTCTTACAACAAAAAATAAGACAACCCAATTTTTCAAATTCCTGGTCAGAGCACATGCCCAGATTGCAGGCTTAATCCCTAGTGGGGGACATGCAGGAGGCAGACAATTAATATTTCTTTCTCTCTCCCCCTCTGCCTTCTCCTGTCTCTAAAATCAATAAAAACATATTTAAAATAAATCTGGGCAAAGGACCTGAATAGACACTTCTCTAAAGAGGACATAGAGCCAATAGACATATGAAAAAATGCTCAACATCATTAATCATAAGAGAGATGCAAATTAAATTACAATGAGATATCACTGCACACCTGCCAGAATGACTATCATCAATAAATCAAACAACAAGTGCTGAGAAGATATGGAGTAAAGGGAACCCTACTGCACTATTGGTGGCAATGCAGACTGGTACAGCTACTGTGGGAAACACTATGGAATTTCCTCAAAAAATTAAAAATGGAACTGCCTTTTGACCCAGTGATCCCATTTCTGGAAATATATACTAAGAATCTCAAAACGCCAATCAGGAAGAATGTATGCACCTCTATGTTCATAACAGTGTTACTTACAACAGCCAAGATCTGGAAACAGTCCAAGTGCCCATCAGTAGATGAGTGGATAAAAAAGCTGTGGAATACAACACAGCTGTAAAAAGGAAGGAACTCACCTTTTGTGACAGATATGGGGATTATAATGCTAAGCAAAATAAGCCAGCCAGAGAAAAACAAATACCATATCTCACTTCTATGTGGAATCTAATGAACAAAATAAAATGACGAACAAAATAGTACCAGAGTCATGGATACATGGTACAGTCTGACAGATGCAAGAAGGGAGGTAGGTGAGGCAGACGTGATGAAAGAAGGTGAAGAGAATAGCCAAAAAACATATATGCATAGCCATGAACACAGACAACAGTGTGGTTAAGGACAGAGAGAGGGGAGGGTGGGGTCTGGGTGGAGGAGGCAAAGAAGGAAAAATGGGAGACATATGTAATAATGTCAACAATAAAAATTTTAAAAATAAAACAATTAGTAATATCCATCTTTTTCTGAAATCTACAGAGGTTCCCAAAGTCTTTGTTAATTCCCAAAAGGATCTCAACATCCAAACTGCTCTACCTTAGAACCTGACCTTGATTTCTACTTCCTATGATTCAAAGTATAGCACTTGTAAAACCCAAAACTCTAAATTTTGTGTGTATGCTTCTGAGAATACATAGACCAGACTGGCATAAAATCCATGTGCTATCATCTCCAGCTAAATTGCAGATTAGTCAAACATTTGATCCTTCTGAACTTTTCTAGCTTCCTTGTTCTTCACATCTCCCCACTAAAGAGAATGTACCATAAATATCTAGTGGTCCATTCCTATACAGGGGACAAATCTCAGTGTCAGAGATTGCAACTTTAGTTAGCAGGTTAGCTTTAAATACATGCAGTCTGTTTATATCTAACAGTATTCATTGCCTTTTTTTTAAATCCTCACCTGAAGATAAATTTTTACTGACTTTTAGAGAGGAAGGGAGAGAGAAAGAGAGAAGCATCAATGTAAGAAACATCTATCGGTTGGCCCCCCTATAAGCCTCGACAGGGGATTGAACCTGCAACCTAGGCATGTGCCCAGACAGGAATCGAACCTGAACTTTTTTATGTATGGGACGACGTTCCAACCAACTGAGCCACTCAGTCAGGGCATTTTTTTACAAAGGCAAATAAAGCATACTGCAACCAAAAGAAAAATTAGGTAGACTGGGCTATCAGTGGCAATTAGGTTTTGAAGAACAAAGGCATTCAGGAAAGGGACTGGCATATGTCACCCAGAATTCAAGATGGGCTTCCTGCATATCTACAACAGCAACAGAATGGAAATGGATAAAATAACTCACATGAATTGCATTCAGAATATAATTAGGACCTTGGGAAAAACCAGAGTTAATCATTCACACAGCTATCTCCAAAGAAAATGAAAAAGAACAAGGTCTGAAGAGAAACAGGGCATTTGTAGGTTCTGAAGTCGACAAACTGAATTACCCAAATATTCTGGAGTACACCACTTTTTAAAATTAATCTTACTCTATAGCTCTACAGAGTCAACAGTGAAAGGTATGGCAACCAATGAAAAACCAAACAAACAAAACTTAAAACTGAAGGGAATGAAATTCAATGATGCTTATGCAGAAATAGGACTCGCCCTGGTTGGGTAGTTCAGTTAGTTAGGGCGTTGTCTCAATACACCAAGATTGTGGGTTCAATCCCCAGTCAGGACACATAAAAGAAGCAAGCAATAAATGCATAAAAAGTGGCATAACAAATTGATATATTGATATTTCTCTCCCTATTACCCTTCCCCTCTCTAAAAATCAATAACTTTTTTAGAAAGTAAAAAAACAAAAAGAACTATAGGATTCTTCATTACTATAGCTCACCCCCTGCACAATAAATCAAGTTTAGTGTCTTTGATTTATGTGTAAACCCACCTTCCTGGTAGGCAAACTGACCTGTTGTAGTCACTTATTCTAGTGCTCTAATATATGTCATAAATGATAAGATTAGGGGAAACAAAAGCTAGATGTTTGAGGGTCGAACTGGGCTGACACTCACCACAAACTTTTCACCATTCTGCTCCACATGTTTGTATGTGGGCACCGATATGGGCACTGCTTGCTTTTCTGTGTAATCATAAAATGATTGTCCCAACGAGTCGTCACTGGGATCTAGGTTATCTGCCTCATGAGGAGGTACAGATAACACTGTCAAGATCAATTCCTTCTCGCCTGCTCGGATCAGGTCCACCACCTGCTTGTGTGTTGCCCCCTCAACATTCACGCCGTTCCTAAGGGGAAAAAGGGAAAAAGACAATCCCATAAACCAGAAGGGTCCAAACACTTTGTATCTCCACCCTCCTGCCCCCATTCCAGTGTCACGCAGAATGAACCATAAAATCAAAAGATTAATGTGGTTCCAGACAAGCTGTTTCTATTTTTATAGATCATAATGTGCTTAAGGCTGGGGGTGGGGGAATGGAAACAGGTGAGAGAACCTACCCTTCCTCTATGCCAGAATCCCACACACAGCTTCAGGAAAACAAATGGGAAGAAGGGGGAAGCTGAGGAGAAAACAAAGCTTTTAAAGCTTGAGAGTCCGATATCCTCGTCCTAACTAATCATGTATATGACACAAAGTGGCTTTTAATAATCCTGCCATTTGAACTGTATTTTGTCCTTTTTAAATATCCTAGAAATTCTGTTGAAAGGAATTTTCCACAAAATGCATTCCCTTAATTTGTAAAGACTCAAAAAGTATGGCTTAAGATAATTCTTTTACATTTATATCTGATTTCCCCCCTTATCTTCAAATTAGTCAACTTTATTTTCCTTTATGACAAGTTTCATTACCTTGGGACTTAAATGGTTTATATCTTCACATACATTAGTTTTTTAAAAGGCAATGCAATAATCCCTCTAAAGTTAAATTATCTGATCTAACTTCTTTTGTTCTCACAATCATTTCTCTTTATCTCTCTTAGAATTCTATCTACTAATTTTCTGCTCTGTGCTAGCTCACTTAAACCCCTGTGATCTTAGTTCACACTAAAAAAATATACATTTAAGGATATAGAGTAAATCAACCTACTCATTCTCCTTCCTATTTCTCTGTTTAAAATGGCTGAAACCAGGAAAAGTATGAGGTTTGGAAGAACAATAATTTCGTCAAGAAAGATGCTGAGTCTCACAAAACTCACTCAGCAAACCGAACTACCTTCCCAGAATGCTGACCCAGCCTGCTGTCTCAGCAAAAACCACTAGGCAGCTGGCGGGCCCAGAAGTTCCCTCCATGGCTCTCCCAAGAGAGTTCAGAAATACATACCTGGCCTTTAGTCAATTTGACAGAATCTTATCTACCCTTTAAACTTTTTCAGTCCTGTTCCAAACCATTACAATTTTACCTGCCTGAAAATGATGCTAAGTTTAGTAATAAGTGTTCTACAAACTTTTCAATCACTGGCATTGTCTCTGTCAGAATCTGGTATCCGAAACATCCATTTATATAAACAGAACAGACAGAAGATCACCCAGCTAGCCTCCTTCCTTATGTTGGGTTTAACAATCTAGCTAGTAAAATTCAGCACTCTTGACATTGCACAACCTAAATAACTTATACACACACACACACACACACACCCCAGTAATTTTACAACTAGCTAACACACACACACACACACACACACACACACCAGTAATTTTACAACTAGCTAGCTCACCAAGAAAATAAAGAGTCCCTTCCTCTGATGGAAATTTGGACTTTTAAAATTCAGGTCAGATCGGACTAATGACCAGGTAAAAATGGTCACCTCTGATCAGAGAGCGGGATGAAATAAAAAGAAAACAGGCTTTGGAGCTAGATCTACAAATCCCAACTCTGCCTTTTTTATGATCAGAATTGGTCTTGATCAAGTTACTTAACCGTTTTTAGTGTTGCTTTCCGCATCTGTAAAATGGGGACAATAATAAGTCCTTAACAGCGTTGCTGTGAGAATTAACGCTTAATAAAATGTAACTTGCCTGAACACTTATATCAGAAGGTATAAAAAGGAAAGAAGTACTATGTACCTGTTGGTTATGAAGAGATTTTGGTTAAAGAAGAAACGGAAACCTAAATAAAGTTAGGGATTGGCAAAAGATTTCATCTAAATCTTTGGCCTTAGTAGAAGTTCTGAGAAAATGTTTTGCTGGTAGAATAAAATTGAAAAAACAAAAGTTGGAAATCAATATAAAGAAGTTCATCTATCCCTAGGAATCTTATCTAGTTCACAATATCCTTGTTAAAAAAAATAAAGTGAAGAACACTAATACTTTGAGATGGAACAAACTACCATGGATACTAAAACAAGACTTTTATATTAATGCAATTTTATGAGCTGCATATTTGTGGGGGGTGGGGGGGAGTTTAAGAATTGATGCTCAAATCTTACTTTTCAGCTCCCTAATTTTTTCTGTTAAAGGATTTTTAATTTGTGGTACTCTGTTGATAGGCTTGGGAGTCAGTGAACACCTACAAAATTTGTATGTAAAATTGTATTTGTGTGCATATACAATATTTTTTCCCTGGGGAGAGGCCCCACAGCTTTCATCAGCTTCAAAAAGGAGTATGTAATCTCCAGAAACGTTGAAAACTATTGCTTCCAATGCACCTCCACCCATTCAGTTTTCAAGTTAGAATACACTGCTCCTTGGGTCACTCACAGAAACAAGCCCCCAAAATCATCACAAAAACGTAAGTGAAGCTTACTTCAAGAGCAGCCAAGGGAGCAAGGGAGCTTGCTTAGATTTCACTTCTTAGTAAGACCATGCTTCAAATTGGCTATAATCCCAAAAACCACTTTTAAAAAGGAAAAAAAAAAACAACAACAAAGAAAAGACTACCACTGTCACATTCTAAACACACTTGCTAGTATTTATTTGGTGCAGCTAAAGAAGGAATGCTGTATATTCCATGATTTAATATACAAAGCTGGAAATTCTTTCATTCTTCAGAGAATGAAATGAAGTCAGTAAAAACCCCAGGATGTCTGATTTCATAAAGGGCCCTCCCTCCTCAAGAATTAAGAGGCCTTCAGAGTCATAAAAATGTTTATATGACATCCTCTTTTTCCACAAGAATGCTACTACACCAGGCTCAAACTAGGTGGGGCCCAATGAACAATTCTGAAGGCATAAATGAATGTAAGCTAGAAATTCTGCAGTAAAGGGAATTTTCAGCAACACAGACTTCTGGTTCAAAGCATAGGTTTTGGAGTCAGACTGACTAGTGTACCATTTAACAGATAAGACATTATTCAATCTCACTAATCCTCGATTTCTAATCCATAAAATGGGGTTAATAATACCTAGAGCTATGTTGTGAGAACTAAAATGCGATGAAGCTAGAACATGGTAAACACTTCATAAATAGTAGCTATTCATGTGATAGCATTTGTATCAGTTGTGTAAGCAAGTTGGTAGTATTTTGGCCTCCTAATAATACAAGCCACTAATTTCCCTTGCTTTTCTTCTGTCTTTGCAACTTAATCTAGTTGAAATTCATTTGAAAATAAATCATTGAGCTGTCAACCAATGATAATGGGATCATAAGATCATCACCTTCATATGACATCAAAGAACCACTAAATCCTACACCACACAAAAGTAGCTACTGGCCAGTAAGTTCTACCCATCTATGCTTCTTCCACAAAGAAAGGCAATAGCTTAAACATACTATCAAAAATTTTCAACAGATAAGTGATTAAACAAACATAGCAAAATGTTCACTGTAGAATAGGTGGTAGGTATGCAAATATTCATTGTGCAATTCCTTCAAGTTTCCTATATGTTTGAAATTTTTCATAAAATGTGGGGAGGGAGAAAAGGCTACCAAAAACCTCCAAAATCCAACAAAATTTTATTTCCTTAGGCAACTAGATGATACTCAATTTACTCTGTGTCTTCAGCACTATAAAGATATACTTGACAATTTTAATAAAATTCTCCTCTTTGCCCTAGCTGGTTTGGCTCAGTGGATAGAGCACCGGCCTGTGGACTCAAGGGTCCCAGGTTCGATTCCGGTCAAGGGCATGTACCTTGGTTGCGGGCACGTCCCCAGTGGGGAGTGTGCAGGAGGCAGCTGATCAATGTTTCTCTCTCATTGATGTTTCTGACTCTCTATCCCTCTCCCTTTCTCTCTGTAAAAAATCAATAAAATATATATTTTTTAAAATTCTCCTCTTTTTCTCTTTATCCTCACCTGAGGATATGTTTTGACTGATTTTAGAAAGAGAGGAAGGGAGAGAGGGAGAGAGAAAGAGAGAGCGAGAGAGAGATCAGATGCCTCCGGCACACACCCTGACTGGGGACTGAACCTGCAACCTTTTTTTTTTTTTTTTTTTGGTGTACGGCATGATGCTCCAACCAACCAAGCCACCTGGGCAGGACAACATTCTCTTCATTTTTTACATAAGACCAAAATTTGGCTTCATTAGAAAAGCTTTCAGCTAGCTAATGGGAGTGGCTTTAAATAAGACTTTTATTCAACTAAAGTTAGCCAGCTGAGGAAATTGCAAAACTAATATAAACACTCCCAGAAACAGGAAAAAGCTCTAAATAGTCAGGATTTGTTTTTGTACAGTGCTTGTACAGGAAACTGTATATAATGAAACTAGACATGGATGGAATATGACAGAGCCGATCATTATATGTACCATAAGAAGGAGCCATGCTAAGTGGTAAGCAAATATTATTTTGACCCCTTGTGACATTCAAGAAATTAATTAAAGGATAATTAGTCCCTCAGAGGCAGCCTATAAAAAATATGACAATGAATTCTTATAACTGCAAATAATTAAGATGTACTTTTCGATTTTGTAGATTAAAACACAATGACTACATATCCATAAGAAGTGTTCAAATAAAAAAGAGTGACAAAGCCAAGTTTTGCTAAGGGTATGGAAGAACTGAAATTCTCCTACATTGCTGATGGGAGCATAAAGCAAAACAACCTAGCAGTTTCTTATAATGCTAAACATACATTTACTATATGACCCAACAATTCCATTCCTAAGTATTTACCCCAGAGAAATGAAAACATGTCCACACAAACAATTGTACTTGAATGTTCAGTGGAGCTTTAGTCATAATAGTCCAAAACTGAAAACAGTCAAATGTCTATCAAGAGGTGAACGCATAAACAAACTGTGGCATAGTCATGCAATAAAAAGACCAAACTACCAATATCGACAACAACATGAATGAATCTTAAAACACACTGAGCAAAAGAAGTGAGACAGAAAATAGTCTGATTGGCATGGAAAACAGTAGGGAGGTTCCTCAAAAAATTTAAAAGAGAACCAACTGCCTTATGATCCAGCAAATATATATATATATATCCCCAAAGAAACCCAAAACACCAATTTGAAAGAATATATTCACTACAGCATTATTTACAATAGCCAAGATATGGAAGCAACCCAAGTGCCCATCAATAGACGAGTGGATAAAAAAGTTGTGGTACATATATACAATGGAATATTACTCAGCCATTTAAAAAATAGGAAATCTTACATTTGCGACAGCGTGTATAGACCTCCTAGACAGTATTATGTGAAGTGAAATAACTTAGACAGAAAAAGACAAATACCACATGATTTTACTTATATGTAGAATCTAAAGGACAAAATAAATGAACAAACAAAACTAAAATAGAGTCTTAAATGTAGTAAACAGATAATGGTTGCCACTTGGTGAAAAAGGTGAAGGGATTAAGAAGTACAAACTGGAAGTTACAAAATAATCACAAAGATGTAAAGGACAGCATAGAGAATATAGTCAATATTATAATAA
Organism: Myotis brandtii; assembly: GCF_000412655.1. Classification (NCBI taxonomy): domain Eukaryota; kingdom Metazoa; phylum Chordata; class Mammalia; order Chiroptera; family Vespertilionidae; genus Myotis; species Myotis brandtii. The sequence continues at coordinate 444,472 of NW_005370478.1, read as the reverse complement.
CTAGTATGATGCCGGGTAGGTAGTGGAAATATAGGGGTAACACTTCTATCCATTATGCTGAACACCTGAAACTAATAAAAAATAATACTGAGTGTAAACCATAATTGAAAAATTAAATTTAAAAAAAATTTTGGAATTGTGTTTCAGAAACAACATTTTGCACCTTACATTTTAGAACAGCTAGTTTATTGATAGGACAAGAGAAATACAACTAGAGAAAGTAACTGGCCAAAGGGTTCCAAAATATTTCAACTTTTTCTAATAAACAAAAAATCTGGTCAACAATTTTAAAAGCACATATCTAAATTACTTTTAATGTAAACTTATAACATATAAAAAAATGAGATGATGACAATATATAAACTAGAGGCCCAGTGCACGAATTCATGCACAGGTGGGCTCCAGCCAGCCCACACTGATGGGGGGGGAGGGCGATTGGGTGTGGGGCCAGCAGGGGGAAGGGCTGCGGGCAGTTGGCCAGCCAGTCCCGCCCCCTGGTCAAACTCCCAGTAGAACTCCTGGTCGAAGGGACAATTTGCATATTAGCCTTTTATAATATAGGATAAGACAAATCCTTCCTTTTGGAAAGTAATTTTACTGGTAATGTGCACTTAAAGTCATAAAAATGTTCATATTTTTTCCACTCAAATGGTATAACAAGAAATTTATCCTGCCCTGACCGGTTTGGCTCAGTGGATAGAGCGTCGGCCTGCGGACTGAAGGGTCCCAAGTTTGATTCCAGTTGGGAGCATGTGCCTTGGTTGCAGGCATATCCCCAGTGGGGAATGTGCAGGAGGCAGCTGATTGATGTTTCTCTCTCATCGATGTTTCTAACTCTTTATCCCTCTCCCTTCCTCTCTGTAAAAAATCAATAAAATATTTTTAAAAAAGAGAGAAATTTATCCTAAGGAAATCATCAAAATGTGAGCTTCGTGAGGGCAAGAACTTTACAGTGGTATATAGACCACTCTCAAGTATCTTCAAGAACAATGAAATAATCCTGAACTCAGAAAAAGTAGGTACAAACATATTCATCATTATTTAGGTTGTTTCCGAATTTCTGTTCTTATTTAAAAAAAAGTCAACAATAGGAAATAAATCAGTTAGTAGGTGGGGGAATCCCAGACTGTAATAAGAGAATCTAACTATATTTCAAATATATTTCAAACAACCTCACTGAAGGGGGTGGGAGGAAAGGCACAGACCTAAGTAACTGGAAATTAATGAATCCCATAAGGCTAAAGGCAATAGGGACTGCACATAAGTGCTGTATTTGTCGATAAAGTTATTTCCCACAGGGGTAAAAATTCTGATATTGCTATACATGTATACTGGAATTGGACAATTAAGTAAATGAACGGTGGATGTGGGAAGCCAAGTTTCTCACTGTTAGTGTGGAAATATACAGATCTACAAGGGGAGGGAATCAAAATGATCCATATGTTAATGGAGTAAAGCCAGACATCAGTAAGAACCCATATTTAACTTAATACAGATACAGATGGTTACACATAGAAATACACACACACACACACACACACACACACACACACATATTTCTTTGTTAGCTGAGAGGGCCAGAAAGAAACTATACCCTAGTAGCAATGACCACACCTAGCACCCAGGTCTTGGTTTCTAATACCATTCTCCAATAAAAAGAAACAGGACACTTTGGAGAAAAGGCTGATTCTAGGACTGGAACAGGAAATACACAGATGAGCCTGGATCATTTTGTAGTGGCAGAAAGTAAGGAAGTACTCAAAAACAAAACAAAACAAAAACACACACTGATGGGGATATGGCAAAGGGCACAGGAGCCAACTGTAAGGACTACCAATAAATGGCAAAAGCTAGAAATGGAGCAACAAAATAAAGCATCAGCGTCAGATTATGTATCCCAAAGTGTAAACTAAATATCCATGAGCCCATACTGATACAAATAAATGATTGATAAATGAATACATGGGCAGTAGACATTCTTCTCCTACGTAGATTTCCAAAACAATTATATAGACACTACACTTTAAAGGAGGGGAGCATAACTCCCCACTCCTTAAGTGTGGGCTGCACATGGTGACTCCTATCCAAAGGGTATAGTATGAGGAGTGGGGAGGGGAAAAGGAACATAACTTGACAGTGGAGAAACCTAACAAACACTACTTCAGCCAGATGATGACGGTTAATAAGTCATAATGATGAGAGTGTGTGCCCTTGATATGAACTGATGAAAATGGTACCTCTGTGATCTTCCTCAAAAAAAAACACAAAAAACCCAAGTCCAATCATGAAAAATATCAGACAAATTCCAATAATCAGGTATCCTACAATATACCTAATCAGTATTCCTCAAAACTGTCAAGGTCATAAAAAACATGGAAAGACTAAGAAGTTGTCACAGCCAAGATGAGCCTAAGGAGATGTGACAACTAAATGTAATGTTATCCTGGATGGGATCCTAGAACAGACATTAGGTAAAAACCAAGGAAATCCTAATAAACTAAAGGATTTAGTTAATAATAAAGTATCAACATTGGTTCATTAATTTAAACAAATCTACCATACTAATGTAATATGTTCATAATAGGAGAAACTATGTTTGATGGCAGTGGGAAAGAAATATATGGGAACGCTCCGTACTATCTGTTCAATTTTTCTGTAAATCTAAAACAGTCCTAGAAAATAAAGTCTATTAATTTAAAAAATTAGACTATAAGTTGTATACAAAAGTATGATTTCAACTTCATAAGTAATTGTGTATGGGTGATAATATAGGTGATTTTTTCCTCCCATTTTCTTTGGTCTCCAAATTTTCTCCAACATATTTATATTATTTTTATAATTTAAAAAATGAATTTTATACCACTACACCCTAAGAATGGCCAAAATCCAGAACACTGACAATACCAAATGCTGACAAGGATATGGATTAACAGGAATTCTCATTCATTGCGGATGGGAAAGCAAAATGGTATAGCCACTTGGGAAGACAGTTTGGCAGTTTCTTACAAAATTAACATACTCTTGCCACATGATCCAGCAAGTGTGCTCCTTGGTATTTAATCAAATAAGCTGAAAACATATCCACACAAAAACCTACACAGAGATGTTTATAGCAGCTTTATTCAAAGTGCTGAACCTTGGATAAATGAACTGTGGTAAGTCCAGATAATAGAATATTATTCAGCACTAGAAAGAAATAAAATATGAAGCCACGAAAATACATGAAGGAAACTTAAATGTATATTACAAGTTATAGAAGACAGTCTGCAAAGGCTACGTACTTTATGATTTCAACTGTATGACAAATCTGAAAGAGGCAAAACTAGGGAAATGATAAAAAGAACAGTGGTTGCCAGGGCTTGGAGGGAGAGAGGACTAAATAGCAGAACACTGAGAATTTTTAGGACAGTGAAACTATTCTGTGTACTATAATGGTGGATACATGTCATCATAAATTTGTGCAAACCCACAAAATATACAACACCAAGAGCAAACCCTAAAACAAACTGCAGACTCTGTATGACAATGATGTGTCAATGAAGGTTAATCAATGATAACAAATGTGCCCCTCTGGTAGGGGATGTTTATAATGGTGGAGGCAATGCCTGTGGGTGGGGGTGAGGGGCAGGAGGTTTGTGGGAAACCTCTGTACCTTCTGCTCAATTTTGCTGCGAACCTAAAACTACTCTAAAAAAGAAAGCCTATTAAATTTTTTAATGTATTTTAAAGTTAAGAATGAAATCTCAAAAAATTATATATATACACATATATATATACTAGTATACATATATATATCAAAGTGGATCTACCTCTGTTGTCAAAATTCACTATTCCTGCCCTAACCGGTTTGGCTCAGTGGATAGAGCGTCGGCCTGCGGACTGAAGGGTCCCAGGTTCGATTCCAGTCAAGGGCATGTACCTTAGTTGCAGGCACATCCTCAGTAGGGGGTGTGCAGGAGGCAGCTGATCGATGTTTCTCTCATCGATGTTTCTAACTCTCTGTCCCTCTCCCTTCCTCTCTGTAAGAAATCAATAAAATATTTTTTAAAAAATTCACTATTCCTTAGTGAATAATTCAAAACAAGATAGAGTGAGCTATTTCATTTCTGCCATGAAAATCAAACCAAGTTCTGAAATATTCAAATCAGAAAAATGCCATAGCTTTAAACAGTTAAATAGTATTTTATTTTCACTTAGGAATCTAGATCCACAAAATAATTTCACTAATTGCCACTTATCCCTGTTTCTTTCCCTGCCCACCAATAAAAAAAAAAAAAAAAAATCTGTGTTCTCTTCAGTTATGATTTAATATAACCATTTTCTAGCCTGAACAACTGCTAAATATAATTAAGCAGAAAACTACTATATCATAGTTATAAGGTCTCAAAATTACCATGAGTTTGTGTTCTCTTACTGTTTTCCTAAGACCACTGTCATATAATGCAACTAGAGGCCCAGTGCACAAAATTCATGCATGGGTAGGGTCCCTAGTGGCTGCCAACCGGAGCCTCCATTCATTCCACGCCACCCCCTGGTGGTTAGCACACATCATAGCAAGCGATCGAACTCCTGGTCGGTCGAACTCCCGAGGGGACACTTTGCACATTAGGCTTTTATATATATAGAAGATACCTCTGATAGACTATTCTTTACTAGGAAAAGAGAATATAAAAAGTAAAGTGTCTTGACTCAAACTATAGCCAAAAACAAACAAAAAAACTATCTTATTCTAAGCCTCATCTTTAGCAAGTGAAGGGAAACAACAAATGTCAACTGTATGGAAACCAAATTAAATGCTTTCCAGCCCTAGTTCACAAATCCTTTGGTTCTTTTAAGTGTCAAAAGCAAAATCAATATGTATACCAATATTTTAAACACCTACATCCAGAAGTTTAACACTGAGCAAAAGAGAGTATTCATGACAATAAAGTATGGCCCTGGCAGGGATGAGACACTTCGAACTGTGTCAATCAGCATCTAGTCTTCCCGAAGAGGAAAAAAGGAATAAGTAACCTGTCAAATCAGCTGCTTACCATTCCTTGAACTTTTTACCCTTGGCTGGGTGTTCTAATTGATAAAAAATGCTGCCTGAGGCAGAAAAATACAAATAAGGATCATCTCTCTTTCAACCTTAATACCTCCAATCAGAAGTAACAAGGGTTTATTACTTGGGAAGGAGGAGTACTAGATTTCTCAAACCTTCTAATTCCAAGGCAATCAGTTTACGAATATAATCTACATAGGAAACTCATTTCTAAATAAAGGAATCATATTTGTCATTCGGGGGAAAAGTAAAATAAGCCTTAAGACTTTAAGATATTTTAAAAATAAATATGAAATTATAATCAAGCTATTCAGAACAAAAGTTTATTGGTTATCTGATAATTATCTGTAAGGCCAATGTAACCACTGGTCACCAAGAACAAAAACTTGTTCATTTCCCTCCTGATAGAATACAAAATTCCAGTCTTGCTATAAACCTGTGTTCCAGGTTGCCAGGACACACCTAATTTACATCTGTTGTCCTGGCATAATTAATGGGCCCATTTCATTTTCAAAAGTGTCAATAAACTATACAGTCCTCCTAATTTTAGTACATTTTGTGTCTGGAAGATTCCTGTTAAGATGCACGTAGTCCTTGGGCACTTGCATTTCCTAGTTAAAGATAACTAAGGGCAAAGAAGTATTTATGGGGATTTGGAGGAATTGCTCTAAGTTTGTTCATCCAATGGGGAAGGGGAGAGCTGGGTGCCATCTTCGTTAACAAACACCCCCTGGGTTTACTCCAGTATTGAAAGTGTCAGTTAATCTGCTGGATTCCCCACCCAACCATAAATTTCCTAAGGGGGAGGACTACATATCATTCAGCTTTCCATCCCCAGTATCTAATCCTGTGTTTGTCATGTAGTAAGCACTCATTAAAGATTTTCCCTGGATGAATGAAAAAATATTAAGGCTAGTACATAAACACAATAAAGGGGGCTGCAGCACATAAGGATCAAACTCACCAACTGTAAACACAATAGTAAGTTCAGCCATTTAAAACATAAGAGAAAGAGAAACAGATACTTGAGAAGCTGGATTGGATTGTGAAGTAAAATACATATACAAATTAAAGGCAACCAGCTCCTCACCAGCTGTTCCTAGCTCTGGGTGTTGTCCTCCGTTCTCTTCTTTATATAGTACAAGACAGCCCAAGAGACTAGATGCTCTGAAATTCTTCTAATTCTAACAGTAATTTTCCTCTTTGACCTTGGAAAAGTTATTCAACCTCTTTGGGTAAATAATTAAATAAAAACTACATTTTTCACAGGGAGTCCTGGGCATTAATACACATACAACTATATTCTGATCTCAAAAACAGAATAAAACCCAAACTTATGAGCACTACATTCAAAGCCCTTTTTTATCTAACCTCAAGCACAATTGTCTATGAACAGCAATTTTACTTTGTTTGTTTGTTTGCTTATGTATTTTTTAATCCTCACCTGAGGACATACTGGGAGAGAGAAAGTACACTGAATTTAGAAACCAAAGACCCAGGTTTACTAGTAATTCTAGTTAACACTCATTAGTGCAACACCCAGTCTCCTCTCTTATGAAACAGTGATAATACTAATACATTCATTTATCAAGTATATACTGAGTAATACCTTGTATGTGTCACTACCAGCCGTGGGCAAACTACGGCCCGCGGGCCGGATCCGGCCCGTTTGAAATGAATAAAACTAAAAAAAAAAAGACCGTACCCTTTTATGTAATGATGTTTACTTTGAATTTATATTAGTTCACACAAACACTCCATCCATGCTTTTGTTCCGGCCCTCCGGTCCAGTTTAAGAACCCATTGTGGCCCTCGAGTCAAAAAGTTTGCCCACCCCTGTAAC
>NW_005370478.1:433261-437571 GCF_000412655.1 Myotis brandtii | reverse complement strand
ATGGATGTAGTCCCTGCCCTCAAGGAGCTTATATTTTCCCTATCTCACAAGGCTATTGTAAAGATCAAATGTAAAAACACTGCAAACTGTAACACACACTTCAAATAGCAAAGTGGTATGATGATTATTCTACCTTTTAATCACAATCTTTATTACAACAGCTTAGCAATACTCAATAAAGTATAGATGATCAGATATAATAGTCCACTACCTTCTGAACTCATTTTCCTAAGAACTGGAATTCAGGAGCCTAAAAAAAATCAGTTTGTTTCACAGTCTTAGCTCATGACTCTCAATATAACCATAAAGATAAAATGAACTGACAATTTAAGCCTGCAGTGTTACTCCAAGTAGAGTTGGGTGTGGGTTATGTTACCCACACCTGGCAAGGAAGTATAAAGATTTTGAGGCCCCATGCAAAACCTACTGAATCATAACCCCTAACGACTGAGCCTGAGACTCTATACCTTGGACAAGCACACCCAGTCATTCTTATGCTCACTAAAGCTTGAAAATCGTTGCCATAATAATTCCTTGATCAAAAGCCATAATTTTAAACCATTTTCAAAAAATACCTGGAAAATCTGAGCCAAATAGAATTCAGCTACACTGAGAAAGCTCTTGAGAGGTACTTAGCAGTCAATGTTACATGACTCACACTTAACTCGTAAAAATACTTCTTGTGGCACTAACCTCTTTTTGTTCAATCATTTTCAAATTTTCACATAAAGGAAGAAAACAAAAGAAAGGAATGTCCATAAGATATTTGTAAGTTATTAAAATTAACTTTCAATAGTCAAATACATGGTGACAGGAGGAGGTTAGACTTTGGGTGGTAAGCACACAATGCAATATACAGATGATCCTATATAATAAAACCCTAATATGCAAATTGACCAAACGGCGAAACGAACAGTTGCTATGACGCACACTGACCACCAGGGGGCAGACGCTCAATGCAGGAGCTGCCCCCTGGTGGTCATGCGCTCCCACAGAGGGAGTGCCGCTCAGCCAGAAGCTGGGCTCACAGCTGGTGAGCACAGCAGCAGTGGCGGGAGCCTCTCCCACCTCAGCTGCAGGCGAGTGGTAAGGAGCGAGGGATTCCAGACTGAACTCCCCCCTCCAGTGCACGAATTTCATGCACCAGGCCTCTAGTGTATTATAAAATTGTACATCTAAAACTTACATAATGTTATTACTCAGTATCACCCCAATAAATTTAATTTTCAAAAAATCTCAATAAACAAATTTATTTCAATATGTATGGCTTCTAATTTTTCTTATGGTTTAACTTTAACAAGGAAAAGTTGATGGTATATTATCCTACAGCTATCTAGGAGGAAGGCATATACTCTTTGCCTAGCATAAATATAATTGTGAATGGTTGCAAGCCAACCTTAGGAGTCCATGCTTATTAAAGACCACACTACCCAAATACCAAAGAGACAAAACAAACTAGCCAACAGATAAACCTAATCCCTAAAAAAATATAGACAATGCATATCCATATCCACTGCACACTTAAACCCTTCTAAGGGTATCTCTCAAGAAATCAATCAAGAGCCCTTGGAACTTACTTGTCAAATGTTACTTCACATGCTATATAATTAGTGCAAAGATATATTTATTTTGGTTCTATCTGTTGAAAGCATCCTTCAGTCATTAGCCTCCAGGTGTATACACATCAAAGGGGAGACACTCAATATATGTTACACTGGGGAAAATTACAAGGTGGAAACAAACATTGCTAGTCAAGAAAACATTCCATCTACAGTAAAATTTAGAGCCAGAGGGCTTGTTCTTACTCCAGTACCAAGCCCTGCAGCATGACTCTTTCCCAAACCAGTCAGAATCCAGTCAGTTTTAAAGGGAAAAAGGACAAACTGAACTATAATGAATTTAGTTTAACAACTATTCCAAGATTCAATGAGGACAGGGCTTTGGTAAGACTTTAAAATAAAAGAAATTGATGCTCTTCCTTTTGTTCAAGCTTGTATTCCCATAAATCTCAAAGTTACTCTTTCACACCTCTAACAGTTAGTTTTCCATACAACTGCAATATATAAAAATTGGAATAAAATTATTGTGCACAGGAGGAAAGTATCTAAAAAATGGGAAAGTTTTTGTTCAAGCTTGTATTCCCATAAATCTCAAAGTTACTCTCTTTCACACCTCTAACAGTTAGTTGTCCATACAACTGCAATATATGAAAATTGGAATAAAATTATTGTGCACAGGAGGAAAGCATCTAAAATATGGGAAAGTTTTGGTTAAAAGGCAATTATCAAAGTCCATACATTCATCTATGACTTCATACAATTTACATCTACATGTAGTTAATCTACCTATGCCTAACCCTGACCCCCACTGGCACTTAACTTAGAGAGCTTTCCTGAGACAAGAGAGGTTAACTTAAGGAACTTGGTGAGAGACAGAGAAGAAAAGCTCTAAGGCATGTTGCCTAAAGAATGCTTTAGGAAGATTAGTATCAACCCAACCAAGATCAAAACAAGTGGCAGTCACAGATATCCCTCAAGCATCATGTCTGTTTGCTCGCTGATTTCCTCCTCTCACTTGAAAACCTAAGGAAAAGATGCAGATTTTGGAAAAAGGGACGGAAAGAAACTGTATACATTTGACCCCTGAAGGTGGGGGTTAGGGAAATGACCTCCACGCAGTCAAAAATCCACATAAAACTTGACTTCCCAAAAAGTTTTCCCTCAACATCCTTAGGGGACTGGTTCCAGGAACCCCCTGTAGATATTAAAATCTGAGGATGCTCAAGCCCCTCTATAAAATGGTGTAGATCAATGCATGATCCCAACCGCGGAATGAAACAGTACAGGTATTTATTGCATATAAAGGGACCCATGCAGTTCAAACCCATGATGTTCAGGGTCCACAGTAGTTGAGGTTTCAGAGAATTTAACAACCAGCTCAGTTCTGTGTTGCAACGATCACTATTTCCACTATAACAGCAGAGAAGCTTCAAAGAATTTGGAAATCAAAATACAGTTAGGAAAGTGAAAAACTAATGTCAGGAAGATGTCTAATCATCACACCCTTCCAGAGAAAGGTTCTCTAGAAGCAGAGTGTTCTTTTGCCCAATGAAAGACCAAGTTCTCTACTCACCACCAAGAATATGCCAAAACGCGATGTTATTTCCTCGGAAGAGGAACAGACCTAGACTAGAACTTGGGTCTGAAGCAAGTCCTGTCCTAAAGGACCCCTCTTGAGGTCTCCTTTATGGTATATCTAGTTTATATCTGGACTCTGCTACAAAAGCCACAATAAAGGCACGAGGCCAGCAACTATGTTAGCATGCATATGTATGAATGAAATGATCGATCTTGTTAGCGGTAGCCTTCTACAAAACTATTTGTTTAGTTCCTTTAGCTCCAATAATGAGTAAATGATTTAGAACTTTAAGATTTTATAATGTTAAACATTTTAGTTTTAAATTTAAAAACAAACAGCTGGATCCAAAGTTAACTTACAAAGGGAAAGGGAAATGATAATTCCAAAAGCTTCTATTGGAAGGAAACATCAGCCAGACTTTGAGTTATTTAGAAAGAAAAGAATCAGGTGCTCCAGTACAAAGCAAAAGGTCACTACTGCATTCTCTATCTGAGTGCCCTTACTCTCAAAAAAATTAAGGATATATTGCCAGGGAATACTAGAAACTAGTATGTAGGACACTAACAGAGAAAAAAGCACCTATCTGCAGGAAGGTCAGAGGAAAATGATCGTAAGAGCTCCAACCACCTGCTTTGGTGAGCTCCTCTTTCTTGAGATGGCAAGTAAGAGGAAACAGAATGAGTGGATACCAGAGTAAAAACGTCAAAGACAAGGGCAGGGGACATAAGGTGAATAAGAAAGGATGGGCTCTCTCTGCGCCATACCTTCAAGATCCTATCGTCTCTGAAACCTTGAGCAAACCTACTGTTTTACTAGAGGAAAGAAAGCCTCAAGGTTGTGGAAATTATAATTACATCTATAAAAAATGAGGACAACTTCATGAGAGCAAATCCAAGCACTGAGGGAGAAGGCAGAAGGGTGAAGAGAAGAACATACTAGATTCCGTAAGAAGAAAAAAGATACAGCGCTGAAGACTGCTGAGGAGAATGGAGATAATGAGAGCAAACACCACCTGCCCGTCAACCAGCAACCACTACTTAAATTTTAATACAACGTACAAAACACACACAACTGTAGCTCCAGGGTCAGAGTAGGGGAGGAGGTCTGCACAGAAATCAGAGAGGAGGCAGCATCCTGCTGGAGCATTGAGGATGCAATGGGCAAGTAAAGAT
>NW_005370478.1:432102-433251 GCF_000412655.1 Myotis brandtii | reverse complement strand
AGAAGCAGAAGGGGCCTAAAAAAAGGGGGCAGGGAGGGAAAGCAACCTGGGGGCGAGAAAGATGAGGATAAAGTCAGGCGTGGGATCACAGGAAGACAGAGTAGGAGCGCGCGTGGAAACAGCCCGCCCTGCAAAAGCGGGGAGGTCAAAGACCCAAAAGGGGGTTATAATCGTCGACTAAAACACAAGGTTGAGTTTGGGGCAGGAGTGAACACAGGGGGCCGAAGAGGGATGCACTCAGAGGGAGGTGGTGGTGGAGGAGACACCAGATTCAATATCCTGGTGTATGTACCTGAGACCACTGTGCAGAGAAACTGCAGGTCCAAGACCCCACCACCACCACCACCACCAAACCAAACCAACCAAACACGCATGCAGGGGTCAGAAAAGAAGGTCTTGTAGGAGAATGAATACAAAGAGGAAGGGAGAAGGGCCACACCGAAGGACAGGCACATAGGTAGGTAGGGGTGCTTAGCCCTAAGGAGAGGGGACCCAAGGAAAGAAAAAGGAGTCGGGGGCGGAGCGAGGAGGATTCCGGAGGAAAAGCAGGAGAAGACGGAGGTTCTCCCCACTTGGGCCGGAGGGCAGCGGGGACGGCGCTCCGGGGCTGCCGGGAGTGTGGAGAGCAACAAACTCTGATGCCGCGGGTGAGAACTTGGGGAGCACACACAGCGGCGGGGTCAGAGGAGGAGCTGCGGCCGGTGAGCAGCCAGAGGGGTTCGTTACGAGCACAGCGCGGGGCGGCGAGGAGCAGCGAGCAACGTGCCCCCGGGGGAGGCAGAGGGGCAGACACGAAGCCGAAGGAATGGGGGCGGGGGTAACAGCGGGAAGGGTGCAGGGGCTGAGACTGAAGCCCGAAGGGAGCCAGGTGGGGGGTCGCGAAAAGCAGGGGTGTGGTTCGGAGCCAACCCAGAGGGGTTCGTTACGAGCACAGCGCGGGGCGGCGAGGAGCAGCGAGCAACGTGCCCCCGGGGGAGGCAGAGGGGCAGACACGAAGCCGAAGGAATGGGGGCGGGGGTAACAGCGGGAAGGGTGCAGGGGCTGAGACTGAAGCCCGAAGGGAGCCAGGTGGGGGGTCGCGAAAAGCAGGGGTGTGGTTCGGAGCCAACCCCTGGGAGGTGCGAGGCCCGGGGTCCCGGGGGCGGGTCA
>NW_005370478.1:358447-431586 GCF_000412655.1 Myotis brandtii | reverse complement strand
CACCCCGGGACCCCCGTGGGCCCCCAGCTGCAGGCCGGGGTGAGGGACGACACGAGGCGAGGGAAGAAGGACGTCGTGCACTGTGGAGCCTCCTGGGAGATGTAGTTTATGGGCCGTGGGGGCTGAGCGGGTGCTGGGCCCGGCGGGAGTTGAGGTTATATGACGCAGTCGGGAGCAAGGCCTGCTGGGAGTTGTAGTTTTCCTTTTATGCTCTTAGGCGTTTCATCTGTTGGATAGTGAGTGTGTGGCAGACGGATTCAACTGTTGATGTCTTTTTTTTTTCTTATCTTCTTATTTCATAGGCTCTAAGCCAATAATATTAGGGCGAATTAACGTTTGTAATTTAATACAGTCTTAACAACTCATTTGCACAGGTGGTCACATACATCGTTTTATTCCGTGGCGCCAACAACCTCTTGAGACTACTGGATCATGAATTAGTTTCTGTATTTCACATATTAGGAAACTGAACCTTAGAGTGCTCAAAGTCATCCAGCTATTAAGTAACAGGAACTAAGGCCCAGTTATATTTGTGCAACTTTTCCTGTATTGCAACTACATAAAAAGTAGGCCCCAGCCCAGCCTGTGTGGCTCAGTGGTGGAGCGTGGGCCCATGTACCAAGAGGTGGTGAGTTGGACTCAGGTCATGGCACATGCCCTGTTTGCAGGCTCCATCCCCAGCAGGGGGCATGCAGGAGACAGCCAATTGAGATTGATGTTTCTCTCTCTCCGCTCCCTCTTCCTTCCTCTCTAACAATTAATAAAAACATATTTTTTTTAAAAAATAGGACCCCAACTATACAGAAATATATATATAGAGAGGAAACTATGGCCTTACTGATTTAAAACAATATTAGTGTGGCTAAGTAATTTCAATTGAGCAATGATTTCAAAGTCACCTTTATTTCTAATTCATTTTGTTTCCCCCAACAGTACAGTAGAATTATTTGCAAATGGCAGCAATTGATGTATTTTGGCTACCTTCCCAAACACAAACTTACAGATATTGTACAGAATGCCTAGGAAAAGCAAGTAAGAAGAGCAAGAGAAAAAATAATGTAAATATCTTAAGCATTTAATACTCAAGTCTGGTATTTGGTTTTACCTATTGGAAGGCTAATAGGTTAGTCTGTTACTGTTTCATGGATGTTGATAAAAGACACAAGATTCTTGGGTAAGAGACAAAGGACTCAAAACAAGAAGCAACATGAGCTTCAGCATGTTTGTGTCAATTCCTCTTGTCCCCCAAGTCTCACGGGCTCGGATGAAAGCTTTGCTCTTGGTGGATTTACATCATGGCTGAGGAACACTGGGCATGGGGAGCCCACCATTTAATAGGAAGCAGTAAGTAAACCTGTTCTTTGTCCTGGAGGAAGACACTGTTTCATCCCTCAGAGTCACTCACTATAAACACAACCCTAGCAAAGAGGAGCCTTGCATTCTTGGCATTCCCAGGAAGATGAGTAGAAGCATTAAAAACCCACCAAGGACCATCTCTCTCAACATTACTATGTGCCAAACACTATGCTAAGATTATCTATAATCTCAGTTAATCTTCACAAACTAATAATGTCCCTATTTTGTAGATGAATAGCCAGGAATAGAGAGGTGACACCTCTAATAAGCAATGGATGCAGGAGCAGCAACAGGGATACATAGCTAAAAGACAGTCGAAGTTAACTTACAGAGGCCTGATGACTTATAAAAGCAGCCCCCTGAAATAATTTATGAATTATTTAGGGGTTTCCAGGAATTGCTCAGAGGAAGAAAAATAAAAATCCAGTAAAAATAATTAAGATATCTCACAAAATATGAGGATTCAAATTTGTTATATTAGAACATAAAAATTGTGACCTTATAACCAAACTAATTAAGAAGGGTCTTGATTAGTTACACAATATGGACATTAATAAAAGTTGAAACAAGAATTTAAATAATAATGGCATTTGGGTTGATCATATAGTATCATTCGGTTTGACCTGAGTGCTGGATGGGAAGAAACATCTCCACTAAAGCACAGCATCAGAAAAAGAAAAAGGGAGCTTCCACTAAAAGAACTATTTTTTTTTCATTTGTTAATTTGACAAAAAAGTACTGAATGCCTACTCTGTTCTAGGCTCTGTGATAGTGACTAGGAATACAAAGATCAATACGATGATATCTACTAACTCCATGAAGGGCAATATGGCAATATGTGAAGGCATGTACTCCTTGATCTAGGGATTCCACTTCTAGGAGTTCATTCTACTCTCACACTTGAACATGTGTGAAATGACATTTTGTGACGTTAGTAATTGCAGTATCGTTTGTGTTCACAAAAGATTGGAAATAACCTAACGTTCATTGATTAAATTATGATACACCCACAATAAAAAACTGAGTAACTAAATAAAGAATAAGGAAGTTGTTTATGTACTGAAATGGCATGGCCACAAGGATACTGTACATAAGTAAGTGGAAAAGGGGTGCAGCACAATCAGGGGGACATACACCATCTTGGTGTGAAAGGGGGGGACCATAGATATGTTTGTATCTCTGGAAGTATTCACACAAAACTGATAACTTTGCCTCTGGGGAGGAGAACCAGACAGCAGAGATGGGGCCAGGGGTAGGAGGGAGACTTTTCCTTTCTGTAATTTCTGAATTTTTGGACAGATGAATGTGTTGCCTGTTCAAAAAATATAAAAAAAAATACTTAGAAAGGATCAGATTGGAGGAAAAGGTGATCAGAGCATCAGCATCAGAAAATAAAACAAGCCATCATTACTGGTCTTGAGAACTCACCATCTAGCAAGACAGCAGGAAAAAAGGACAATTATAATGGAGACCTTGGCACTCCTGAATAATGAGAGCTGAGCTAGGGGTGCACAAGAGCAGGGGCCTTCAAAGTGAAGCAGCGAAGCTGAGTAATCATGGATGGGAAGAGTTAGGAAGGCAGAGAAGGATAGTGGTGGAAGGCATTTCTGACGAGGGGAACAGTGTATTCACACAGAGGTTTGGACGAATGTGGTGTAGTGTGAAAACAGGAAGCAGTTCAATAGGACTGGAGAGTCGTGGGTGGGAGGAGGTGGGCAGGAATCAGATCTGGGAGGGCTTCCGTATTGAGTGTCATGCCTAGAGTTTGAATTTCATCCCTAAGTATTTAGGCGCCTCTGAATGCTTTTAAGCAGAGCAGCAGTATTATCTAATTTGTGCTGCAGTAAGTTTGGAGAACAAAATGAGGTAGATCAGTTAAGAAGCAGTCGCACTGATTCAGGTGAGAACTGATGAAATTCAAACTGGGGCAGTGGTGATGGAGAGAAAGGACTTAGCCACTTAGATCTCAGGCATGAAGGTGGGGAGGAAAGAATGTCATAAAATTCCCGACTTGGTGCGATTTCCCCAAGACCAGGCATGAAAAGGAAGAGGAAGAGGTTTGCTGGGAAGATAATGAGTTCAGTTTGGGGTATGTTGGATTTGAGGCCTGCAGGAGACCCAAGAGAAATTGATCAGCAATTGGTTGGACACATAATGGAAAGGGGTCTGGGCCAGAGCATAGATTTGAGAGCCATGGGCTCTGGGTTATAGGTGGTGGTGAATAAGAGTCCCAAGGCAGAGCCTGTAGTGAAATGAGACGAGTGCCAAGGCCAGAACCCAGAGAATGTGCCCCTTCCCTCATTAAGGAGACTTCATGAGGAAGAGGGCCAGGTGAAAGAGAGGAGTCAGAGAGCTGGAGACCCAGAGAGAGTTGGGGGGGCGGGGGTCTTGGAAGGTGATAAAGCTGCTTTTGGAAATAGGACCTGGACAGCATGCAGAGTACTTCCCATCCAAGAGCTTGTTTCGTCCTCACAATGACACGGAAGTAGGAGCAATCACAAGAAGCGAGGCTCAGATAACCAGCAGGCCCCAAGCACACTGCCAGTTAATAGCCGAGCTAAACCTTGGACCCAAATCTTCTGATATCAAGGCCAGGACTCTCTTCACAATGCAGCTTCCTTTTAGTTAAAAAAAAACAACAACATTTCTCCTACCCTTTGTGATGTAAGAAGCAGGTTTCAATTAGCTTTTTGTGTAGGAAACATTTAGGTGAGAGTCCCACCTGCTCATCTGACCTTTGGTTCTTGTCCTGCCTCTTCTTGTTCACCCTTGGCTGGTCTAAATTCTACTCATTCTTGAAACTCCAGCTTAAAAAGTCTCTCCATAAAGCCTCCCCTGAGGATTCCAGTTTACTCTGACATTCCTCTTTTCTAAATTCCTTCGGCAAATACACGCCTTCCTGTAACGCCCTTCACCCCCCAGGCAAGTCATGTGTCATCCCCTCCCCTTGAGTTTGGGCAAGACCTGTGACTTGCTTCTTGGCAATAGGATATGGCAAAGGTGATGATGTGCCACTCACATGATTACAGTTGCATTGCGTGACAGTCCTTAGGAGACTGGAGGAAGAGAGTCCCCAATTGACCTTGAGGAAGAAAACTGCATTGCCGTGAACCGTCTGCAGAGAAGGCCCACGGTAGGGAACTGTAGGAGCCTCCAGGAACTGAGATTTGCCCCCACCTGACAGCAAGAAAGTTAGACCCTCCATCCTATACCTGCAAGAAATTCTGCCAAAAACTACATGAGCTTGGAGGAGGATACTGGCTCCACTAAGGAACACAGCCCAGGCAACACCTTGTTGCGGGATGGTGTTGAGACCCTGCAGACGGCCCAGCTCAACTGAGCTCAGACTCCTGACTCACAGACACTGTGAGCAAATCAATGTGTTGTTTTAAGCCAATAAATTTGTAGTAGTTTGTTACATGGCAGTAGATAACGAATGTAGCTCCTATTGCATTTATGGTCAGTGCCACTCAGTTTAGACCATAACAGTCGAATAGTTTTACTTTTGCAATCTGATCATAAGCCCCTTGAAAACAAGGGATTTGCCACATGTGACTTGTGCCCTCGGAGTGTATTGCAGGCACAAGAGAAGGAGCTCAACAAGTGTCAATAGAATGTTAGTCCAGAAAAGGACCATAAAGTGGCTAATATCACCTGCTGCATAGGGATACGGTAGGGATCGAATGAGTAATATGTGGAAAACACCTAACAGAATGTTAAGCACACAGCTTTTATTAATCATTTATTAAATAAATATCACATCCAACCCTATTCCCTCATAGTGCTGATAAAGAAATAGCCCCCCTCCACACACCCTGCAAGAAAAGAAATAGAACCCAGCGAGGAACAATGACTTGTCAAAGGTCACTCCGCAAATCATTTGCCTGAACTCAATCCTATAAGAACAATTAAACGGCTTGTGTGAGGCAATAAGGCATGCCCTTGCCTGTGGATTTGGGGATTGAAGAAAACAAAAAAAGGGGGGCCCTTTTTTAGGCTGTTGCCCTAATTCTGACTCCTCTTTCCTCTTCATTACCTTTTTGCACTTCTCCCATGAAGACCACATGAAAAATTACTCTTTTAGTAAATTGAGTAACTGATTTGCAAGAGTGGATAGTACCTAGAGACTAGAGAGGATTTATTAGTCAAGATTCCTTTAGTTGCAAGTGACATAAACTAGCTTAAGCGAAAACAGAGAATTCTTTCGTATCTGCTTAGTGTGTGATTATCATTATGTTCGTTCTCTATCAGCCTTCTGCAGTTGTAGAATCTCAAAGCCCTTTATCTGGTCACCATGTCATGCCCTTGTCTTCTACTTGACGACACACTACTTCTCTGAGATTGGCTGGGTTTCCCATTGGGGAGAAAGCTCTTACAGCTACACTGGCTGACTTTTTTTCTGTCATTTCCTTTCACCACACCTGACTGTCATGTTTCAGAGGGCCATTCCCAACTGACAGTTTTCACCACCCTTCCATTGGTGACTCCCTAGGCAATTGTCCCTCTGTGAGCTATGTCTCTTCATTTTCTCCAGGCCTCCCTCCTTTTCGTCAAAATCAACCCCAGTTTCCTTGTCCTAGAAATCAACTCCCAGAGCCAACAGTTGAGAAATAATGCTGTGGTTTGGGCGATCTCATAACAAAGTAATGTCTTCTGCATTGTTAGCATTACCCAGTGGGAAAAGGTGTGAGACTTGGGCCCTCTGCGTTAGTTCCTGTTTAGTTTTAATTCTTAATGTGTGTTTAGTGTGCTTTTGGCTGCAAGTACAGAAAATTCAAAAGTGTTTTAAACAATAAGGAAACTTGCCCTAGCTGGTTTGGTTTAGTGGATAGAGCATCGGCCTTCAGACTGAAGGGTCCCAGCTCAATTCTAGTCAAGGGCACATGCCTGGGTTGCGGGCTCAATCCCTACCTGTCTTTCCCTCTCCCTTCCTCTCTGAAATCAATAAAAATATATATATTTTTAAAAATAAATAAACAAAAAGAGTTCGTTTTCGACACTTCTCTCTGGTACTCCTGTCTCTAATCGCCTTTTTTCAATGTTTTCCAAGTCAACTCTAAGGTCAATAAATTTCTGCTTCCAAAAAAAAAATAAACAAAAAATAAAAACAATAAATAAATAAATAAATAAACAATAAGGAAATTTATGATCTCACATAAATAGCAAGATTCACAGTGGGTATTCCAGAGTTGGTTAATTCATCCGTTCATTCATATCATAAAGGATCCAGATTCCTTCCATCTCTCTCCTCTGCCATCTTCAGTGTATTGTTTGGCTAATTCCTCTCATGGTGGCAAAGTGGCTGCTGAGCGCCAGGCATCACCTACACACGTGGCCACCACATTGAAAAACAGCAAATAGCGAGCTGCTTCTTGTGTCTATTTGTAAAAGTAAAGAAACCCTCTTTGGAAGCCTTGCGTCAGCTTTCATGCCTTGTGGGCCAAAAGTTTATCACCTGCTGATCTTCTACACCAGTCACCGGCAAAGGAACTGAAATGACTGTGGTTGGTTCAAACTAATCGAGGTATATCCTGGGGCTAAGAGTAGCCACTTCCCTGTGTGCATAGCTGGCCAGTGAATCAAGAACCAAACTGGCTCTGCCAAAAAAAAGAGGATGGGAGGAAGGGAGTACGAGGAGGATAAATTTGGATTAAGCAGCCAATTGTATCTGATGCACTTATCTTCTCTTCAACTTGGTTTCTCCAGCTGCAACCTAGAGATGGTGACACCTACTTCATCTGTCTATGGAGATACTTCAAGAAATAATATTTCTGCAGGGCACACTTATGAAAATAGTTTAATTAAACAACAGTGAGGCAATGCTACAACATAGATGAACCTTGTAGAGACATTATGTTAAGTGAAATCAGCCAGTCACCGGAGGACAAATATTGTATGATTATTCTTATATGAGATTCCTAGAGTAGTCAAATTCATACCCAAAGTAGAATGGTGGTTGCCAGGAGCTGGGGAGAGGAGGAAATGGGTAGTTGTTGTTTAATGGGTGTGGAGTTTCAGTTGGGGAAGATGAAAAAGTTTTGGAGATGGTTGGTGGTGATGGTCACACAACAATATGAATGTACATAATGCCACAGAATTGTATAATTAAAACTGGTTAAAATGGCTTTATGTTATATCAGCGGTTCTCAACCTGTGGGTCGCGACCCCTTTGGGGGTCGAACGACCCTTTCACAGGGGTCGCCTAAGACCATCGGAAAACACGTATAGAATTACATATTGTTTGTGTGATTAATCACTATGCTTTAATTATGTTCAATTTGTAACAACGAAATTGGGGGTCACCACAACATGAGGAACTGTATTAAAGGGTCGCGGCATTAGGAAGGTTGAGAACCACTGTGTTATATGTACATTTTATCACCAAAAAAAAATTTTTTTAAATAAAACTGAAGCTATTTAAGATATAGAGAAAAGGAATTGTTCTAAACTTG
The DNA here is from genome assembly GCF_000412655.1 of Myotis brandtii. Taxonomy (NCBI): domain Eukaryota; kingdom Metazoa; phylum Chordata; class Mammalia; order Chiroptera; family Vespertilionidae; genus Myotis; species Myotis brandtii. The sequence continues at coordinate 423,778 of NW_005370478.1, read as the reverse complement.
ACAATGTACAATATACTAACTAACTGTAATGTTGAACTTTTGTCTGTTTTAATTAGTGGGTGGTAACCCTTTCCCAGCCTCATCGATCACTTCTTTCCCCGTCATGTACCATTTCTCCCTTTCTCCTTAAACCATGATTGTTTTCACTGAATCGCAGAGCAAGACTTTCCACCCCCAAAAATGCCCTGCAAGGAAACCCCCTGAGCAGAATAGAAGCAGCTGCCACCCCCCGGACTGTCCCCTTGGAGGTTACCTGCAGCTGTTGTCCTTCGTTTCCTAGTCCTCCGTCTATAGCTGGCTCTCCCCACGTCCGTACCAAGAGCCTTGGGGACAAGGAGGCAGAGAGGAGACTCGGCTCCAGAGACAAGCACGAGCACCAGTGGGTGTTGGCAGCTCTTGCAGGATCTATTTACTGCCAACACATATGTACTAATATTTACTGATCTCGCAGATGTTCGCAAATGAGGCAAAGCTGTGAGGAGCTGTGCAGAGAAGCGACAACTCTGTATCCAGCCCCAGCACCCCTGCATGGCTGGGCCAGGTAATTCCACCTGAATCGACCAAAGTCCTCACCCCCACCCCATGTCTAGTGCCCAGAGCTGAGTTCTATCACGTAAACTTGAAATCAAAGGTCTCTATTCATATGTAATCTACTCACTCCAGTCTCTTCCAAAAAATATCATAGATTATGAAGATCTTTTAACACGGAGCACCCACCACTCCCTTAAATTCCCATCCCAGAGCTTAATCACACTATCAGAAGGTCCCTCCTTACCTGTGATGTGTAATTAAAATAGATTCTAGGCAACTGGCGTCCAGCGAGAACGATGTGTGGCCCCCAGTGCGCAAACACCGAATGTTAGCAACCAGGCGTCCGCATTGAGCTCCTGGTACCAGGGCTCCCTCCAGAAATGATTCTCTTTTGTTCAGTGACCCTGGTCAGTCACCCTGCAACCCGCCTGCTGGGTACAGAAAAGGGAATCCATTTCTGTTCAGCTGCCATTGACTGAGTACCCACCATGTGCCAGGCACTGGGCCAGGCCCGGGGACACAGAGATAAACCATCAGCCCCTGCCCTTTAGGAATTCTTGGGTCGGGCTGAAGGGAGAGGCATATATGAAAAAACAACAACAACAATGGTTCTACAGTGTGATAAGTTTTGTACCAGCTGCTATGGGAACACTGATGAAGGATGCATAATTTTCTGGGGAGTGTCTGGGGAACCAGGGAAAGACTTCATCAAACAGTGTCATTTGAATGGGGTTTGGAAGGATGAGTAAAAACGTGCTAGAAGGATAAGGCTGGGGAAAGAATTCCAGGCAGAGGGAACAGCATATGCAAAGGCAGAGAGGGAAGGAAGGACATGGTGTGTTTGGGAAACACTGGCCATGTGGCAGCGGTCCAGGAATGAGGCTGGAGGAGTGAGGCAGTGAGCAGCTTACGCCCATCATCATCCCTCCATCGCCCTGGGGAAGGGGGAAAACAAATGGCAGCTCTAGCTCTCTTGCTGGTGAGTGACTAACGTCATGTTTCTATGTAAAGATCCTATCTTTACCTTCTTGTTCTGTGGATGTTCTGCGTCTTTTGTAAGATTGTAATCTAATGGGAACTGTCTTTTCAAGGAATCAAGATTGGTTGTTATCTGAAAAGGCCCTTGGACAGGTCATTGGGGATCTTTGGGCCATTGTATGATCTGAAATGTGATGATCGCTGATTAGAACTCTGCGGAGCCTGATATTTGATAGAGGAGGGAACGGGGCTCATCATGGTAGGATAAGCCAGGCCAGCGCCCAGCCCTCCTTACCACCCTCACCAAACTTCCTCTCCTTCCTTTCATACCCGGAAGGTGCCCAGGCTGATGCTCTTCGTTCGGTAGACTCATGACAATTCTGGTTATTTCATCCTCTCCAGAAAAAAAAAAAAAAAAATTAGTGTATGGCTTGGCTGAGCTTTCTGGAAACTTCCACAACCAGGTCTCTCCTGAGTAAGGGCTTCTTAAACAGGAGCAAAATGAACTGAAACTTTGCAAGAACTCCAGGAAATGCTGGTCTAACACAGGAGCCTTACAAATGAGTTTTTAAAATCATCTTACAGCTTGCCCGGAGGCAACTTATACTAGGACAGGGATATATTTTCAGTTTTTCATAAAATATTTACTTTCTTAGAATCCAATTTCGTTTTAGTCCTGGTCTTTTATCTTTCTGATACTAGACTTAATTTGCAGAACTGCTCCCCGGTCTCACCCCAACCTGGCTGGCTGCCCTTTGCCAAAGAAGTGCCTTTGTGATTTACAACAGGGAAACTCCAGGGATCCAGGGGACGCCTGAGGAGAGAGCCTGCTGGTCTTTCCGGGGCCACGTGGAAAGAAGGACCTGCTGCCCTCTTGTGGCTGAAACCTGCGGTGCAGTAATTCCTCCACTTGGCAAATGTTAAAAATCCTCATGTTTTCAGGTTCTCCGGCTGACTAAATGTGGTCTGGTTAGGAGAATCCAGTCCCAGAGCCCTTATTCTCAGCCACAGGTGTGGCTGGCAGTGATCAACACAAAACTATGTGTAAGGATCCTATGTAGCATGACTGGCACACAGCAGTCACTGAAAATGCGAATTATTACATCACAGCACTGAGAATAAGGGACTGGGTTGCCTATGACCAGGTCCTGGCTCTACACATCCTACCTATGCATCCTTACTGTCCCCATGTGTCAATTTCCGCATCTGTAAAATGGGAATTAGATGATAGCGCCTGGCACATTGTGAGCACTCGGTAAACGTTGTTATTAAGTAGACGTCATTGCCTTCATTTTATGGATGTGGAAATTAAAGAGGAGAGAGATTAAATAACTTTTCCAAACCAGCATGGCCAGTAAATGACAGATCTAAGATTATAAGCAAGATCCAAAGCCCATGCTGACTCCTTGGCTTAAGGTGGATACTTCGCTATTCCCCTCTTGTTGAATGACTGACTAAATACGAGAACAAATGAATAAATGAACTACTGCTGAAGGCAATGCTAAAAGTTGTAATTGACCCTTACATGGGGAGGATATTAGTACTCAGGATCTGCCTCTTCCTCACTTTCTGAAACAAACTGAGTAGATGAAAACAATTTTTAGAAAAAGAAAGAAAGAAACGAGTGAGCACCCTCTTCAGCAGAGACTTTCTGAAACAAACTGAGTAGATGAAAACAATTTTTTTTAAAAAGAAAGAAACGAGTGAGCACCCTCTTCAGCAGAAGAGAATACAGGTTTCTACTAGATCAGTGAGGACTTACTAAGCATCTACTTTGTGGCAGTACTAGGGCCAGGCACTCTGGGGACTAGCGATGTCCCTGACACTTCAAAGCTTACAATCTAGTTAGGGGAACAAACATATGCAAATCCTGGATTATAGTGTTATAACTATTACATCCTAAAACCGGGTGAAACGGATTATTTGTGTTAATTGAGTTCGGAAAGGAAACACACAGCAGGGCTTGAGAATCCTGGGAAGGCTTCCTGGAAGAGCAATTCAGGCTGAGTCTTGAAGCATGAGTAACTTTCTTTGATGTTATTGTTTATTCTTTCCTCTCCATCTCCTGTATCCAACTGGTCAGTCACAAAGGCCTCTCGGTTCTTTCCAAATGACTCACACCAGTGCCTTCCTTTCCAGGTCAGCAGCCATTAACCCAGCTCAGTTCCTCATCACTTCGCACCTAAGGTGTCTTCATAGTCTATCCACTTGTCTCTTTGCCCTCTCCTTTACCTTTTCAATCCACACCATCCACCTCTTTTGGATTAGCCTTCCTAGTTTACCATGTCACTCCTATGATTCATTCATTCCAACTTCCCTTCACTAATATTTATTAAGCACCTACTATGCGCCAGGCATCACTCTTCACTCTTCTATACACTAGGGACACGCCACTCTTCTAAGTACTAGGGATTCAGTGTTGAACAAGACAAACAAGGAAGATCCCTGCCCCCTCTGGAACGTACATACTAATTTTTAAAAAACTCCAATGGAGACCTGTTGCTTTCAAGGTTAGAATCCAGACTCCCCTGGCAAGGCCCACCTTATTTGCCTCCCAGTCCCCTTAGCCTCCCCCGACTTTCCAGTAGGATTCTTCAGCGGGACTCACTGTCCCCCACACATTCTACATTTATCTCCAGTTCCTTGGACTTACCTGCCCAAATCCTCAGGGCCTGGTTGGAACTCCACATCCTCCCCACTTCCTCGGACAGCGCTATTTGCTTCTCTCATATTAGCATTTCACCTGTTACATGATCACATTATCATTCACCTACTCCACCGGGGCGGTTTTTCTCCCACCCACCTGACAAGATTGCAAGTGCTGGAGGGCCACAACCCTGTTCTCTATTTTTCCATCCTGACCTCCCCAGCACCTGGCACAATATTGTGCAAATAATGGTGTGTTTTTTTCCCCTCTTCCTCCTCTTTCTCTTTGTTCTCTCCTAACAATAACACTAACATCTGTGAACACCTTACAAACTGCTTTCATATACATTATCTTCTATAAGCTGCACAATACTGGTATATCAATTATCAGTAAATATTGAGTGGGTGAATAGGTCAAAAGAGGAAGGCATTCCAGGTGAAGTAAATAACACCAGCAAACGCACAAAGACAGGAATGATCGGCATGAGCAGCAGGCAGTGCGGGAGCACAGCCCTGCTGGGCAGAGAAGAGTGAACACCGGAGGGAATTTGGAAAATGAAGACTAAAGGTAACAAAAAATCCAGACAAACAAATTCTACGTCACTAACATGGTTAGCAGTTAGCTGTATTTAATTATTTTTAAAATAAAATATTATTGACTCACATATATGCAATCATTGGCTTTGTAACCCAGCAGTTTATGGTATATTTATTCAGTGGGTGCGAGCGGCAACTACTGCCCTGATCGCCCTTCAGGAGCAGTGGGAGGTGGAGAAGCCCTCAGGGGTGATTGGAGCCAGCAACCGCCACTCGCACCCGCTGATGGTGCTGAGTGATCGGGACCAGCGCCGGGCACTGGCAGTGGGTGCAAGCAGTGGCTTCGGCGCTGGCTGTGGGTGTGAGTGGGGCCAGCGCTGGCAGCAGGTGCGAGCGCCGGGTGAGATTGTGGTGCACGGGAACAAAGAATTTTCAGTAACCACCAGAGGCTCGCCCAGATGACAGTGACCGGCGCCCTGCCTTGGTCTGGCGCCCCCAGCTCACCTGCTCCACCATCCCACTGCAGCCGATGCCCGCCATGTTCTGGGTGTGCCTCCTGGTGGTCAGCACACGTCATAGGCACCGGTGGTTCAGTTGTTCCGCCATTCGGTCTATTTGCATATTAGAGTTTTATATAGATAGATTGTTGACATACAATATTTATTAGTTTCAGGTATACAACATAGTGTGTCTACACTTATATACCTTATGATGTGGTAAGTTTAGTAACCATCTGTCACTGTAAAGTTATTACATTATTGACTAGATTCCCCATGCTGTAAATTACATACCCGCGACTTATTTTACAACTGGGAGTTTGTACCTCTTAATCCCCTTCACCTTTTTCACCCATCCCCCAATCCCTTCCCTAGTGGCAAACATCAGTTTGTTCTCTGTATGTAGGAGTCTGTTTCTGTTTTGTTTGTGTTGTTTTTTTGTGGGGTTTTTTAGATTCCACATGTAAGTAAAATCATACAGTATTTGTCTTTTTATGTCTGATTTATTTCATTTAGCATAATATTTGTAAGTAAAATCATACAGTATTTGTCTTTTTATGTCTTGGCTTAATTTCACTTAGGATAATATCATCTAGGTCCATCCATGTTGTTGCAAATGGCAAGATTTCACTTTTTTACTGATGAATAATATTCCATCGTATATATGTACCACATCTTCTTTATCCAATCATCCGTCGATGGACTCCTAGGTTGCTTCCATATCTTGGCTATTGTGAGTAACGCTGCAATGATGATAGGGCTGCACATATCTTTGCAAATGAGTGTTTTCATTTTCTTTGGATAAATACCCAGAAGTGGAACAGCTCTAATTTTAATTTTTTGAGGAACTCTTTCCCACAGTGGTTGCACCAATTTACATTCCCACCAACAGTTCCCTTTTCTCCACATCCTCACCACTTGTCATTTGTTGATTTTTTGATAATAGCCATTCTGACAAGTGTGAGAGATGTAGTTCTTTCTAGCCTTTTTAGAAACAGTTTTTCTTTCGCAAAGCTGTAATAAGTGTCCATAAAATTATGTGTCCTACTTTTTTCACTTAACATTCTAAGCACAGTCCCCTGATGTGACATAGTCTTCAGAAAGGCCGTTTGCAGTGAATGCGGAATGTTCCAGAACGGCTGCATCTGAAATGTGCTTACCCATTGCTCGACTGTAGGACACGTTTCCCATTTTACACCGTTCTCAGCACTGCAACAACCTCTTGTGCAGGGAGAAGAAATGGAACAAAATTGGGTCTTAGGTAAGACCTCAAAGTGCTCTACGAAGGCTCACCTGAGCCCAGAGCGTCTCTAGACGTCTCTGTCATCTGAGCCAGTAAAATTGATCCTCTATTGCTTAAGCCAATTGGAGTTGTATTCTCTCTGACTTGTAACCCACATCATCCCACCTAACAAAAGGGCTACGAAGGCAGGATCACACTTGTCTTGCTTACTGCTGCACAGAGTAGGTGCTTAATAAATACATGTAGGTGAAAACATATGAACTGTTTTCTTTTAAAACTGATTTTAGAGAGAGAAAGAGGAAGAGGGAGGGAGGGAGAGAGAGAGAGAGAGAGTGAGAAATATCCATCTGTTGCCTCCTGCATGGGCCCCAACCAGGGATTGAACCCGCAACCCAGGAATGTGCCCTGACCAGGAACCAAACAGGCAAACTTTCCAACTGAACCACACCAGCCAGAGCAAGAATATAAACTCTTATCCTGATAGTGATCTAGAAGGAATTTAGTATTTTTATCAATTTGTTTGATTTTTTTTCAATAAAAATGTTGCCTCTTCCTCATATTTACCACTAATAATCCTTATTCGCTTGACCTTCTTTTGTGTTTTAACCCAGAAGTTTTACATTTTTATGAACTAAAATATTTTCCTTCATGACCTTTATTTTTTGAGATATGGTTGGCATATATCTTCATGACCTTTAATACTAAAATTCTAAATGGAGCTCCTCTCAGAGTAGATATTCAATTGTATTTTCTTCTAGTTTCTCTACAGTTAAATTGTATTATTTACTTTACCTAGAATTTATTTAGGTGTACAGTTTGAGGTTAGAGGTTTTTGGTTTTGGTTTTTAACATCTTGACCAACTGTTCTAATGCGTTTCCCCCCACTAGTTGCAATGCTTCTTTTGTTCTTTTAAAATGCTTATATGAAATTGGGTCTATTTCTGCCTAGCCAATCTGTTAAATTGATGTATAAACTGGATAATGTTTTTGGGGTTTTTTCCTGCTCCCAATTAAGTCATCTTCAAAATTTTCTTTGCCATCTTCCCTGTTTATTCTTCCAGATGAATTTAAAAATAATTATGTCCAATTCTAAAAAGACTCTATTGTGATTTTTACTGTAATTACATGACGCCTAAAAATAAATCAAGGAGGAATTGACATCTTTACAATTTTAACTTTGCCACCCAGGGAAGTTTTTCTTCTTGAAGTTTTCCCATATTTCTCAACAAAATCTGGTTGTTTTCTTCACTTAGATCATTCACCTTCAAATAAAGGTTATTTCTGCAGATTTTCTATTTTAGGTTGTTTTCTAACTGGGCTGTTACGGGGGTATATAGGGAAACTTGCTAACTTGACGACTGCCCAGTTGACACTAATTGTCAAGGCATTCTTGTTTTCTGAGCTGACTCCCTACAGGTCTGAGTTATGACCTCTGGAGTTAGACAAGTAAAACTGCTGGTCCCTCCACAGGACAAATTTCCATTTCTTGGCCGACTGCTATCAAGTTTTCCATCAGCCTTCCTTTGTCCTGGATAAACAACCCCAGCGGATAGTATGACAACAGTATTTGGGGAAGATTCAAATGACAGCGGTGAGGAGGGTAGATTTGGGGCAGGTTAGACCAGAAGGTGAGGAACCAGTGAGGACTGGCTTCATGGTAATCCAAGCTTAAAGGCCGTCTAAGACAAGGCTGTGAACATGGAAAGGGGCAAGTCTGAGAGAGATTTCAAAAGAGGAAACATTAGGATATGTTGACAAGCGGGATATAAGGGACAAAGGAATGAAGAGAACAGTCAGAGATGACTTTAAACATTCTAGCCTGAGCCCTGGCCAGTTGGCTCAGTTGGTTAGAGTGTCGTCCCATACAGCAAAAAGTTGTGGGTTTGATTCCTGGTCAGCGCAACTAATTGATGTTTCTCTCTCTCTCTCCCTTTCTCTTTCCTTTCTTCTCTCTTAAAAAAAAAAATCAATAAAAGCATCCTCGGGTGAGGATTAAAAATAAAATAAAAATTTCTAGCCCGAATCACTGAAGAGAGTGAGAGAGACTGAATAGGACTTAGTCAAGGTTTGTGCTATAGACCAGTTGTGAAATAATAGAAAAACTACAGATCGGTCTCTGCCCCTGGTTCCTGACACAGGGCTCCTAAAACCCTTGTAATTTAAGTGATAGGGCACTAGGAGCATCTTTCGTTGAGGAGACTCTGGGTGGGCTCTGGATGGGGGCTGGTCACCAAAAAGACCAAGCCATGAGTAGAACCTTGGAATTTGCAGCCCCACCCCCTATCCTCCAGAGAGGGAGAGGGCCTGGAAACGGAGTTACTCGTTGATCACGCCTACATGCGAAAGCCTCCCTAAAACCCCAACAGCATGAGGGTGAGAGAGCTTCCGAGTTGGTGAGCACATCGGGAAGGTGACACAGGCCGACCCCACGGGGAGTGAAGCTCCTGCACTCCGGACCCTCCCAGACCTCACTTACTTATCTCTTCATCTGATGTCCACCTGTATCCTCTATCAGATCCTTTCATAAGCTGGTAAATGTGTCGCCCTGAGCTCTGTGAGCCTCGCTAGCAAATTAATCAAAGTCGGAGGAAGGAGGGATCATGGGAACCTCCGATTTGTAGCCAAGTTGGACAGAAGAAATGGGTAATCTGGCAACCTTCTCCTTGCAATGGGGTCTGAAGTTGGGGGTGGGGGCCGTCTGTGGGACTGAGTCCTTAACCTGCGGGGTCTGACACTATCTCCTGGTCAGAATTGAGTAAAACTGTAGGACTCCCAGCTGGTGTCCCAGAGAATGGCTTGGTGCGGAGAGAGAGGCTGCACATATTCAGAAGTGTTTCTGTGTGAGTAGTAAGAACAGAAGATACACAGTTTAAAAAAAAAAAGTTTTTCCTAAACACCAGTGTTTTTTGAAAAATTCCCCCCTCAATAATATATTTTAAACAGCTGGCCAGTTCACACACAAACACACATAGATAGACATAATACAGATAGAAGGGTCCCCAAACTCCTGCAGACATATGCAAGTTTGGGCCCGGAACACTAGCAAGAGGGAGGGAGGCAAGGCCTACGCGTATAATTGGCCCTGAATTGATAAAGTCCTGAGGACGAATGACTTCCTTGCCCTCAGCTGTCTGAGATCCTGCGGTGTAAGACTTGGCCACCAACACCCTGCCAGGAAATCAATTACCTTGCCACCATCTACCCTCAATCCCAGGTGCCAGAAGGTTCCAGGGGAAGATTCCGGCAGAAAGGCCACACACTTTTTAGAGTTCAAAGCCGGTCTCCCTGCCAACCCACAGAGCACACGGAGCTGAAATGGCTCACCTTTCAAAAACATCTCCTTTAGCCTCAGCCTCGACGAGGATTTTCCTTGGAGAAAGGAGGGGGCTACAGGATGTTTAGGTCTCCAACTTTGAGTTTCAAGGCCATGGTGCTTAGAATTGGGACAGGAAACAATTTCTCCTTGCAAAGCTCCAGTCCTAAATTGAAGCGTGGAAGAGGCCAGCGGCCCTAGGCTAACATCTGCTGTTGGGTCAGAGCCTGAAGGAGCTCAGGCCCAAGCTCCGCAACGCTTGGCCCTGAGGAGTGGAGGGGAAAGGCGATGATGGGGGGAACCCAGGGATTATTAGAGGACCCACAAATAGCAACACAATTTGAAGAGCTGACTAAGGAGAGAAGGCAGCCTTTTCTTCCCCAGGGGGCATTACCCTCCCCAGTCAAATGATCATGTCAGAGCATCTTTCCAGAGTAAATCTTGGAACATTTCATAGTGAAAGGTTTTCTAAATAGAGATGAAAGGAAGCAAATCCACTTCTGGCTTTAGAAAGTTCGTTTCTAAAATGTCCCGATGCCCCCTTTGGTTGACGTACCAAGTCCCTGTTGGGATCCCTATGTTTGGGGGAGGGGAGCAAAGGAGAGGTGGGAGGACAGGAGCAGTAGCTCAGGAGGCGAGCTGCTTTTCCCACGGGAGCCGGAGCCGGAGCCGGAGCCGGAGCCGGAGCCGATGCTCCCGGTTTAGGTTTACGGGCTGCGGATTGCGTGTCTGGGCAACTCTCAGCACCCAGCTCGGAGAACCTGGCCTTCATGGCAAAGGTCCCAGGGAGCCAGGCTCAATCTCCCTCCATAGAATATCCAAGAGGCACAGAAGAGTTGGTTTACAAATGGCATAACAGGGCCATAGAGGGGCCACTGAAGTCAGGAGCCGCTTCCTCACTACACTGCCTGGGCCCTGTGCCTGATCTCATTCTCCTCTGGTCCCCATCCTTCCTCCCTCTCCAATTGGAAAGGTTGCAAGATGTAAACTACCTTTCCCTCGACTACTCACTCCTCCCAGAGGCCCTCCTTAGCCTCTGTGGCAAGCCCCTGCTCCTTTTGGTGGTGATACATCTAAACCAGCGGTTCTCAACCTGTGGGTCGTGACCCCTTTGGGGGTCGAATGACCCTTTCACAGGGGTCGCCTAAGACCATCGGAAAACACATATATAATTACATATTGTTTTTGTGATTAATCACTATGCTTTAATTACGTTCAGTTTGTAACAATGAAATTGGGGGGTCACCACAATATGAGGAACTGTATTAAAGGGTCGCGGCATTAGGAAGGTTGAGAACCACTGATCTAAACTCTAGGAAATACACACCAGAGGCATTTTTTTTTTTAATCCAAGGAAACTCTCAGTGTGGATTCTAGTCTCCAGAACTTAACTATCTCCAACTGGGATCTCTGCTTATCCCACCAAGCCCTGAGGCCCAGGTCGAGAGCCGCCCCTTCCTGTGTGACAGTCACTCACTCCCGTCTCCCTCCAGCCTGACAAGTCCTCTTGGCACCTTAGGCCACCCCACCCTGCTTCCACCCTCTTCATAGTCTGAAAACAAGCACAGCCTAGATATGCCCACGCCAAGCCAGGCTACCAGAGAAAGTGAACCGGGCCTGTCAGAGACAAACTCAGGTCTGGATCAGGTTTCTAGTCCTTTCTGAAACCTGGGTATGAATTACCTGGGAAGTAGAAAGACGAAAAAAGGCTCCAAGAAAAATTCACATTCTTTCAATTGAAAGAGAAAGGGGGTGAGAAAGGAAATAGCCAGGGATGAAGAGGGTTGCATTTCTCGTTTCTTTGGTCCAGAGATTCATGTAAATTCAGCTATGTCCCCATTGGGCCCTGCAGTCAACTACTTTCTTGGCAGAAAGAAAAAGATCATTGGACTAATCAGTGATGGCGAACCTTTTGAGCTCGGCGTGTCAGCATTTTGAAAAACCCTAACTTAACTCTGGTGCCGTGTCACATATAGAAATTTTTTTATATTTGCAACCATAGTAAAACAAAGACTTATATTTTTGATATTTATTTTATATGTTTAAATGCCATTTAACAAAGAAAAATCAACCAAAAAAATGAGTTCACGTGTCACCTCTGACACGCGTGTCATAGGTTCGCCATCACTGGACTAAATGAATGATGCTCAGAGATGGCCAAAAACTAAACCCTTAAATAGCAGTAGCCAGACTGCTTTTCATTTCTTAGAAGACGTGGTTACTCAGCTACCTCCAGTGCTGATTGGTAAGTCCCTATCACAGGATCTCCGCCTCTGACCAGTTCTTTTCCAATTAAAGGCACACTGGCCTAGCATCCCACAAGGCCACCACCCCAGGCAGGGTCAAAGGTAAAGTTGACCTTATAATGAGGACTCAGGCCACGACGTGGAGCTGCTTCTCAGGGACATTTTAACTCCTCTGAACGCCACCAAGTCCTCACACCACAGGGTTTGGATGTCTGGACCACACCTCCCAGAAGTGGTCAACAAGGCGCCTGTCTTCAAGAGGCACTGAGAGTGCCTCATCCTTCTTGAAAGTGAAAAGAAATCAGGCCAGGAGCTCAGAGAGACACATGAACATAATTTATTAAACTCACCATACAAAGAAGATAGCACAGGAAAAAAAGATAAGAACCAGAAAGGCCCATGAAAATCAACCAGGCTGACCCCTGGTTTGTTTTATTTATTTATTTTAAAATATGTTTTTATTGATTTTTTTAGAGAAAGAGGAAGGGAGAGGGAGAGATGATAGAAATATTGATGCTACAGAAGCACTGGGGATCGAGCCCACCACTCGGGCATATGCCCTGACTGGGAATCAAACCAGCAACCTCGTGGTGCATGGGATGACACTCAATCCACCGAACCAGGGCTACACCCTTGGTTTTACCAATGAAGAAACCAGAACACCAATATAGACAAAGCCAGAATGACACACAGAAACACCCAGACTTAGGCTTCTGGTCTTGAACCAAATAGAACCTAAAGACTTCATCTACGTTTGTGTTTTATTTTTCTGTGCCCTGTAGTGCCATGGATGCTTTTCTCCCTCTTGATGCTACAGGAGGAGCCCTAAACAAAACACTACAGTGGCAGAGTCGTTCAGAGCCAGGAGGACAACAGACCCACATGAAGCAGAGGGGTGAAGAGGGGTTCGGGGAAGAATTCAATTCCTCCCCAAGAGTCCTGATCACCCTCTTCCCCCAAATAGACATGCAGACCTGATGTCTCAGGGCGAATATACTTGCCTTCCTGAGGCAGAGATCAGGTGTGGGGGAAGAAGGGGTAAGAAGCCGGTAGAGGAAAGAGAAAGATTTATAACAATGTCGTTCTGAAATGAAGTCCAGTGGGAACACTTTTCCCAGCGTTGAGCCAATCCAAACATCGCAAGAGAAGGCTGTAGAACTCAGTTACTAATCAGTTGTGAGATATAAGCAAAAACACCAATAACTTAGCAAAATAAATACAATGAGAGTCTCGTTGAGATTGATAATAACCCAGTGAAAATAGATTTTAAGCTCCAAGTCAGTCAAGTTGACTGAGGTGTACCTTGTACCACATCTTAGGGGAATCCCTAAGAGATTTTGGGAGTCTTCGAAGCAGAGAAGTCACACGTAACTGTCTGTGGCCCTACACAATCCTTCTGCTCAAAGCTACACCCTGAGTGTACATCCCCTTCTCCCCAGAAAGACAGGCTGGCCAGTCGAAGCTGAAGGAGACCCGGGTCAGCATGAGCTGAGGGTGGAATTGGTAGAAAAACAGTTTGTTGCTAAGAACTGCGCTGTGTTTTGTGAGGAACTCGGTTCCCCCGGGACACTGTCCAACATCTGTGTCTCCATCTTCCAGAGCTGAGGCAAGTCTTGTCATCTCTTCACTTCTCCCGACTGGCTGAGGGCCCGGGGCAGCTGAACCCCAGTCTACAACAGAAGGGAGGCTCTGCTAAGAGAAAAGCAGTAACTACAGGGATAAGGGTGCCGCCCTGGCTCCTGCCAGCAGGGTCCTGTCCGCCAAGGGCTGCAGTGTCCAGAGGAGGCGCTCATCCTCTATCCACCCAGCAAACCGAAGACAGGAGCTCAGACGGGCCACAGCCCCAAGCCCTGAGGGCAGCCAGGGAACGGTCAGGAAGTCAAAGTCAGTGCTAAAGGCCAATAGGGGTGGCGCCAGAGTTTCTCCACAGGCGAGAGGCAGCAGCAACAGCATCCTCCTCCTCCTCAGCTCATGTTTCCACCACTCGGATGAGAGGCATGGGCTTAGGGCTGGGGGGCTTGGCTATCCTAACGCTGAAAAGAAAATTGGAGACACTGAGTCCAGTGTTGCTGCCCACCCCGCACAGAGCTGCCCTTCCACATTCGTCTCTAGAATCCTACACTTCAGCGCCGGCTGAGCTCCTGGGTTCCAAATGCTTTGGAACAGTCACTGTCAGTGACAACTAAGGGAAGACTGGGGGGGACTGTGGTCTGGGGGCAGGGGTGATGAAGAGAGAGGGGGCCGCTCAACAACTGAGAAGTGGGTATAGCTGTGATTCTTGATTTTTTTTCAAAGTCTCGGGCTTTTTTGCGCATCCTTTGAGGGGGAAAAAGGCCCTTTCCCTAGAAATATGCACATATTACACATCCGCATTTTTGCATACAATTTCAGAGGGTTCAGACACCTCCATTAGCTGTCCGCTGGCCTCCTGGGGGGTCTTGGTAGCTCTATTCTAACCTGGTCAGAAAATGGTTCCGGTGGAGAATGGGTCCGATTAGAGACTGAGAGAACACACTGGGATTTGAGAGAGCCTTGTCCTTGCCTTAGCACTACAGGCTTGTCACAGCTCTGTCCCCCTTCCCTTTACTTCCTCCCTGGGCCCCACTTCACCATGCCCACTTACCTGCCCAGATTCTCAGTCTTGGCCCAGGTCTGGGTGCTGAAGTTGGCGTGACTGACCTGCTTCTCTATCAGGTGTTCCATCCGGTCGTGCATCTCTAAATTCTGTGCCACAAGTTGTGAGGTTAGAATTCGCCTGCTTCTGGCTTGCCACTCATCACTTAACCAGCTCGTTCCGGTCCCTCCACCTCTGTGTTGGTGCTGCTGTCGCCCCCGCCCCTGCCATGGAGCCACCCCCAGGGTGACCCAATCCAGATCCCTCTCGTCCTCCAGTAATCACTCCAGCCCCCTTCCCTGAGGAGTGTTCTCTCAACAGCTCTGTGCCACACTGACCATTTCCTGTATCTCCTCCCTGTACATTTCTTGTATATAATTTCCTGGAGTCAGTTGAGATCTCTACTTGCCCTTGTTGCTATGTTAATCCATAAAGTATTCTTAGGTCTTTTAAAAAATGTATTATGTAACTCTAGACTGCAAACTCTCTGAAGATCAACAACCCTGTCTCTCCCGTGTCTTTTTATCTCTCCCTCCTCAGGGAATTTCACCCAGTAGCTGCAAAGCAACCTTCAGGTAGTCGATGGACAGGGGAGGCTCTGGGTAAGGCGGAAGTCAGACTAGGGAGCACTCATTAGCTACTCGAGCCCATCACCTTGGCCATGGAGAGACTCCCCCAGAGAATGCCGCCTCCTTCAAAGCCCCGCTCTGTTGTCAGCTCTGCTGCTAAGCCCACGGGCAGAATGAAGGGCTTGCCTCCATGCTGCCAGGACGCAGGGCTTGTACCATGATGACATAGCTCTTCAGAGTGGGGACAGGTCTTACCACTGATTCCCTGAAGGTTCTCAGAAATTGCTTACTCAGCTGAACCTGCCATCCCAGACACTCGCCTCTGAGCAGCCGCTAGACAAGACCCCCGCCCCCCAGCCCCTCTCTCTCCCTGGGGCTGCCCAGCGCACGCACCTCCGCTTCCAGGTAGGCCATCTTCTCCTTGAGCTCCTGGATGCTCGTGTCCTTTGACTGGATCACAGCTTTGGAATTCTGGAGCTGCAACGATGTGGGAGACACCGGAGCTCATTTCAAAACGACTCATGACACACTCACCGAACTTCACCCCGCCGCCAGGGCAGCCAGCAGAGACCCAAGGCAGAGTCTGCGGCCTTCACGTGACTTGCTTGGTTTTTCTATAAAAGTCTCATTTCAGTCAATATTAAACTCTGGATTATCCCAAGTGTAGGGTAGGGGGGTGAGGGGAACACCATCCTGACATCCCCAAATAATAGATGATTCCAAAACCATTCCATTTGCCTTTGGGAAATACAACTTCTTTACTCATTTAAGAAATATGTACTGAGTGCTTACTATATGGCAGGCCCCATTGCAGACAACGGGAAACAGCAGGGAACAAAGCAGAAAAGGCCTGGCCCTCATGGAGCTGACGTGCAGCAGACATGCCCGGGCACGCAGGGCTCTTAAGTTCGCAAAACAATTCTGCAAATCGGCATATCCTGGTATGCCGCCCTCCCGCTCAGCCGGGGGAAGCAGAAAGGCCGCCATGAGGTGCAGGTTTGATACTCTGCACACAAATAAGCGAGTTTATTGTGACTTGGGAGCAGAAATGTGTTTTATGGATTACTTACGAATCTTAGCCAAGCTCCCCAGGAGAATAAATAAATAAAAGCGTAGACTTGGCAGGCAAGTGGGGCTAGACTCAACGCAGTGACTTCCAGAGGGGGCAACCCACGGCAGGGAGGGCCGGCCCTGCTTACCTGCTCTATCATTTGCCGGACCTTCCGCTGCTGGCTCTTCAGCATGTCATCCAAGTGGTGGATCTTCTCCCGCAACCCAGCCACTTCCTTTTCCAGGTTAGCGGCCCTGGGGATAGAGAGCAGGAGGCTGAGGCAAGGCGGAAAGATCTTTTGTCCACCCAGTGCCAGGAAGAGCCTTGGGCTCAGGGTTCCCATCTGGTGTGATTCCCTCTGCCCGACTCCGCAGTGGTCTGCCCTAGGAGTGGTTGGGGGAACATCACATTGGCAGCGTCGCTAGAGATCCTGTAGCCCAAATGAGGAAACTGAGGCGCAGAGAGGTGAGAAGTGGTAAGTCCTTCTGGAGAGTTCTAGAGGGCAAAGCCAGAACCAGTGGATAGGTGTTCCAAGGAAGCAGTTCTTGTATAAATGCAGGAAGACATTCTCAGCATTAAAGCTGCCAGAAGTGGACAGACGTGTGTGTAGTGAGTGCCTCATTCCTGGAAGGAATCAAGCAGGAGCTGGGATTATGGCACCCAACACCAACAAGCTGGTGGCAGGCATTCTGTATCCAGAGGGAGAACAGGTTGGAGGATCCTTAAAGCCTTTTCATACAAGGCTTCTGAGTCTCCCGATTCCTAGACACTGCTGTTTCCTTTGCACCTGCTGAGCAAACTGGGCCAAGATCCCCCACGGTCAGGCGGCTGGGAGAGCATCTCAGAGCTTAGCCTCGAAAGCATTCTGGTGCCCATTCTCTCCGGTTTTGCCAGAGGAAGCAGACAAGTGCCTGCTGTTAGAAGGACAGCAGTTATGGGGGTGGAGTACAATGCAATCGGAGCCCCCCAACATCCTTCCTAATTTCAAACATTCTAAGTGTCCACCCTCAGCTCTCCAGTTTCCACCCTCTCAGTAGCCTTTCGTGGTTATCCCAATGAGAGGAAATGCCACAGCAGACTGAGGTGTCCAAGAAGGCAGAATCGTGTCTCCTAATCCTGGAATTCCTTAGAAGGCCCTTCAGGTCATGTCAGTTGAACTTAAAAAGGTCCAACTCATACAATGAAGATCAGACCCAATATGCTGATGCTGAATTTGATTTACCATTGGAGATCTTATTCATCAATTCTTGAAAGTCCAGAATGGCCCAATATTTGCTCTGTAGGTTTCCCTGGTCTGAGACCTCCAATCCCCTCCGATCAGAGGGAATACGCAAACCCCTCTAACCTCGAAGTGGAAAGGGTCTCAGAAATCCCCTATGTTGTATTTTTCGTCAGCACAGCTTGTGAGGAAGTTACTCGATTTTACCCTCAAATAGTTTAGTCAGTTGTTGTTCTTGGGGGGAGGACACTGTGGTGTAACAACCCCCGATCCACATCCAGGGAAACAGCCTGTGGGAGCATGTGCGGCAACGGCAGATGCTTTTCCAGCTCTTGACCTTGGCTCTCAAAACAAAACCCTTATCTTGAGGTGGTTATTCCATGGAAAATGAACTCCCAGAGATGGCAGCTTCCCACACAGTCTCTCCCTGGGCGGGGCCCACCTGAGCTGGCACACGGTGAGTCAGAGCTGGAAGATCTGACGTCAGTACCAGCCTCTTCCCCAGGTCTGGCCACCCTGGGAGCTCCAGGCTGCACGGCCCGCCCTCCCCTCCCCTCCCCGCACCCCAGCTTACGGTGATCAGGGCCCTTACTTTTCCTGTTCTGCTCGGCAGTCAGCATTCTTGCTCCGAAGTTCCTCCAGGGCCGCCTCCCCTTCCCTGGCCTTCTCCAGTGAGGCCTGATGCTCCTGGAGGGGCCAAAGGGAAGAAAGTCTAGGATGAGGAGATGGCAACAGATTCCGCATTTGGGGTGAGATGGCCACTAGGGCTGGGGCTCAGCCCCTACTGCAGCTGGGACAGTGCCAAAGAGCAGCAGGCCAAGCTGGTTTGATGGGGTGCCCTCCACTGCCAGGGAGAAGCCTTCCCGCCCTCAGCACACAGAAGCTTCCCAGCCTCACCCAGCCGCCCGGAGGGAGCCTGGCCCTCGCTCTCCAGGCCCACCTGTCAGCTGTGGCTGCCAATCCCTCAGAAACCAGGCCACGTGGCTCCTTAAGAACGGGCTTCAAAAGCCCATAAGGGCAGCTGTCCAAGAACCCAGCTACATCGAAATGGGCTCAACTCCAGCTAGCAAGGGCCGAGGTTAGATGGGAGAAAGGCCTTTCCTCCTTCAACGCTAAAGGATACTCCGCAAGGCTCCCACAGTTACCGTCTCCATCCCGAGCAAGCGCCTCTGCAGCTCTCTGATTTCCACCTCTTTCTGCTCCGCTCTGTCCTCTGCTCTCTGAAGGGCCACGTGACTCTGCTCGGCTTCTCTCTGGTATCTGCTGAGTGTGACCTAAGACACAGGATGGGGATGTATAAAGTGGGGGGGAGCGAGAGACCAAACGTGGATAGAAGCCTTAGAAAAGAACCTAGGAACCGGGGTGCGGTGACAGGAGAAGGGGGGCAACTCTGATGAGCACATGGTCCCTGTTCTAGGACCACTTGGGAGATTAGCAGATGAATTCCGGGGTTCATTGGCACGTCGTTGGCCAAGGTCTTTAGAGTAACACATGGCGGTAAGCACCACTTTCCAAAGGATAACTTCTTCAGCATCCCCACACGCCCTCCACTGCCACCCAAAGTCACCCAACACTGACTTTCCCACTAACGCAAGCACGGAGAACCCAGGGGAGCATATCTCCCCGTGCGCCCTTCTGTCCCCCAGCTCTTCCTCACCCTCGCTTCAAGCCACGCTGCAGTCGACATACGAAGACCAACGGCTACTAAGCATCAGGGAGAATTTGGTTTTTATCTAAGATGATAACGTAATTTGGGACGAACACAAGCACAGTTTTAGAGTGAAAAGTAAAGTAGGAACTTGCTTCCTGTCCTCCCACATGCATTTTGCCAAGTCCTAGTTGTCCCTCCGGTCTCAGCTTACACCCCCCTGCTTCCAGGGAGCCTCCGAGCCTGGATGAGCCGCCACAGAGGACACACGGCCCTTCCCTCTTAGAGCGCTGAGCAGACTTTGCCAGTCACTCATGTGTGTCCCCAGGAGACCATCAGCTTTATGATGGCAGAGATGGAGACCATTACATTTCCAGAGCTCAGCACGGTATCCACCACGGTATCACGGTATCGAGCGGTGACTGACCGCTCGATCAAATCTCCAATGGAACTGATGCTCATCTAGCCCAACCCTCTCCTTTCCCAACTAAAGGTCAAAGGACTTATTCGAGGTCACACAGCTAGAACCCTGTTACTTCATCATCCATTTCAATGCTTCCCAGTTACCCCACGCTGACCCCCCCAATCAGTTACTAAGAGAACCTCGGTAATCGCGGGAAAGCCTAACCGGCCTGGGGAAATAGAACACCAGAAGCCAGTTTGTCCAGCTCCTCCCAAAGTCAGAATCAGGGAAGAGAAAGCAGAGCCCAGGATGATGGGCGATAGGACGTGTCCATGCTGCACACCAGCCCCGTCCAGAGCGGACTCGCTGCAAATCCCTCCTGACAGCGAGCAGCCAGTAGAACGAGAAACCAGGCTTAATGGCAGGTTGTTTTCATGGTAATTGGCAACCGTGCCCTTCCTACCACCGGGTTCAGAAAAGTAGACCACAGAGACCAGTTCATTAGTAGAGACTGAGAATATCCGACGTTAGCTGGGAGCAGGCCAGCCCCATGGGCAGGAACGTAAAACAAGGCCTCTCATTTCTGTACATAAACACTGGACCAGGTTGGTGTGTGCTCCAAGCACGGCATTAATAGGCCCGGGACTGGCCCTCCCACCCACTGAAGGATCACAAAGGAGAACCACACTCCCCTGCTACATCTGCCCCTGTAACTCCAACCAGCCCTGCCCTACAGGAACCTCTCCATCATAAGTGTGCCAACCTACCCCAGCGGGAGGACCAACGCAAGGAGTACCTGCTGTTTGCAGGTGGGTGCTATGTACCAAGGGGTTAAAGGGCAGCCCCTCCTAAGAAACCATGGGCATGCGCTATAGCTGCCAGGGGCCTTCTAGCCTCGGGCTTTTACTCAGGACATTGCTCAAGCTTTGAAACCCAGGGCTAACAGAGCCCTCTGTGTGTGGCCCACACCGACAAGCACTTCACAAAGCCTCTCAACGCAGAAGTTCCTCTCCAAAATGCACACCAGGTCAGTACTGCCGCCTCAACCTCCCCTTCCTCCTGTTCTCCAAGGAAGTAGGGAACCAAACTGATACATCACCAGCCACATCATCCAAACTGTGGAGTCTGAATGCACATGGCAAACTGCTTTACTGCACAGCTACTCTGTTCTGAGACCAAGGAATCTCAGCGCTGCCCCAAGTCCAAACTATCTAGGAGAGGAGAGCCTGCTTGTTGAACAGATCACTAAGAAAAATACGGGGTATCTTACATTTCTAAGCCCTTGAGAGTAATCAATATATTTACATATATGATCAGACGCAAGCCACACGTCAAACGTATTTCACGACCACTTTTTTACAAAAGTTGAAACTGATGCTTAGGGAGGTCAATTCCTTGCTCCAGTAACACATCAGCTACTGTAGAGGCAGCCAGTCATTCTCAGTGCCCGTCTTCCTCACCCCAATCCCGCCCCCTCCCCAAACCCTCAGGCTCATGAAAGAGAACAGTTGGGTGGCCTTCCCCTTTCCACCAGCTCTCTGCACGTCTGGGCAGGGAGTAATTCTGTCATTACATATTTATGACATAAATACCTCCCATGTGGATGAACAACAGCAGGTAACAGATGGCTAATCTCACACAGAGGAGTTAGAAAAACTGTCCAGCATTTGCCCAATGTTCCTGAGGTGCTACTCAAAGAACTTTCTGGAAGGTATGGAAGACCTCACACACTTTTAATAGTGGGGGGCTTTCACTTCTATTTATAGACTTGCATTTTTTAAATCTCCTATAATAACCTAGTATAATTTTTATAACAATAATTGAGATATTCGTTCAAGATGACAAAGCTCCATAGTACAGCCAAAAGTCCCCAACTCCATGAGCAGTTCTTTCTATGCCCACGAAGGTTTATCCACTCATCTAGTCCACACGAGGCGCCCACCTTATGCCAGGTATTGTGCCGGGTGCTGGGGATGCAGTGGTGAACTTGACAGCAACTGTCCTTGCCTACGTGGTGCCGGGACCCAGTAACTCTTATCATGGTACTTAGTGAAACAACGTCTGAATTCCCTGCTATACCAGACCAGCACCACCGCTCAACTTCAGGAGAGCAGAGAATCAAGAGGTGACCTTTGAACTATGGGCTAGTCTTGGACAGCAAAAGCTATAAGCATTCAGGAGAGGGAAAAGCAGGCAGAAGTGCCCCAGCCTCAAGGCCTAGCCTTTCCAGGTGATGGCACCAGCCAGAAAGACATGAAGTCCATATGGAGAAAGTCGCTGGTACCTGCACCCGGCAGCCCAACCCTTGGGGCACCTTCTCCCCAAAGCCCAAATCTCACCTCAAAAGCCACACGGTCTGCCTGGTGCTGCTGCTCAGCCTCCTGCAGCTTGGCCAGCAAGTCCCGCACGGTCTTCCTCAAGCTCTCGACATCTTCATTCATATAGGTGTCCACCTATAGCCAGAGCAGGGCAGGGAAGGTAAAGCCATGATGCTTGTGACTTGGTAAGAGAAAGTTCCCCCCAACACACTTGTTTGGACCATCTTGTCCGGACCACCTTCGCAAAGGATCCTCATCACACAGGGGTGAGTTAGTCTCAGGCAGCCAGGAGTTCTGAGTCATTCAAATGAAAACACTCTCTTCAGACCCTAACGAACTCAACTAGCCTCCTACCATCTGATTATTTAGGACAGAGTCATTTTCATACATACATGTACCAACTGACTGACAGGTATGTCTATGTGGTCCTCATGTGTGTGTCCTGCTTCCATCAGACAAGCTCTCTGAGAGCAGGGATGTTGTTTCCCTTAGGGCAACAGTTCCCCTAGGGCAGGGACTGGGCCACACCCATCACAGGGGAGAGGCCCAAGGCTCATCGTTCACTGTCCTCTGCACCTAGCACAGAGACCAGTATATAAAGGGTTACTGATGGATGGGCAGGTTTGGAGCAAAAGCATCCAATAAGCCCAGGGACCTGAATCCAATAGGAAAAGGTGTCTCACTGATTTTACTGAGTCTCCTGCAGGCACACCCAATCATGCGTTGGTGTTCGGGCTGAGCTGGCATGTAGGGTCTCGCCCCCACCTCTGCAGCACAAGTAGCAGACACCCCAGTGGCCAGCTCCCCGGGAGTCTGACAGACAAACCCCTCCCTGTCTTGCACAGTGGGGAGCAGCAACACCTTCAAACCAAAGCACAGCTGGGAGGAGGGTGACAGGGTCCTGGTCACTGCATTACTACTTAGTCCTGTGGGCCTTCATTTCTCTATCTGTGAATCAGCCAGAAGACTCCTTACCACGCCCTGCCTTACAGGCTGCCTCAAAACAAGATAGTATCTGGTAGGGCTTGGAGCTCATGAGAAGAAAGAGGCTGAACAGATAATGTCATGTGTCATTATAACTTGTTGCCAATAGCATATTTACCAACTATGGTGATTCAGGGGGAGAGAGAAATCCAAGCTGCACCTCTGAGGTGAGTGCTGGAATCAACAATCCCAATCGAGCATCAGTAAGTTACCCGGTCGGTTCCCCCATATCTGGACCGACGCTGCTGGGCAGGTGAGAACCATTTAAATGGCTCCTGGAGCCGAATTATTCTGAGTTTAGTTCAAATGGCATCCTCAGGCCCTGGAGGTTTTGGCTCAGTGTTACAGCATCAGACCAAAGGGTCACAGGTTCGATTCCCGGTCCAGGGCACATACCTGGTTGGGGCGTGTGTGGGAGGCAACCAATGAATGTGTCTCACGTTGATGTTCTCTCTCTCTCTCTCTCTCTCTCTCTCTCTCTCTCTCTCCCTCCTCCTCTCTCCTCTCCACTCTCTAAAAAATTAAAAAAAAAATCAATGGAAAAAATATCCTCGGGAGAGGATTAAAAAAATAAACAAATGGTGTTCTCAGAAGACTCTTTTAACTAAGCAACGTAGATAGATCTAAACACATGGTGTTGGATAAAAAGGAAAACACAGAAATAAAGCTCAAGTCCATTATAAAAATCGAAAACACATTTACTAGGCATATTTAAATCATGTTGGAATATGTTAGAGTGAGTACAGCCACAGAAGGAAATACTACGCTGTTATTCAAAAGCATAAGGTAGATCTACATGTACTGTCATAGAAAGAGGGCTATATTATATGTACTCTTTAGTTTAAAAAAGAATTAAAAAGCAAATAAGGAATAATCATTTACCACAACCCTGTATTTTTAAAAAGAATATGTATGTTATATACATACATTTATACATGTATATTCATTACATGCGTATATAACAATATATACACATGCGTACATACACAGGATATTTAAATATGGTTGCCTATATTTTTTACTAGTAAACACTCTATAACACAGGTACTCACCTTTGGCTAAACATTACAATAACCTGAAGAGCTTTTAAAAGTCCTGATGCCCAGGCCACATCTCAGACCAATTAAATTACAATCTGTAGGAATGGCATACAGGCAACCTGTCCTTTAAAGCTCCCACGGTATTCCCAACAGGCAGCAAAGGCCGAGAAGCACTGTTCTAGAAGGATCCACCCATTTCAATCTGTTAACAGTGGATACTTCCAAGGAGTGGGATTAGGGAAGGGGAATTTCTGTTTTATATGTTTGAATTTTTATAACAAGTTAGTTCTACTCTTATATATAGTGCAGAGGGCGAGAGAAGCAAGAATTAAAGGGGCCAGGGAGGAGGATATCCTGCCTCCTGCTAAGCAGCAGTTACCACTGTTTCCTTGTCACCTACCTCAGGTGGGCTGCTATACAGTGTCGTGGGACTTTGACTAAAACCATTTGGCCTCTCTAGCACCACCTGTTCAAAAGGAAAAACAAAAAGCTGGTAGTTAAAACAGTCCCAAGCAACAACTTCAAAACATTATTCTTCTAAGATCTCAAATCTTAGATAGACAGACAGATAGATAGATTGAGGAGATTGAGGAGGAGGGGAAGGGAGGGGAGACCAGTGCTAGGTGGGAAAATGGAAAGGAGAGGTGGAGAAAGGTATGCTACCTTGGGAGGGAATACTCTAGCCTTGTAGGAAGGATGCAGAAACCTCAGGCTAACACCTCTCAACAGACTGGAAAATGTGTAGGTCCGTGCCTGGCAGCCCAGGGAATACAAGCAGCTGCCTGCCACGAACAACTGCCCTTGCCCCTTAGGGCTCTTGACAAGGTTTGACAAATCATAAATCAAAAGGGGAAGGAGCATTAGCTGCCATTCTTTCCAACCCCAAACCTGATCCTTCATCACAGGACTGCTGGCTGTGCCAACAAGGGGCCTGGACTTCTGGGCCAGTCTCTGAGCACTTTCGTTCTTCAGTCACCTGACGGAGGCCCTCCCAGAAACAAATGTGAGCTCACGCAGAGAAAGTCCTACCTTCAGCCAAAGCAAAATGCATTAGGAGGAATCGGCCACACGGCCAGCACACGCCCAGGCCAAAGGGGAACTCAGCTGGCACTAGCTTCTAGGTCACGATTCCCCTCAGGAGAATGAGGGCAGGGGCTGCCGAAGAAAGACCACCCCACCCAAACCAAGTGCAAGTGAAGGAGAGACAGCCCAGAATCTAACGGGGGGTGAGGGTGAAGTCTGCTTCCTGAGGACATTTCTACCCTCAATTTGAGAAAAGCTGAAAAGCAGGATCCCAGGAGTATCTATCCCAGGAAGGCCTCTCCGATTAGTTCAATTGAACAAACATTTACTGATGACCTTCTGCATCCCAGCCCCTGGGCCGGGTGTGGGGCGTGAGACAGAGGTAAACCCTAACCTTGAGGAGCTTCCCCTCAAGGACAGAGGTAGCGACATACACAGATGAGTAACAGACAAGGACCGAGAGTTCCAGTTTACACGGCAGGAGTCACCCGAATTGAGCAAGAGCAAGTTGTCAGTTTGGATTTACAGGTGACTGTCTGCTCTATCAGACTCTGTATTACAAGAAGATGGATCACAGAATCCTTAGAGGTAAGAGCTTTTTTTTTTTTTTATTGATTTTTTACAGAGAGGAAGGGAGAGAGATATATAGTTAGAAACATCGATGAGAGAGAAACATCGATCAGCTGCCTCCTGCACACCCCCTAACTGGGGATGTGCCCGCAACCCAGGTACATGCCCTTGACCGGAATCGAACCTGGGACCTTTCAGTCCGCAGGCCGACGCTCTATCCACTGAGCCAAACCGGTTTCGGCGAGGTAAGAGCTTTTACCAACAAGTTCACAATAACTGTATTGATATCAATCCAATTTTTGGCCAGTGTCTTAGGAACAGGGGCACTGATACATGGGCTGAGATGCGCCTTAACAAGGTGGGAGTGCTCGGAGAAGCCAGCATCACCTACATTCCCTCCTTTCCTGGCAGTGCTGTTAGACTCGGCACCCACGGGACTGCCTATGTGGCATAACCCCGCCTCCTCGGTGGGGGCCCAACCATGGACCACTTCCTATTACCTGTATCTCCTGTCGATGGTGAGACTCTCCTGGATCTCTGTCGAGCTTGCTGCTTATATCCTCCCGCAGCTTCTGCAGACAGTTCCTGGCCTGGGAGGGGAGGACAAGGAGCTTCAGCCTCGGGCTAGTGAAAGAGGGCACCCAACTCACCCCCCTTTGCGCCCATCCCCAACTGTACCCCTAGGAGTCAGGCCCTGTGCTAAGCACTGGCTGGGGGAAGGAGAGTCTCTAGTCAAGTGGGGCTACAGCCCAGGGCCTCCTACACATACAACAAAATTAGCAAACCCTCTGCCCCGGGAGCTAACATTCTGGTTGGGGAGACACACAACACAAAAGCCAAACACGTGATATGGAGACAGGGTGAGGGTTAGGAAAAGCTGGGAAAGCAGAGCTGGCAATTTTAGGTAGAATGGCTGGGGTGGGGGGGGCGGGGGGTGCCAGGCACATGGTATTCATTAAGTATTTGTTGATTAATAGAAGGGTCAGAAGTGATATTTAACATATGACTGGGCATCATGGCACTTTTTTAAAAATATATTTTTACTGATTTTAGAAAGGAAGGGAGAGAAATAAAGATCAATGATCAGAGAGAATCATTGATTGGCTGCCTCTTGCTCACCCTACATTGGGGATCAAGCCCACCACCTGGGCATGTGCCTTGACTGGGAATCAAACCGTGACCTCCTGGTTCATAGGTCGATGCTCAACCACTGAGCCACGCCAGCCAGGCCGTGGCACTTTATAGAGATAGGAAGAGAGCAGAAGGGAGAAAATCAGAACCCATAAAGGAGCCAAAAAGTGTGAGATTTAGAGAAATGACCACGGTCATCTCCCCGGAGAGAAGGGGTGCCCACCTCCTGGATGTACTGGACCTCACTCTTCAGCTGGTTAATATTCTTCTCATGGATCATCTTGTCTCCAGACCTCCCCTTCAAGTACACCTGAAATGGAGAAAACCACACTACTTGGTTAAGGAACCTCAGTTACATCAGTTCCACAGGCAGCCTCAGGCACTGCTGGTGGGAGGGTAAATTGTTACACCTTGCTGAGTGGCAATTTGGTGATTCAGATCGGAAGACTTACAACTATATTTACTCTTCTGCCTATCAAATCTACTTCTGGAAATGTAGCCTAATGAAATAAATTTACCTAAACTGGCATAAAAACTCAAATATAAATTCATGGAAAGAGGGATATAAAGGGAATTTACATATTTTTCTCTACATAACATGCTTGAATATTTTACAATTGAGAAAATGTTTCTTTATTACTTGTGTTATATAAGACACACAATTTAATAACATGTTCGGCAAAATATTGTCTATGGCTGCAAAAATATAAACAAACAAATGTCTAACAATGGGAAATTAGATAAATAAATTATGGTTTCTTAACAGAATACTATGCAGCCATTAGAATACCAGATATTTACATTTATGGACACAGAAGATGGTATAAACTACAATTAAATTGGCGGGGGCGGGGGGGGGGGGGGGGGGGGGGGGGCAAGCAAATTGTAAAATAAAGTATATAATACAATTCTGTTTTGTTGTTGTTGTTTTAATCCTCACCAAAGGATATTTTTCCATTGACTTTTATAGAGAGGGTGGAAGAGAGAGGGTAAGACAGAGAGAAACATATCGATTGGTTGCCTCCTGCATACGCCCTGACCAGG
This sequence comes from Myotis brandtii, assembly GCF_000412655.1. Classification (NCBI taxonomy): domain Eukaryota; kingdom Metazoa; phylum Chordata; class Mammalia; order Chiroptera; family Vespertilionidae; genus Myotis; species Myotis brandtii. The sequence continues at coordinate 396,173 of NW_005370478.1, read as the reverse complement.
GCCGGGGCCAGGGAGGAGCCTGCAACCGAGGTATGTGCCCTTGACCAGAATCGAACCCAGGATCCTTCAGTCAGCAGGCTGACACTCTATCCAATGAGCCAAACTGGCTAGAGCCAATTCTATGTTTTGAAAAAAAACAACAACATATGTATATAAAAATGTCTGGGAGGATATACAATAAAGTGTTTGTTAACAAGGATTACATTGATAGAATTATAAGGTAGTTTTACTTTCTTTAAGGGCCATGCAATAACTTTAACATATTGACATGTGTCACAACATGGCTAAACTTTAAGGCCACCTGTTGTATTATTCCATGAAATGTCTAGAAGAGGCAAATCCATCAAGACAGAAAGTAGACTAGTGATTGCCAGGAGCTAGAAGGAGTGATCTGGTATTAATAGTCATGTTGGTTGCTCAGCTCTGTGAATATATTAAAAACCACTGAACACTTTAAGTTGATTTATGATATGTGAACTGTATCTCAAAAAGCTGTTTTGCCGAAACCGGTTTGGCTCAGTGGATAGAGCGTCGGCCTGCGGACTGAGGGGTCCCGGGTTCGATTCCGGTCAAGGGCATGTACCTGGATTGCGGGCACATCCCCAGTGGGAGATGTGCAGGAGGCAGCTGATCGATGTTTCTCTCTCATCGATGTTTCTAACTCTCTATCTCTCTCCCTTCCTCTCTGTAAAAAATCAATAAAATATATTTTAAAAAAAAATTTAAAAAAAGCTGTTTTATAAAAAGGAATCAAAGTCCTGGCCAGAGTGGCTCAGTTGGAGCATCGTCCTGTACACGGAAAGATGGCGGGTTCGATTCCTGGTCAGGGCACATACCCCGGTTGCAGGCTAGATTCCCAGTTGGGGCATGTTTGGGAGGCAACCAATCAATGTTTCTCTCTCACATCAATGCTCTCTCTCTCTCTCTCTCTCAATTTTTAAAAACTTTTTTTAAATAAATAAAAAGAAATCACAAAAATTGTTTTAATTTTTAAAACTAAGTTCCATAAACACACCTCCCACTTGTCTCCATAACCTCGACATCTAAACACGGTCAGTGGACAGACACCAAAGAAGGTCATCCCACCCACCCCATGTCCGGGGCCAGGCTGCATCAAAGTCACTACAGACTGACTGTTCTCCTGGTGTTAATTAAGGTTTTTCCAGGAGATGATCAGGAACTAGCGTCACAGGTCCGGCTCTTCCTAGTCAAACCAGAAGTTCCCTTTGGCAAAGTCAGCCACTGCTGCCTCTCACATGCAGTGGGAGAAAGAATGGAGGGTGAATTAGCTTACCTTAATGATCTCCTCATGTCCATCGTTGGACTCCACCAGTTCTGAGGCCAGAGAATGACTGGGTGAGTGGCCAGACACCATGGCATAGGTCTTCCTGCCCGCCTGAGAGAGAGAGAGAGAGAGAGAGAGAGAGGGGGCTCAGACACCATATGGGAAGCCCAGAACTTCTGCACCTTGACCAATGCAGACAACTTGCTCCTCCAAAGACTTGAAGAGTTAGTCTGACTTTCCCCTCCAAACATTCACTTCAGAACCTCTACCAGAAGCCACACAGCAGCAAGAACACCAGGCGGAGAAAATTAGTAGAAATTGCAGGTTAGTTTCCATTTTAGGGGTGTCTCCCCATCCTCCAAAGCAGCGCCGCGCTGAGGTCAGCTGGGTGTGCCGGAAAGGAAATGCTCCCAGGCAGCAGCAGCGGTGGCTCCAGGCAGCACTGGAATGAGGGGTCAGCGGCAAGGGAGGAGGCCTCACCCCACCAGAGACCTCCATACCTTCTGGGCTATGTGTTCAAGTTCATCTCCTGTCAGTTCACTCTGGAGAGTCAGTCTGAGAATGTCCACGCTGCCCTAATAATGACAATCACAGCAACATAACCTTTATCTTCGGTGTACGACCGGCCCAGGTGCACTTTTGCCAGCCCTGTGGGGTGGGCCTTATTATCGCCATTTCACAGACAAGAAAAGCTGAGGTCTGGAGAGGTGACACATCAGCTTGCCCAAGATCAGGTCACTTCAGTGTGGCAGGCTGCCTCCGGGACTTCTGACAGTACTCTTTACCCCGCACCAGAGACCACACAGCACGCTGCTCCAGGCAGCTCCAGAGGGGCCACGCTGGTCCTCAGATTACAAGAAGCACATGGCATGCACTCCCTTTTCCCCTGAAGAGGGCATCCCTGGATCGGTCATCCCCAATCCAGATTTTCTGCACCCGACAGCCAACCAAGAAGTTATTGATATATTTTACAAGACCAGGATATCTCTCCTGAATCAAACTATAGGAAGGTATCTGAATCCAAACTCCTGTTTCTATGAGCCACACAGAAATTATCCAAATGAAAGAAGGCAAGACAATGGGTATTTATCTAGAGATCAGCCTCATTTCGATGGAAGAAGCAGATTCCTTCCTGTACACCAAATATACCATGGCTGTGTAAGACGTTAAGATTGGGGAAAACTGGGTGAAAAACATACAAGAGTTCCCTGTACTATCTTTGTCATTTTTCTGTAAATATAAAATGATTCCAAATTAAAAGTATTTTTAAAAAGAGAGAAAGGGGTGGGGGAGGGAAGGAGAGAAAGAGGGAGAGAGTGCCCAACAGAAAAATGGGCAAAACAATTTAATAAACACATCACATAGGAGGATATCCAAATGGTCAATAAACATGAAAAAAGGATTCACCCTCATTAGTCATCATCATCGTCAAAGAACCAGAACCACAGATAATAGTACAAATTACCCATAAGAATGAAAACAGAAAAACCCAAATGGTGGGGGATTTGGAATAACTGAAACTCTCATACACTGGCAGTGGGATTGCTCACTGTCACGATCACTTTGGAAAATCTACCAAAGATGAACATAGGCATGCCCTATAACATGGCAATTCCACACCTAGTTATCCTCCCAGCAGAAATGTCGGCATATGTTCCCCATAAAAACATATACTAGTATCTTCATAACAGCATTTTAATAGCCCAAAACTAGAAATTACCCTAATAGTCATCAAGAGTAGAATGGATGATTTTGACATAGCCATACAATGGAACATTGTACAAGAAAAAGAATGAAATACTGTACATGCAACATGGATAAACCTCACAGTAATGTTAACCAAAAGAATCCAGACACCACCAAAGTATACTATGTGATTTCAATAAAAAGTATAAAAACAAGCAAAATTAATATATGCTTTAGAAGTCAGGATAATAGTTACCTTCAGGGTGGAGAGTAGTTAATGCCTATAAAGGGACAAGAGGGAACACTTCTGTAGTTGCTGGTAATGACTTGTTTCTTATCTGGGTGCTGGTTAGAGGAGTGTGTCCAGTTTGTGAAAATTGCTTGACTGTACATTTATGACATATGCACTTTCATGGATGGATGTTATTGTTAAATAGAACGCTTAAAAAACAAGCAAACAAAAATGAAATACTCCTTACTGTGGCATTAAAGTCACCTCATGATGGGGCCTATCACTGTCTATACCCTACACTCTAACTTTCCCAAACTTCCCTAATCCAGTTGTAGAAAGGCGTCCAATCCAAAGCTCTCCTTCTCTTGGTCAGTCTTCTAACGCAGCACACGCTCCCACCTCCCCAGAGGTGCAGGCATTGTTTTCTCCTCCTGGGTCACCCTCCCTTCTCTCGCCTCCCTGAAACATTCCCACTCAGCCTCCATAGCTTAGCCTGGTATCCTTTCTCTGAAGGTCCTACCCCAGCACTCCTCAGTCAGGGCCTGCTCCCTGCACACTACACATCCCACGCTGTTCACACTGACCCACCTCATTCCTTCGTTAACTACGTATCCAATCATCTCCCCCAGTAAAATCCTAAGCTCCTTGACAACAAGGAGAGCTTATTTTTAGCACAATGCCTGGCTAGAGTCTACTTGAAAAATGTGTTCCAGGTGAGAAAGTCAGAGTGCTCAGCTCAGAGAAGTGGTATAAAATACTGGGGAAAGCAGGCACTAAGAGGAGGGGGGAGTAAAGGGGAGAAATGAGCAAGGGCTAAGAAAGGCAACTCCGAGAAGAAATAAAAGTGACTAATGGATATGTATAAGATGCTCCACCTTACTAGTAATCAAGAAACTGCAAGTCAAAACACCAGTGCTACCAACTTACAGATTTAGGAAGTATCAAAGTAAGGCATGTAGAAGTATGCTCACAGCAGCATTGCTGGCAATGGCAGAACACTGGAAGCAACCCAGATGGTCCACTGATAAGCAAATGCATGAATCAACTCTGGTGTATTAGTACAAAGAAATTCAGCTGTGGAAATAAATGAACTACAGCTACCTCTGTCGACATGAATGAATTTCAAAATTAATTTTAAGTGAAAAAGTGAGCTATAGAATATAAATGAGCAACAAAAATGTATTTGTGCAGCACGCCTATCCTATATAATAAAAGGGTAATATGCTAATTAGACTGGACGTCCTTCCAGATGAAGCCAGGGCTCCGAGCGAGCGCTGAGGCAGAGGCTGCAGCGGCATCAGAGCCCCTTGCAGGAATTTCGTGCATCCGGCCTCTAGTAATTAAATATATAGAAAAAGAGAGGAGGGACAGTTCCATACTTGGAGTCAGGTGAGGTCTGAGTCCAACTGACAGCTATTCATCCTTTAGCAAATCACTTTCTTTCTCTGGGCCTCAGTTTCCTATCTGCAAAATGGGAATGATAATACCTACCCTGCCTTTAGGCAGGTCGGGACATGTGTAGACACAGTGTGAAAGTGCTTGACAAACCATAAATCACAGCCTTACTTTCCCAAGGAGCTCTGGAAAGACTACAAGGGAGGGGGGAGGGAGGGGGAGGTGAGAGCGAGGCAAGCTGTCTAAATGGAGCCAGGGAATAAATCTAGGGTTCTCTCTGGCACCTCATCCTCCAAAATCAGAGAACCCAGTCAGCAAGGTCACAGACCTCACCGCACAACCCCAACCCAGAGTCCAGGAGGGAAAACCCGGCCCCTCTGTGCTTGGTGCCCCTGGTTGTTTTCTGGAGCTAGAGTGACCTCAGGGCTTTTAGTGCGCTCTGCTCCGGGGACTTTAGGAATGCCCCCAAGTGTCCAGCAGGGTGGTCCCCACTGGGGATTCTCTGAAGGGCAGGATACAAAGTGGAGCATTCTTCTCCAGGGGAAAAAGGAACAGAGCTAATCACAAGGTAAGCAGCCTCTAACCTCATAAACAGTCTTGGGGAGAGGCCCAGCCAGCACCTTCAAATTACAGGCGGCCTCTCACTCTGTTCAAACACATCTCCAGCTGTGACTCACTCCTCAGAGCGGGGAGGGAGGGAGGGGGTAAACACATAGCTGAGGGGTTAGAGATCTAGACGCTGGGCGATAAACAGGGAGGCCCCAGAGGTTCTCACATCTCAGGCTCATGTGAACAGGGAAAGATCTATGGGGAAAATCTAGGTTTCCCCCAACCCCACTCCCCAGGCTTCTAGGGGGGCCATGCGGACTGAGGGGTGGGTGAGGGTCAAGGGTCTTTCTAAGAGGAAATAAGGGAAGTGTAGACTGCCCCTGAGCTGGAAATCAGCGTCCTTAATTCACCTTCACCCTGTAACCCGCTACTCCACTGTGTTGTCCCTCAATCATCCCTTCTTCCACCCAAATGTATGTGGTCTCTCAAATTACTGCAGTAACAGTCACCTCAGTTGTCCCGCTCTGAGAAATGGGAATACCTAGCCTCTTAAAACACTGGCTCCCAAGAGGCAGGGTGAGGAAAGCCCCCCTAAAATCAAAGAAGAGGGCCAGATAGCGAGTTGGGGGCCTATCCCCTCTCTGCTGAGACTTCCAGCCCACTCAGCCTGCAGGTGGCAGGTGTCCTTGGTCCTGCCTTCTGCAGAGCCCTCTGGGCCAGACATGGCCCTTTATTGAGTCTGACACAAAGAATCATTCCCACTCCTCCCCACAGACCAGCCAACAAAGCAGGTGTTTGCTTTCTGTCTGGCTACCTGCCCAATACCATGGGCTGGAAAACCTCTATTCAGAGGCCTAACGGGGTGCCTGGGAGGTGGAATGAGAAAAAGGGACTTAGGATGGGGCAGCCCATCTCATCGCCTGGAGCCCTGGCACAGGAAAAGCTGGGGCCTAGCAGGGAGAGTGCACACATAGAGGAGGGTGGGCTCCCAAGCTCTCAGCTCTGAAGGACACACCCTTTTGCTGATCCGGTCTCTCTCCAGGAAACCTGCCTACATGCCCAGCCAATGTAGGTGAAGGGGTGGTCCCTCAGTGCCCCCTCCCCTCAAAGGGCTGGCACCAGTGACCCTGCCCGCTTTAGTCTCTGACTACCTTGTTTGTGATTTTTTTCCCTTTTGTGACCCCCATTTCCTTTTTCTTCCTTCATCTCCCCATTCCAATCCTACCCTGTATTCTCCTCTTCCTGTCCCTGCTGTGGCCACGCTTAAATCTGGGCCACGAGCCTCCCTGGCACATACCCATTTCTCCAACTAAACCTCCCCACCCCAGGAAACAAAGGTATTTCACAAGACTCTGTATAACCCAAAGAGGCATATACCAGAATTGCCAGCAGCAGGGAAGCTCGTCCCACCTGCTCCGAGCACACGTGCCTGGAACCGAAACCATCTGGGCGCACACACACCCACCCTGGAGAAATATGGGCCAACGTTGGTGCCAAATGCGTGGTGGTTGAGTAAGCCTCCTCTTCCAGATCCTCTGGCAGAGGATTCCCCAAATTCCTGGTTGACCTGGACACCTCAGCTGTAATGCTCCTGAAAGTTAAGACTCTGGCAATGAATGAAGGAGATGAAATGGTGTGAGGAGGAATTTATGGCTTGAGCTTGGGGCAGGTGTCATCATGAGTGGAAGGAAGAGCCAGTCACCAAACTTGAAAGGTGCCTCTGCCCAGGAGTTTCTTCCCCACCCAGATGTCACACAGCCAGGGCTTCCATCATTTTAGAATTCATTCATTCATTTGGAGTAAGCATCAATGACTCCCAATGAATCCTACTTTAAAATGCAAATATTCTGACCCAGCAATTCCACTCCTAGGTATTTCTTTCCAAGAGAAATGAAAACAAAGGTCAACACAAAAATGTGTCAACAAATGTTTATGGCAGTATATATACAGGCAGTCCTTGGGTTATGCCGTACATCGTTTCGTGATTACGTTGCCATCTCCCATTTACAGTATTTATTAAAAAAAAAAAGTTCCATCATTTCGACGTATGTACATATGTGCTTTGTTTTTTATTATTTATTTACCACAAGTAAAGGTGAGGAATTATCTTTCTTTTAAATTTCTTTTACTGTTTCACTTCATTACTGCTGTGTATGTGCTCCATGTGAGTGACGTAGGTGCTTATGTAGGTGGGTTCCGACTTACAACAAAAATCACGTTAAGTCACGCTGTAGGAACAGATCTCCGACATAACCTGAGGACCTACTGTGTGTGTGCATATATATATATATTTTAGAGGCCCAGTGCACAAAATTTGTGCACGGGTAGGGTCCCTACGCCTGGCCGGCTATCAGGGCCTATCAGGGCCTTCTGACTGCCAGCCAGGGCCTCTCTTCCCTGGCTGCCGGCCAGGGCCTACCTTCATTCCGTGCCGCCCCCTGGTGGTCAGCGTACATCATAGCGAGCGATCGGTCTCCATTCAAACTCCCGCGAGGACAATTTACATATTAGGCTTTCTTATTTTTTTTCCCTTAAAATATATATATTTTATTGATTTTTTTTTTTACAGAGAGGAAGGGAGAGGGATAGAGAGTTAGAAACATCGATGAGAGAGAAACATCGATCAGCTGCCTCCTGCACACCTCCTACTGGGGATGTGCCCGCAGCCAAGGTACATGCCCTTGACTGGAATCGAACCTGGGACCCTTCAGTCCACAGGCCAACGTTCTATCCACTGAGCCAAACCGGTTAGGGCAGGCTTTTTTATATATATAGATTTTTTTTTAAAGAGTGGAGCTCAACCAGCCAGAGTTGCTTAGTGGTTGAACACTGACCCATGAAGCAAGAGGTCACAGCACCATTTCCAGTCAGGGCACATGTCGGGTTGCAGGCTTGATCCCCAGTAGGGGGCGTGAAGCCAATAAAAGTTCCTCTCTCATCATTGTTTCTACCTCTCTATCCCCCTCCCTTCCCCTCTCTCTAAAACAATCAATAAAAACATTTTTAAAAAAAGAAAAGAATGGGGCTCAGGAAAGACTTGGTATTAGACAAATTCAGCTTTCTGAGGTCCTAAAGGAATGACACCTCTTCCAGGGTAAAGACAAAGGTGCAGCAGATGAAAAAAATTCCAAATTCACCAGGGCATCGAGAGAACCTCTCTGACCAAGACTAATCAAGATACAAAACGAGAGAGGATGAAAAACGTGCACATATCTAAGGAAGGGTAACACTGATAGATTATTTAAAGGGAATCACCTGATCAAAGAGCCCATCACGGGACACCAGCTGCCTTGCCCATGGAGAAGGAAAGGGGCCCAGAGGGGGATGCCAAAATGTGAACCTTGACCATCACTCTGTCTAAGCCAGTCCAGGCTGAGCTGGGACTAGCAAAGGTCACTCAGGTCTTCACCCCGGGTCTACCTACAGGCCCCTTCTTATCTTCAGGTGTCTCCTTCCTCCACTGGCAGAGAAATGGGAAAAGGAATAAATAAGAACAAACATAATGAGAAGGAGCAAACACTGACATACCAGACAGCTCCTCTATGCCTTTCCGGCTTAGACTAGACTGTTGTGCCTCTCCAAAGTAGCAAATGGAAAATAAAGCTAATATCTGAGCATGTACCATGTGCCAGGCACTGTGGCTTCCTATGCATTACCTTATTTAATCCTTACAACCTTACGAGAAGGGTGCAATTATTATCCCTGTTTTACAGATGAGGAAAATGAGACTGGAGAGATTAAGTAATTTACCGAAGTGATCTTGAGCAAAATAAATACTGAACCCCTGGTAGCCCACTAGGGCAGACTCCCAAAAGCAGGCTCTTAACCAAATGCTATTAACAGAAATCACAAAAATCATAGTTTAGCCAAAAACTGTGATGTAATTACATTAAGAGAATGGGAGAAGAAAAAGAGAGGGTGTAAGGGGTGGGAGTATAAACTTTCCTGTAATTCCCACAGCAGGTAATCAATAGATGTCTAAAACTAACAGACCAAAAAGCATCACTATAAACATATTATTTAGAAACATGGGGTAAACACCAGACAAAAGAGTTAAACGAGTTGAAAGTGGCTACTTCCATGGAGAGGACGACTTGAGGCAGGGAACTAGTTGCTATTTTTCTTTTTGTTGTTAATCCTCACTCCAAGGATATTTTTTTCCATTGTTTTTTTTTAGTGGGAGGGAGAGGGAGAGAGGGAAAGACGGAGAGAGGGAGAGAAAGAGAAAGGGAGAGAAGGAGAGAGAAACATCGATGTAAGAGAGACATGTGGACTGGGACTGGTGCGTGCCCTTGACCAGGAATCGAACCTGTGATCCCTTTGGTTGGCAGTCCTATGAGCCAAACCACTGAGCCAAACCAGCCAGGGCCTTGCTATTTTCTTTTAAAAGCCTTTTGCTATTATTAGATCTTTTAAAAATCATGCATATTTTTTCCTTTGAAAAAAGATTTTATTTTTTTTTAAGATTTTTTTAAAATTGATTTTTAGCGAGAGGGTAAGGGAGAGGGAAAGAGAGAAACATCAGCTGCCTCCTGCATGCCCCTTGGGGGGATCAAGCTGGCAACCTGGGCATGTGCCCTGGCCAGGAGGGACTCGAACCACAACCTTTGGTTGCATGGGATGACGTCCAACCAGGGCTGAAAAATTATTTTAAAAGAAAAAGAAAGAAAATCAGAGATATGCCAACCATAGTCTAATGCAGTGAACACTTGCTGCTTTTGCCACACAACTTCCATCTTCCACTGGTAGAAGCACTTGGGTTTTGCTTTGGAGAATCTCCCTCCTGCCAATCAAGGATGGGCCTGTCATCAAGGAACCCCCTGCCCTAGCCAAGAAGGTCATGGGGCCAATGGCATCCTCTTCCTGGAATCTTGAGCAGAATGGCAAAAATACCTAAAACAGCTGGAACCAATCCACCTAGTAGTAACCCCTCCATTACTTCCTTCCACCTGCATAGGCCCCGGACTCCCTTGGTTCAGACTTTTTAAGCTTCCCCTTATATTTTTTGAGCTACCCCTTTTCTTCTAATAAATCCCTTTCCTGCTTAAGTTAGGTGGAGTCACTCTGTTGCTTATAACCAAAGAAACTTAATGGGAATATCTAATGTTTGAAGTTGATTGTGTTTTTATTTGCCAGTGTAACTTACTACAGTTGTTTACAAACTTTTGACCTAAAAAATACATTTTACATCACAATCCAATACACACATACACAATATGTATACATATATATAACTGAAACAAAAGTTTTGCCAAAAATGTCTATCCTAACACTCTGAGAGTGTTCCTTCTATTTCCTTTTTTAAAACTATTTTTTTTTAGAGCAGTTTTAAGGTTTCAAACAAAATCAATGGGAAGGTACAAAGATTTCCCACATACCTCCTGCCCCCATACACACATAGACCTCCCTATTATCAACATCATTCACTAGAATGGTACTTTTTATTTTTTTTAAACCAAGGATGAACCTACATTGACACATCATAACCAACCAAAGTTGATATTTCACCTTAGGGTTCACTTTAATGAAGTGGATGGTGTTATGGATTCTATAGGTTTGGACAAAAGTATAAGGATATATATCCATCATTATATCATACAGAGTATTTTCACTGCCCTAAAAAATCATCTGTGCTCTAACCATTAATCACCCCCTCACACACACATACCTCCCCCCAAAAAAACTCCTGGAAACTACTGATCATTTTTATTGTCTCCATAGTTTTGTCTTTGCCATAATGTCATATAATTGGAATCTATTTCTTTTCTAATACTGGTTCTAACCCACTAAGTTGATTTCAGACCTACTAACAGTTATGATCTGCAGTTTGAAACACACTGGCTCCTTATATCAGCTGCTTCTACCTCCAACAATTAAAAACAGCCCAGAAAGCATATGAGCCATATTTCCATGCCCATGTGTGGCACACTAAGGCACACAGCCTGGTTGGTGGGAAACTGCCAAGAGAGTCCCAGGGTCCTGACTCTCACCAGGACACACCAATTGGTTAAACTGTCTACACTGCTGACATCAGAAGAAACATCTGTTCATTTACTTACTCATGTGCTCGTGCACTGAACACTCACTCAATGGTGTGCATATATGACAGTTCCTGGGGACTGTTCAGAGCCATAAATTCTATCTGCAGGCTCGCTCAGAGGAGAGGAATCCAGGACGAAGCCTGTGCCATGATGGAGTGAATGTTTATCACCCCCTCCTCCTGCTTAAGAGCTCAGGAATGTCTCCAAGATCAGATCTAGGCAATGATTATTTCATTCCCAGCTTTGAAATAAATAACTCTCAACTCCAACCTAGAAAGAAGGAATAAAAGTGATTTTCTGTCTCCCCTTGTTCTAGAGGTCTCTGGTTAGCTTCAAACTGTGGTTAGAATTCCTTGTTCATGATTTTCCTACCAACTTTCTGCCCTACTGGACAAGCAGCAAAACATCAAGAGATGGAAGAGGGTGTCAGTTCATTCTCAACACTGCCAATGCCTTAGTCTTAAGACCTTTCTGGATCTATTCTAGAGCAAGCAGAGCGAAGCACAAACACCCCTCCCCTTTATTTTCCTCATACCCATGGTGCTGCCTCAACCATACCAAAACAGTGAGCAGGAGCATGGTGTAGGACTTGGAGCTGAGACACAATAGGAAATGGATTTTTTTCCCATCTCTGCAGCACCCCATAGCTGGGGTGTGGCAGGCTACAGAGACTAGGGATGGGGGGGTAGGGGTGGGGGACAGACTGGGGTTCAGCAGCAGCAAGATCTGTTTTGTAAGGTGGCAGAAACGGAGAGGGACTGTGAACAGCGATCATCTCTACCCTAACTTGAAATGAGCAATTATTCCGTAAATATTCTTTGAAGAAGAGCCAATCCGGGTGCAGCTGGGTTAGCTACCTCAGGGGCTTGCTGAGACAGGAAGAGGGGAAGGGAATCAGATCCAGAGTGCAGGGTGGGGGGAGGGAGGGATACAAACTCCCCATCAGGTTGGCTCCCATTTCACTCTCACCCACAATAGCTTGGAAATCGGTGAAATAGTACACACCTATTCCGGATTAAGTTCCCCAGCAGAGCCTAGAAACCCTCAGCCACAAGTTACCTGCCTCTGCCTCTCGGAGGGGAAAAACCATATGGTCAGCTGGGGCAGGGAGAGGCCAGGGAGCCAGGGAGTGAGGGGAGCAGGGCGGATCGGTTAGCCTTGGAGAACTCCCTTCTCTCCCCCACCCTCAGTCCGTGCAGAAACCCTCGCGTGAGCCCCTTCCCTTCCCTTCTCACCCCAGGTTCCGGCATCTTCTCGCCCTTAGGCTGGGATGCTGGAGAAGGAAGCAAAACCAATAAACCGCCCCAGGAAGCTATCGGTTGGCCGATAGGGGGAAGGGAGCAGGAGAGCTGCAAGGGGGAAGAAGAAATCCTAGCAGAGAAGTGACCCCCAGGCGGACAGTGCTATCCCTGCTAGCGAGAGCGTTCCCGGCCTATCTCGGCGAACCTGGAATCCTACGTGACCACCCTCCAGTCTAAGCCCCAGAATTTCACTCTCTACCCTTGGTTACTGATCACCCAAAGCACCGAAAAGTTCTTGGAAGGGCCGCTGAAGCCACTAGGATCCACAGAAAAGCCTAACCCAAGCCCAAAAGAGCACAGGGGTCTCGTCCCTGGATCTCATTCTCCTACAACCCGATCTACCGCCGACAGGACGCCTGAGTAGCGCGCACGGGAGACCCGCGCCGAGTCACGGGCAGGAGCCGCAGTGTCCTCCCCAAGGGCAGGACCTCCCGGAGTCCTCGAGCCTCAGAAGAATCTCCATCCCGCGACTTCCCAAGAATCGCCCTGCCCGCCGCGGGGCGGGAGAAAAGAGAAACGCGGCCAGGAGCTGACCGAGCACCGAGCGCGGCACCAGGTGATGTCAGCGAACTCGCCGCGGGGCGCGAGAGCGGCGGAATTGGAAGCCAAATGTACCCGAGCTGAGGAGACGGTGAGGCCTCTTTTTCTTACCGCGGTCTGCTCCTCCGGGTGCACGTCCACCAGGGAACACCAGCCCCGCGTCCCGTTCATCTTCTCCCGGCGGGGGGCGCCGCACCCAGCCTACAGCACTGCGGGTCGGCTCCTACTGGGCGGGCGCGCGCGGAACCGCCCCCTTGTATAGGCGCGTCGGGGGCGGGGCCTGGCGACAGGACACGCCCCGAAGGCGTCGTTCGCCAACGAGTGGGCGAAAGAGTGAGGTGGGCGTGGCTTAGAGGTTTCAGGGCACGCCCATCTGCGTTAGCTCTGACTGACGTTAAAGGTGGGGTTTGGGCGCTACCAGGAGCTATTTAACTCGTTTTGTCTAACACGTGTGGTTGTGCCTCAACCATTCTTCCTTAGTTTTGCTGTCTCCTCCTTTCAACTCGAAGATCAGTGTTGGTAAGAGAGAATCACCCTGCCTGCCCCGAGACAATGAATTTTTAAAAAGCTTCCAGACATTCTCCTCTCTCTACTTATAGGCCAGCCTGTAGGCTTTGTGAAGCTGAGCAAATTTCCTCCACCATAGAAATGCAAGCATCAAGGGCCAGCTCATTGAGACTGGCCTAAGCCAGTCTGGCAGGTGCCCTTCCCTGGCAGGACGCCCAGGCCAAAGTCAAAGCCAGCTTGGCTCTGGGTGGGGCTTGTTTTGCAGAAGCTATTATACCAAAGCTGCCCTTATATGGTTGGGAGAGGTGGGACGTGTCCTTAAAAGGAATTTGTATTCTTAAGAAAGGATGAGCCTCAATTTCTCCAGTGGCATTTGCTCCCCAAGCCCAGGTTAGCATCTTAAGGGTCTGAAAGAGAACATGGCCAAGCAAGACCCTGGAGCCTCTTCCCAGCCCAGTTGCTCTCTGCAGGTGGCTGCTCCACTGGGCTATGGTCCACATGGAAGTAGGCAGGAGAAGGTCTGACCCACTCTTGACTGGGCAGTGCTTGGTGAACAGCTAGCTCCCTCTTCAAGGCAATACAAGGACAGGTTCCCATGCCAGGTAGGAATGGATGTCGGTCTTTGTACCTGGAAGGTGAATGCTGGGGATATCCCTATGCCCCAAGGGAATAAAACCCAGTTCTGTGTCTCCTCAAACCCTTCAAAGAAGGCATGTACTGGTCTTGCTATTCCCAGGAGCTTGTTTAGGAGAAAATGGAGGTGCTATAAACACCCAGTTCCCTAGGTTCCATCTGATCTGTTGTAAAGGCCTCTAGAAACTGAGGTCAAGAAAACCCCAGCTTCAGCCTCTAAATTGTGCAGTTAAAATGGTTTCTTCATAATGTGGGACCCTCCAAATAAGTGAGGAAAAAGAGTGAGAAAACACGCCACGGATTTCAGGATAGATATATAATTTTAATAGTTAATTTAAAATAAAAATCAAGGCTGGATTGGTTTTGGAGAAAATATCTGATTTGCAGAACATTTTTTAAAATCATGAAATTACAAGCCATTGGTGAGAACAGCCTTCTTCTTCCCCCAGGCTCCTCACAGAGCCTCCTTAGGAAATGAGGTGAATCATCTCCCTTACTCCTCTCCACTAGGGCTTGGCTCTCCCCAAAACCCAAAGGAGAAATAAATCCTCCATTGCCTCTTCCCATTTCTACCAAGAGTCGGCCTCTAGCCCGTTGGGAAGCCCTGTATCAGGTCCAAGCTCCTGAGAAGAGGGCCCTTTGGTTCCCCGGTAAGGATGGGCACATCTGGTCAGAGAAGCCACAAGAAAGGCCACATGGAAGGACTGAAACCTTTGTTTGTCAACTTGTGTAGACAGTTGTCAGTGTTCCCAGGTATGACCATCTTATAAACACGTCCATAGTCACAGAGGGAGAGGAGGAAGGATGGAAACCCTGAGCAGAACCAGGCCCCACCATCTCATCATGGCGCCACCAAAGTCCCTCTCAGAGGGGCTCATTGGCAGAGAAGCCAGTAGCTCTCTTGACCAGTTACTGGGGCCGGAGGAAAGATAAGGGCCCCAGACGGAAAAAGGCTGATC
The DNA here is from genome assembly GCF_000412655.1 of Myotis brandtii. Lineage (NCBI taxonomy): Eukaryota > Metazoa > Chordata > Mammalia > Chiroptera > Vespertilionidae > Myotis > Myotis brandtii. The sequence continues at coordinate 381,045 of NW_005370478.1, read as the reverse complement.
CTTGGAGAGGTATGAATGTGCAGGTATAAAAGGCAAGAAGAGCATCCTTATCTCCTCGCCGTGGCTAAGGCACTGAGAGGAAAGAAGGAATTTAGGAATGAAGATGGAAAGGGGAAGAGAAAGGCTCTTCTGGACTCACTTGCTTAGGGAAGATAAAAAATAGGGCTGGGAGGTGGGGTTAGGAGGGGGGGGCGGTCTACCACATGGGCCCCATGACTGTGCAAAGAGGAGCATCGAGGAGCAGGTAGAGCCACGCCAGCGTGTCCATTACCCATAATGTTCCCCGCACCCTGCTCCAGAGTGGGAGGAAAGCAGGTTACAGGAATCAAGGTAGCAGAATATCCTAGGGTATTTCCCTGAGCCTGAGGATTAAGGGCTAAAGTAATAAAGCTTTATATACATGGCAATTTCTCTCCCTTCCTGTCCTGCTCAATCCCCCAAACCTATTTGCTGACCATCCTGCCGCTGTAAGGGAGAAGAGGAAGGGCTCGGCACTTACGGGCTCAGGTGGCCTAAGATACCCACTCCTCTAGAGGACAAGGAAAGTCTGTCTACCACCGTAGCACTGATACCCTTTTATCACCACCACTCCCTGTCTCAGGTCTGAATGATTGTGTCCCCCGAAAGAATGAGGAATCTGAGGCAGGGCAAAGCAGGGCTGGCCAGGATAGGCCTCGAGCGTGGCCTCTGGGCCTTGTGGGCCACGAGCTAACAGGAGCTGGTCTGCAGGTTGCTCTCCGTAAGCAGTGATGCGATGGAGGAAGGATCGTACACATTGTCGAATTCCTCGTCTGAGCTCAGCCCTTCGTGTTGGAGGGCTGACTCAGCAGCTGTGCGGGAAGTTTTGCGCCTGAGTCAAAGAGAGGAATACTGGTCATGGAGGGAGGTAGAAAGATTGAGACAGCCAAACTTTTCATGCTAAAGAGACTCCCAATTCTTCTAAGACCTAAAGCTACTCCCAAGATCCCCCACTAATCAGAGATTTGGGGAGATGGGGTATAGAATAGAGGCTGAGATACTAAAAGGTAATCATACTGGCTTCCAGCCAGGAATAAGTGACTTCCAAGTCCCATCTGAGAGATCCTCTTCTCCCTAGAGGTCAGCCAGGAGAGCCCATCCCCCTCCTGCTCCACTATCCCGATGGGGCAGGGGCAGTAAAGCAGCCCATACCAGGAGTCCTTCTCCAGAGCTTTGATCCGGGTCTGGAGCTGTTCATTGACCTCATGCTGCTCCTCCAGCTCACGCTGGGCCTTCTTCCTCAGGCCGTCCAGTCGCTCAATTTCCTCTTCTGCTTCGTCCACCTGCCGCTTCAAAGCCTTCACCTTCAGGCTTAGCTGGGAAGGATACCAAGTCCCCACATTAGAAAAGCATCTGCTGCCACCATGGCCTGGGACCCTCCCCTGTAGCAATCTTGACAAGGGATCACTGCCCCTTGGAAAATGTTGTGACCATGAGCAAGTTCCCTAAGCTCACAGGTTTGTCTTGGGGATTAAATGAGTTAATACATGTGTAATACTTAGAAAGAGAAGCTCACACATCATAGGCACTGAACACATGTGCTTCCTATAACTCTTATAATCCAATCCTCTCAGTCAAGTCTCCATTTTGATACGAGAAAAGTCTAAGTTTGGAAGACCCATGAGATGGGACCAACCTTGGCCTTCAAGCAAACGCAGTATGTACTGGCCGGGTCATTGCTTGGCCCCGGCTATGGTCCTTACCTGGTCTTTCTGGTCATTGACATGCTGCCGCTCATCATCAATCTGGATGGACAGCTCTTTAACCTTCCGCTCCAGTTTTCGGTTGGTGGACTGCAGAACTGTCTTCTCCCTAAGACGGTGGGGTAGAGGGGTGTCTATGGCAGTCACCATTTCTTTCTTTTTTTTAAAAAATATATTTTATTGATTTTTTACAGAGAGGAAGGGAGAGCGATAGAGAGTTAGAAACATCAATGAGAGAGAAACATCGATCAGCTGCCTCCTGCACACCTCCTACTGGGGATGAGCCCGCAACCAAGGTACACGCCCTTGACCGGAATCAAACCTGGGACCTTTCAGTCCACAGGCTGACGCTCTATCCACTGAGCCAAACTGGTTAGGGCCACCATTTCTAAATTAACCCCAATTTGGCCTTCTAGTGCCTCCACAGACTCCTCTCAGTCATGAGCCCCACCATTAGACCAGGGAGGATCCAGGGCAGATCCAAAGAACTGGGAGATAGACATCATTCACATTTTAGAATTTCTGCAACTCTCTCTCTCAGTTTTCTATCAAGAAAGAAGTTCTCCCAAAAGATCAGGCCGGATTGGCCATGTCTGAGGTAGAAGATGGAGGGAGCACCAGAGGAGAAAAGTCCAGAGGGAGAGAGGAAATATGGGTCCACCTCACCTCTCCTCAGCCTGCAGCCGCTCCTGCAACTCCCGATTCTGGGATTCAAGCTGAGAGAGGCTGGTGTTGGGCTTCTGGAAGCTTTCTGAGCTGGCCAACCGGCTCTTCAAGTCCTTGTTCTGAGAGGGACAGGAAGCCTCCACAGTTAGCTCTCTTCTGATCCCTTCCGTGGCCATCCTCCCTGCCTCCTGTGATCCATCCCCAAGACTCCCCCTCACCTGTCTCTCCAGGGAGATTTTGTCACACTCCAGGTCCTGCCGAGCGGACCTCTCCTGCATGAGCTCTGTCCTTAGCTGGTCTACCTAGGGGAGGGGTGAGAGGAACCAGACTTGGGGAAAGCTGACGATGAACCACCAAGCTGAACCGAGTGAGGCAGAGTGACTGCAGGATGCTCCCTGAACTCTGAGTCCAAAGGTTCAGCTAGGAGGTAGACACAGATGCAGAGTAAGGAAGGGGTTACCTGGTCCCGGCCGCGATTCACCCTGTCGGTCAGCAGCTCCACAGTGTTCCTCTCCTCGTCTAGCTCTGCCTCCAGCCGTGAGACTTTTTCCTGTGGCGGAGGACAACAGGATGCCAATCAGGACGTTCTCAAAGCCCAGCCTCCAGACTTTTCTCTCTCACACATCCCCAGAACCTGTTGGTCTTTGCCTCTGCCCAGAGCCACCACAGGGCTTGTGCCCTCTGCTGACCAGGTGTGGCATCAAAGGGAAAGAGTGGAGCCTGCTCTGGCCTTGGCCCCTTAGCAGAATGACAAACCTCAGAATCTACTGCTCAGTGGGGCAGCCCTATTACCCTATTGAGAAAACAGAGAAACCACAGATCTCCCACCTGTGCCAGGTCCCAGGCCCTCTTCTTTCCACGCCCCTCCCACCACCACAAGGCCACCGCACACTGTCCCCACCTCAAGGCCCTTGAACTGCCGGGTCCTGTCATCCTGGGAGCGTTTTTTGTTCTGGGCCTCTTGCTCCAGCTCCTTCAGCCGCTGGGCCAGCAGCTCCTTGTCCAGACGGGCTGTGTCCCGATCGGCCTGGGAATCCTGCAGGGCCTGCCGCAGCCTCTGGGTCTGGGCAGAAGGGAAAATGCAACAGCTCAGAGAAGTAAGGTGGGGATTGAGGGGTGGGAGCAGTCCACAATTTTTTAGAATTGCCAGTGTATGGTGATGATAAAAAGCAGAATGATTTTTAGTCCCTTTTGTTTCTTGTTTAAAAACTTCCCGCACAGACTGGAATCACCTGAGGAGTTTTTAGACTACTGATCCCCAAGGATTATGATTTAAATGGTACAGGATGCAGCTTGAACATTGGAATTTTTAAAAATCTTCCCAGGTGACTCTAATGTACATCTGAGTTTGAAAACCCCTGCTCTACAGACAATGCATCCCCTATTGTCTGTACCTAGGGTAGACCACTCCCTCCCCCCTCCCCCACCTTGTATGTCACTCTGAATGGTTAGACACTAAACCTGGGTCTCCCAGGATTCCTGGGCCACAGGTTTAGTTAAGAGGCAATGACCTTCAAACCAAGGACACAGGAAGGATTCCCACCCTCCTGCCACTTAAGCTCCTACCTCATCCTGAAGCCGGTTCAGCCCCCCAGAGGTCTTCTCAGCTTCATTGGCCCACTCCTTGGCCTGGCGCTGGGCATCTGCCACCTCCCGCCGGGCCTTGTCCTTGTAATCCTCCAGCTGGGCCTGGAGCTGCTGCAGGGCTTGCTTGGAGTCATCCCCCATCTGCTCCAGCTGGACGCACAGAGCAGAACGTTTTCAGGACCCAATTCTTCTCTGGGTCCAAGCTCTCAAGACCCTCCCAGAGCTTCCTTCCTGCTGAAGCAGCCCTTTGTTGCTCTGTCCTGGGCCTAGGACTCTGGTATGGCTACTAGGAATGTATCGATTGCCTGGGTTCAACTCCTGGCTCTACCACTTACTAGCTACGTGACCAGAGGCAAGTTACTTATCCTCTCTGGGTCTCAGTTCCCCGCCTGTAAAATGGGACAATAATAGTACCTACATCACAAGGTTGTCGGGAGAGTTATATTAGTTAATTATGTAAAGTACATACAACAGTGCCTGATACACAATAAACTTTGAATGACCTTATTTCAGCAAACCCAATATTCCAATGGTGTATCACTAAGAAAAATTTGCCAATTGAACTACAATATACCATCAGTTATAAGCCAAAACTCGCCTTCAGAGATAATAAAGTGTACATTTCAGAACTGATGAACTATACTAGGTGTTTGCTCTAGTTTTATAATGTAAGAGACTGGGAGGACAACCTTAGCTGAAAACAAGCAATTGATTTCTTTTTCTTCCTTCATCCCTCCTTCTGCTACCCCAAATATAAAATTCTCCCATTGAAGATTCTTACATTTAGGTCTTATGGAGTTCTAATGGAGAATTCCAGGAGACACTTCCAAGGATCAAGACCATAAAGGAATGGAGCGTGGGGAGAAGGGCAAAAGCACTGAGGGGAGGTAGGAAGGATGTCACTCTCTGAAGATTTGACCTTGGCCTCCCCAACCATGAACTTGAGGAAAGCAAACAGCACACATTCTGACCCACATCACCCTGTCCCCCCAGGCAAGCTTCTGAATGAGCTGGGCCTCTTCCAGAGCCCAGGCGCCCCATGCCCCACCTCCTTGTTCAGTCGGTCCACAGTCCTGTCCAGCAAGCGCTTCTGCTCTTCCAGCTCGGCCTTGCCCCTCCGCAGAGCCTCCCGCTGCTTCGCCTCCTCCTCCAGGGCCCGGTTCAGTGCCTGCTGCTCCTGCCCCATGCGGGCCAGCCCACGCTGGGCCTCCTCCAGCCGCACTTCCAGTGCCCGCTTGGCTGCTGCCAGGCTCCCTTCCTCCTCCTGGGCTGCATTCAGGGCCTCCTCTAGCCGCTGCTTCTCCACCTGGGGCAGGGGGAGTGGACCAAGAGAAGGCAAAGCTTGGGCTCTAGCCATTTGGAGGTGAGTAGATGGGAGAGAAGAGGAAGAAAAGGGTGAGCAACGAAAACAGGCTCAGATGGAGTAGAAAAAAAAATCAAGACATAGAACATACAAAGGTTGGGAGATAAGAGACAAAAATGCCTCTGTCCTGGCCTCTGCTGTTCCAGTCCAGGCCTCGAGTGCAAAGACTGGGACGTTCACACCAAAACACACTCCAGGAAACAAAGGCAAGGTGAACCGAGAGCTTGGAGGCGAACGGAAACACACTAACGACAAAATAAAAGTGATGGCTGAGTAGTCAGCAGGGACTAGAGGAGAAAGGGCCGGCAGGCAGCCAAGGCGGTCACCAGAGGCACTGACCTCCAGCCGCTGCACCTTGTCCCGAAGCCGAGCCTCCGCCACTTCCCCACCCTCCGCCAGGCCTCGCGCCTCCTTCAGCTGCTGCTCCAGACCCAGGATGCGCCTTCGGAATTCGTCGTTCTCCTCCTGGGTCTCCCGAAGCGTCGTTTCCACTGCTGCCCGACGTTGCCCCAGCACTGCTGCCTCTGCCTCCGCTGCCATCTGAGCCTGCGGCCGTGCAGAGTGGCGGCTCAGACCCCACGGCTCAAGGTTACTGTCCACGCCCAGGAAAAGCCCCCCCACAAAGAGGCCACGAGAACTGGACTTCCGAGAAGGATAGTGCCTTCCGAGAAGGATAGAGGCTTCCCTGAGAAACCCACCCCTGCAGAGATGCACTGGGAGTCACCAGGGACAGCCCGGCCTCCCCCGGCCAAATCCTGGCGGCCGCAACCACACACTAGGACCAAGGATCTGGGCTGTACATACCCATGACAGGTAATTTTCCACGCCCTCTGGCTCCTCAGCCCTCCAGACCCCTCCGCCTCCACCTCCTAAGCCCTGTGCCCACTCCCCTTGCCTTGGAAGCCTCTTCACAGTCCTGTCTCAATTGCTGGAGGGTCTTTTGCAGCTGGACGTTCTGCTGTTCCAGCTCCCGGCCTCGATCAGCCTCGACCCTCAGCTGCTTCTCCAACTCCCGCTCCCGGTGTCGCCCGGCCACCTCCTGGCTCTGCCGCTCTGCCCGCAGCTCCTTCAGCTCCTCCTGTGTCCGGCGCAGCTCCTAGGAGGGAAGGGGCATGGCAACAGGCCAGAAGGCCGGCGGGGACACCAGCACGTGGAGAAACTGAACCCCCGCACATTGCGGGAGGGAGTGTAAAATGGTGTGGCTACCCGGGAAAGGGGTTTGTAGTTTCTCCAAAAGTGAACCCTGGAGTGACCACAGGACCCAGCAACTGAAAACGTACGCACAGGGTGTGGCAAAAGTAGGTTCACAGTTGCAGGTGCAACACAAGAGTTTATTCTTGCATTATTACTTACGAATCATTGTATTGTTTTCCATATGAACAACTGTAAACCTACTTTTGCCACACCCTGTGTATGCCTGAGAGCGTCGAAAACGTGTTCATTTTAAATGTGTACATGAGTGTTCGTAGCAGCACTATTTTTTATGGCTCAAATGGAGGGGTGACCCAAATGTCCACCAGCGGGTGACCAGATAAACAAATGTGGTCTATCCACGCAGCGGAATATTATTCAGCCATAAAAAGTAAAGCACTGGTCATTGCTACAACATGAGTAAACCGTGAAAAACATTACACTGGGTGAAAGAAACCAGACATAAAAAAAAAAAAAAAGCCACATGTTCTAGGAATCCATTTAAATGTAAAGTCCGGATAGGCAAATCCACGGATAGGCAAATCCACAGATCGAAAGTAGATTGGTGGCTGCCAGGGTGGGAAGAATGACTGCTCATGGATATAGGGGTCTTTTTTGGGGTGATGAAAATGTTCTGTAATTCGATAGTGGTGATGGTTGTACAACTTTGTGAATATACTTAAAACCACTAAATTATACACTTTATAAGGGTGAGTTTTATGACATATGCAATAAATCTCCATTTAAAAAATTATATGGAATGAGAATAGATGAGGGTATGGATGAAAAAGGATTAGCTGTTAAAAAATATTTTGAAAACCAAAATATGTGGCACAATACATAGTGGTGCTGCCCTGATTTCTTTTCTAAAAAGTTAAAACATGAGCTCTGGTTCTAATTCTTTAGCTATCAGCTACTTCTGAAATTCAGACAGGACCGTAATTAGGCTGAAAGGTTATATAACACAGGGTAAGTCTTCAATGTGAGAAACTAACAAAACTAATTACGAAGAAAAAGAAAAATAACACATTGTATGGTGTATATTGAACTGGGTCAGTCTGTTTTCCTAATGTATACTTTGCTTATTGGCTAAATACTTGATAAAATATACTTAATATATAAGATAAATTAAATACTAGTTATTACTTTTTCGCTTTATCCAGCATAATATATCAACTGAGATTGTCCAGAGGAATGCCTAGGTTCACTATGTCAACTAATATAGTGAACAGATTTCAGACTATCCTTGATACTCGTTCACTTCATAACAATATTTTAAATTAAATATCTTAATAATTTAAGAGTACTTTTGATTTCATAACCACCAAATATATTTGGTTAACATTTATTATGTTTTTCTCCACCAAATACTTTGTGGTAAGCTCAGGCATTTATGTATCTGGAAAATCATCACTTAAAAATATGATTACCTTGATTACAATTAGGCAGTCTTATAGTACAGGCATGATAAATAAGCATTGACTAATTAATACTTATTAACTGAGCACCTGCTATGTATAGCATTGGAAACCAGCAGAGTGAATCAAAGGAATGTAGACCTACAAGGAAACTCAGGCGGCCATAAATGTCAGTTCTCTAAAATTAATGAAAATATTTTCTAAGTTTCTAAATCACCCAAAACAATTAGTTGCTTTCTTGGCCTTGATAAACTAATTCTAGGAACATGAAAAAAGTATTTGTGTGTTCACTTCAATTTTATGCCCTTAACATTTATAAAATATCCATGTATGATAAAACATTTAATTCTACGCCTGGATTCTATACTCTACGCAGCTTTCAAATTACCACGTGGCTTCCCATTTAGGTCAGCTGGCTGGGCCAATGCAAGTATTCCAGTCCATGTGGCGACAACTCTCATTGGAAGTGAATAAACAGATGCTCTAATGTTTGTTTTAAAATTTAGTTAATGAGTACCCTCTGAGAGACAGAGCAGCTCTTGCTATGTGACCAAGTTAGGTTTCCAAACTTGCAAAAGAAATGACCCTGAAGTTTCACAAATCCACCTAAATGCTGTTACGCATGAGGTCTCTTGGGAAGCAGCCAGCAGCCTCTTGATACACTATTCAACCTGGACACTAAGGGCCGTTTCCCCTAGAAACTTCTATTCTCAGTGAGACCAGCCAGCCCGGCTGGGTCAAAGACTATGTGCTGGGACGAAATACGGCTGGGCAGGCAGGATGGGGCCTGCAAACCAAGCCCGAGGGAGATAGCCACATTCATGTGGGGATCCTCATGGAAAGGCGAGGCGGGCTCCTAACACCCCAACCTTCCCTTCTGCCCCCAACTCCCAAATACCTTCTTGAGCTCCTCCGCCTGGCGAGACTCTCCAGCACCAGCTCGGGCCTGCCCCAATTCCCTTTGCAAGGCATCTATCTTCTCCCCAAGCTCCTCTTCCATCTCCTCCTTCTCCATCCGCAGCTGCATGAGTCTGAGCCCAGACAGGTGAGTTAAAAGGGGAAAGGGACAGGGTCAGGCCACCTGCCTGGGAGAGGTTAGCAGGACAATGAAAACCACCTCCCTGGAGGCTAATACACTGGGTACCCAGTCTCAGGAGGGAGGAAGCTGGATATAAAAAATAGCAGTTTGAGAAGCAGAAAGTAGAGAGTGCAGCAGGAGTGGAAAGGAAGTGGGCTATGGATAAGAACCATGGATATGTATTCCTGGGAGAGGGGCAAGGTCCTTACTCTTGCTTGGTGGCTCTAAGCTCCTCTTTGTTCTTCTGAAACATGCTCTGCCAATGCCCTGTCTCCTCTGAGGTCTCCTCCAGCTCCCTCTGCAGCCCCCGCACCAGGGCCGACATCCTCTGCTTCTCGGCCTCTAATGCTGCATGGTCCTAAGGAAGGGGAGAGTCAGAGGACCAGAACGCTTAGACGGGAGAGCTCACTTCACACCAGTGAGAATGTAGAAGGGCAGGCCCAGGCCGAGGGCATCCGGTGACACCCGGTGACACCCGGTGAAACCCTAAGGGAAGGTTCTCCCTCCAGGTCATTATCTACACCCCTCCATTATCTATAGCAGGGGTGGGGAACCTTTTTCTGACAATAACCATTTGGATATTTATAACATCATTCATGGGCCATACAAAATTATCAACTTAAAAATTAGCCTGCTGTATTTGGTCAAACATTTAATTAACTCACCCCTAATGCCTTGGCAGGGCCAGACCAAATGATTTTGCGGGCCTTACATGGCCCACAGGCCGGACGTTCCCCACCCCTGATCTACAGGAAGCCTCCTCCCATTATTTCCCCATGGGGTTTTGACTACACGCCCTCTGGTACTTCCGACCTGCACACCCTCCTCTGCCACTACAGGTTTCCTGACCAAGGTTTTCATTACATCTCACATGTGTCTTCTAGGGGGAGTCCCATGACAGCCATGAAAAGTCCAAAAATACCAAGACTTCAGGGTAGCCCCCTTCCCAGGCCCTGCTCCTGTCACATGCCTGGGTTGCATCTTGCATGCTCCGGCGAAGCTGCTCCGCATCTCTCTGGTACTGCTGCCGCACATTCTCCACCTCCTGGTCACGGGAGGCCACCTCCTCCTTCAGGGCCCCCTTCAGGGCTGTCAGTTCCCGCTCCCTCAGCCTCAGCTGCTCCTCTACGCGCTGTTTCCCCTCCAAGACCTCTTCAAGAAGTTCCCGGGTCTCTAACAAGTCCTGGGGAAAGTGCAAGTGCAAGTACAGAGGTGACCACCGGGTAGGATCCACCTGTCTGGACATTCATTCAGTCAATCAAAACATTGTTACCGAGCGCCTTATAATCTGTTAGGCCTGGTACCAGGTGCTCTGTGACCTCCAAGAGGCCTAGGGGAAAACCCACCATTCTGGGCTCTATTAGGTCTGTCTGAAAGCATACTTAGGGGTACTCCCATACTCTGAGGGTGCTCTAGCTGAAAGGAAGCAGGGGCTGGGGTCCCCAACCCATCTCCCTACCTTCATTAGCACTTGCTTAGCAGGCTCAGGACCTTGGGCCTGTTTCAGCTTGTCCTGCAGCTCCATCACCTGGGTCTCCAGCCCATGTCGCACCCTCTCGCCCTGGTCCAGGAGGAGCTTCATGTTCTGGAGCCTAATCATTAACAACGGACCACATTATTGAGCACTACATGTCAGAGAGTTTTCTAAACACTTTACATATATTATTTCATTTAAACCTCCTTCAAGTCTTTGTTTAAATCTTAATAAGAACTCCCCTAGCCCTGGCCGGTGTTGTACAATGGTTAGTGTTGGCCTGTGGACTGAAGGGTTCCATTCCCAGTCAAGGGCATGTACCTGGGTTTTGGGTTCAATTCCTGGCCCCGTTGGGGCACGTGTGGGAGGCCATCAATCAATGTGTCTCTCTCACATTGATGTTTCTCTCTCTCCCTCTCTCCCTCCCTCCATCCACTCTCTCTAAAAAAATCAATGGAAAAAATATCCTCAGGTGAGGATTAACAACAAAAAATAACCTCCCCTAACTACTTTATTTAATACTGTAACCTGCTCCCCCATAACCTGACCCTTCTGATCTGCTATAACTTACTCTACTTCTCACATATGAAATGTTTACTTAAGAATATATTTATTGCCCTTGCTGGTTTGGCTCAGTGGACAGAGCGTCAGCCTGCAGACTGAAGGGTCCCAGGCTCGATTCTAGTCAAGGGCACATGCCCGGGTTGCGAGCTCAATCCCCAGTGGAAGGTATGCAGGAGGCAGTCGATCAATGATTCTCTCTCATCATTGATGTTTCTATCTCTCTTTCCCTCTCCCTTCCTCTCTGAAATCAATAAAAGTATATTTTTTAAAAAAGAATATATTTATTGTTTACAGTCTGTTACCTCTCACTAGACACTGTGCTTCTGAAGAGCAGGGCTCTTCCTCTGTACGGCTCACTGATGTACCTCAGGACTCTAGATCAGTGCATCACACAGCATTCATTGCAAAAACATCTGCTGAATGAAGGACTGAATCCTCACAACAATCCTGAGAGGTACTATCATTAATCCCATTTTACAGATGAAAAACCTGAGGCCGAGAGGCAAACCAGGTAACCTAACTCATGCACCATCACCATTACTGATAGAGAAGGTAAAGAAAGGGCTCATACCTATCTTTACACCATCTCTGCCGGCCCCTTTCAGCTTCTGGAGAATTCCCTGTCTCCCTCTGCCCACAGGCAACCTCTAAATCCAACCTCGGGCCCCATGCAGCCTCCCCTCAGCCCCTCCCATGCACCATCAGCTGCACTCACTCCTTCGTGCTCTGCTGGGCCTCCCCCATCCTCCTCTCCAGGAGCTCCTGCAGTCGGCTGCACTCTTCCGCCTTCTCCTCCAGCTGCCGCTCCAGCCCAACCCGGGATGGCTCCAGTTTCTGCCGTTTCTGAAAAGGAGAGGAAAGTATGTGGAGAGCAAGGAAAGCCTCTGAGAAGAACCAGGAATCATGGGAATTCTAACATTTACTGACACTCACTATATAGCAAGCTCTGTACTAGGGAACTTATGCAGATTATCTGCACTTAATCCTCATAAGAAGCCTTGGTATTTGTGATGGCTTAACATACATCCACAAATTTTTTAAATTCCTTTCAAAAAGGGAAGACTCTGCCCTTGAGTATGGGCTGGGCTTAGGGACTCTCTTCTAACAAATAGAAAAGGGGGGTGGGGGGGAATAACATGTATTTTCTGAGACAAGGTCATAAAAAAGGCATCCCAGCTTCCTTCTCTCTCATTTCACTCACTCTGGGGGAAGGTAGTTGCCATATTGTAGGGACATATTGCAAGCAATCCTATGAAGAGATCCACACAGCAAAGAACGGAGGCCTCCAACCAACAGCCATAGAATACGCCATTTTAGAAGCAGATCCTCCAGTTCCAATCAACTCTTCCAATAACTGTAGCTCCAGTCAGTACCTTGAATGGAACCTCATAAAAGACTCTGAGCCAGAACTGCCCAGCTACGCTGCTCCTCAGACACTGGGAGATGTTGGCATGTTCAGCTTTGAGGTAATTTGTTACACAGCAGTAGCTAACTAATACAGTTCAATTATTATCCCCACTTTACAGTCAAGGCAATGGAGGCTTAGAACAGTTAAAGAACTTGCCCAAGGTGCTACAAAGCCAACAACTAAGGGCGCCGGGATTTGAAGTGTTAGTTTGACTCACAGCTCACCATTTAACTACGACACTAAACAGAAAACAAAGGCAGTTACAACCCACCACTTACGGAGCACCAACAACATACAGGCAATACTGAAAACATTGGAAGCAGTATTTTTTGTGGGGGGAGGGCAGGAAGGGAAGTACACAGACGTTAGAATAAATTAACTTGTGATTTCAAATGTCTTCTCTGCAACTTACTACCTTGAGCAATTCACTTAACCTCTTTGACCTTCAATTTTCTCATAAAAAAAAAAAGTCCAGGATGCCTACCTTACAGGGTCACTATAATTATTACGTAGTATCCAGAAGAGCACCTACTACAAAAATTATACTTAATAAAGGACAGCTACTATTATCACCATCATTATGATGATGATGAAAAGAACTGAGGTAAGTAATTTGCTCCAGATTTATACAGCCAGTAAGTGGCAGCGCCAGGATGGGAACTGCCAAAGGAAATGGAATGAAAAGTAGCTGGACTCCTGATGAATGTGCTCTTCCCGTCTAAGCTCCAGAGAAGCCCAGAAGTCCTTGCTGGGACCGGCACACACCCTTGTCTCACAGGACACAGGCGTGCTTACCCCATTACTTGGAGGAGCCAGCCCAGGTTAAGGTTCTCCCCACAGTGGTTCTTCCTCCCTCCTGTGCCTCTAGCCTCCCCTCACCTTCACCTCTTCATCCAGCTTTTGCTGTAGTTCCTCCACTTTTCGGCTGAGTTCACCCTGCCCTGCCGGGGACTTAGCAGAACCAGGAGCAGCCATCTGCCGGAGACAATGGTGGGGAAGGAAGTGAGTCCACGCTGACCCTGACCCTGACCCAGAACCTGACCCTTGCTCCCACCTTGAGAAGGCCACTCACCACCAGAGGCTGCATCTGCTCCAGCACCAAACTGACCTTCCTCCTCACAGATGTTTCACTTTCTGAGCTCCTGGGAGATAAAAGGACAGAAGCAAAGGTTAGGGGAGGGAAGAGGTAGCGGAGATGAGGGGAGTTAGGGTGAAGAGCCTGGGGGATGGGAAAGAAAGCTAGAAGGAAAGAAGGGGGGTCCCGCTCACCCCTCCCTCAGGATGCCATAGATGGTGGCCTTCACGTGGTCCACACCGCCTGGTGGGGTTGCCTCCTGCTGGTCTCGAAGAAGGTCTGGAGTTGATTTGAACTGCAAAAAAGTAAACCCAAAGAAACAGGAATATTAAGCCAGAGCCTGTGTGAGGTTCAGATGGGCCAGAAGTGGCAATTAGGAGACCAGGCCCTTCAAGCATGAACAAGCCTGAAGTCAGGTAAAGAGGCAGCAAGAGCACTGAGGCCTGAGCCACAGGCCAGGGAGGATACACCTCTCGCTACTGTTGCAAACCAGCTTTTCCTCAACAAGCAGATCTCAACCAGCGGTGAGCTGTATCACAAGTAATTCTGCACTAATGACAGTTCATGTATTCGCGTTTGTAAATGATTTACTATTAGAATGGGCTTCACTTTGTCTCGGGGTACAATCACTCCCCCACTTACTCGCATTCCTGAGTGGGAGACAAAGATGGGAGTTTTGGCAAGAGCACCAGGGAGCTGCTCCTATCCTCCGAACCTGCCTTATGCACGCAACAGTCCTAGCAAACGCTAGTGAATGAGGCACAGAAAGTCACTATCCATGCTTGTGAACGGTGATTTTACAGTTAGTTCTGTTTCCTTTCTAATTTTGCCCATGGAAATCTGTCCACGTGGATGGAAGAAGTGAAAGACAAAAGGTGGAAACTTTCTGCCCTCGGTTATTTGAACCAGCAAGGGGTCCCAGGGCATGGGTCAGGGCTGACGAGAAGGGGCCAGGGTTTGGGAGCAGAGAGGTGGGGTCTGACCTGCAGCATGGCAGGGTCCTGTGTCCTCCCTCGAGGCTCCTCAAAACTCTGAAGGACCCAGTCCTGGGTCTGACGGGAACGGCTGAACCCACTGGGAGAGTTCTGGCTCTGTATCGGCTGTTTCAAGCTGCCCACGTGGCTGTCATGCTTTCTGCTAGGGCTCCAGTGGTGGGGGGACCTGCGCTCCCGTTCCTCAAGGGTGTCCCGTGGGAGCCGGTTGTCCAGGCTCTGGCTCCGCTTGCGCTGTTCAGGGGGCATCGAACGCATGCGGCGGCCAGTCCGGCCCCGGGCCTGGCCCCCATGGCGACTGTCAAACTTGTTGATGAGTGAGTCCACTGAAGACAGAGGAGCAGTGTCAATGGTGCTCCCTGGGGGAGCTCCCTGGGGGGCCAGCTCCAGCAGGCTGGTGCTCCTGTTGCCCGGACCCATAGGGGCAGGGCCTGTCAGCGAGGCCTGGGACTGGGAGCGCAGCAGCCGTCCATTCCAGGGGGCCCCAGGCTCCTCATCAGACATGCTGTCCTGCAAGCGGCCAGACAACTCCTTGGCCCGAGAGTAGGAGCTCTCGGGGAATTCCGAGTCGGAGCTCAGAGCTCCCGGGGCCCCTCTGCTGTTGGCTCCCTTGATTTGGACCCCAAAAGAGTCGCCCCCTTTGTCCCCGCTGTTGAGCACCACGAAGGGCTGTCCAGCGATGCCCTGCACACGCACGGCGACCCCATAG
The DNA here is from genome assembly GCF_000412655.1 of Myotis brandtii. Lineage (NCBI taxonomy): Eukaryota > Metazoa > Chordata > Mammalia > Chiroptera > Vespertilionidae > Myotis > Myotis brandtii. The sequence goes on along the minus strand of NW_005370478.1, from coordinate 365,799 downwards.
CTGCTGGCTCTTGCATCCTTAGCTGGGCGTCGCCCCCCATGACGCAGGGTGCCCATCTCTGTGGTGCCCACTGGATCTGTGATGAAGCGAATCTGGACTCCATGGTCTACAGGGCTCCGGGGCTCGGCCATGGTGAACGCCTGCTCCATGGGCCGGAAGGTCCTAGAAGATGAAGAAAAGCAGGTAAGCAGAAACCCAGGAACCTCCTCTCCCCAGTTGTGTGAAGGTGATTGTCCTGTCAGTTCCTTCCGTGTAAAACTGTGGTTTTCATACTTGATCTGAGCAGCAGGAGCATCCCCAAGGCCTATGAAAACACACACTGCTGGACCCACTCCCAGAGTTTCTGACTCAGTAGGTCTGGAGCGAGGCCTGAAGATTTCCATTTCTAACAAGTCCTGCCTAACAGACACCTCCACTCAATGGAACAATGGGGCCTCCAGTCCTACAGCTCATTTCAAATACAGAAGAACCCCAAGGTGTTCTAGCCCATTTCCGGGATGCGTAAGCCGACAGCAGTGATGTATCTGGATTGGGGGTACTGAGAGCGAGGGACAGGGATGGGTAAGTGACTGGCTTTCTATGGTGTATCTCTCTTTGTCCCTTTTGAATTTTGGAACCATGCAGCTGTGTTGCCTATTCAAGAAAAAAATACGTAAATAACATGTAAGAGTCCCAGTTCAAGGGGCCCCAGGACAGGCAGACTTGTGCCACCTGAGGGCCAGAGCCAAGCCCACCCACAGGCCAGCTCCCCCATCCACATTGCCCAAGCTCAGCGTCAGCAAATGGAATGTCCTGCAGGTGTGCTCTGGCGCCCGGAACTTGGGGAGGAGCAGTGAATAAGAACTCCAGCTTCTGCTAATCTCCACCAGAGCCTTGCACCAAACTGGAGGAGGGGCCTCTAACGTGCCAGACAAAGACACAAACATACCCAGCTCCACCTCCCAGGGGAGCTCTGGGCCAAGGAAACTTGGCAAGGGCTTGTCGAAGTGCTGGGAAGCCCAGGAAACTGGTGAGAGGAGAAGGTAGGGCCAAACTCCAGGTGAGGAAGGGCTCGGTGGGAGGGAGTCTCCTGCAGAAGGAAGAGCATTCCTAGCATTCCAGGCCCTTCCCCTCCAGAGAAAGGAACAGGGAGGGAGGAGCCCCTTATTGGGGGGAAAAAAAACACCTCAACACCTTTTTCAGTGTTGAGACTTCATTAGAGAACATAATGAAAGCAATACCCCCTCCCCCGCAGAAGAGAGCCCACCCAATCTTTACCACAGAATCTCAAGAGGGTCACATGAACACCTTAAGGTCCGCCAATGAGTCCAAGGACCCCTGTCTTCCACTCTTCAAGCATCAGGGAAGACCTTAACCAAGGTCTTATCTGACTCAGATACCCTACACCAGTGATGGCGAACCTATGACACGCGAACTCATTTTTTGGTTGATTTTTCTTTGTTAAATGGCATTTAAATATATAAAATAAATATCAAAAATATAAGTCTTTGTTTTACTATGGTTGCAAATATCAAAAAATTTCTATATGTGACACGGCACCAGAGTTAAGTTAGGGTTTTTCAAAATGCTGACACGCCGAGCTCAAAAGCAAGGGTCCCAGGTTCGATTCCGGTCAAGGGCATGTACTTTGGTTGCGGGCACATCCCCAGTAGGGGGCGTGCAAGAGGCAGCTGATCGATGTTTCTAACTCTCTATCCCTCTTCCCTCTTCTCTGTAAAAAATCAATAAAATATATTTTTTTAAAAAGGTTCGCCATCACTGCCCTACATAGCAGGCTATTTAGTTGTCAGGGCCCTATGTTGGAATTCAAGTGAGAAATGGAATCAGAAAAGAAGCCACAAGGCAAAGGGATATGTTTTCCAAACCACTTGTCCAGTAGAAAAGGCACTGGACTAGAATCAGAATCTGGCCTGGAATCCTAGCTCTGCTCTTCACCTGATGTACATAACCCTGGGCCAATCACAACTTTCCCGAGTCTCAGTTTCCTCATCTTTCAAATGGGTATAGCGATCATACCTCATGAGGTAATTACCTGTGAGAATTAGACAATAATTCCATGGGTGTATACAACTGTAAAAAATGTATCGTTATACACTCAATATTTTTGCACTTTATTTACTGGGGTTCTACTTGAGTAAAAACATCAAGATATTAAACATGAGTTCACCTCGCAGCATATGCCTGTCGCGAAACTGACAACACAGTAAGTACCCTGCACACCTGCTGCTCCTTCCAACAGGACTTCCTGGCGTCACCTGGCTCATAGATGGATGTCACTTCCTCAGAGAAGCCTTCCCTCGCCACTCCTCACAAACTAGGTCAGAACCATGCTTCATGCTCCACCATTGTCCTTCAGTGAGTCTGCCTCGGCTTATTTTTATATATTTATCACAGCGATTCATTGCTTCCTGTCTGTCCCCCCACTAGACTGTAAGCTCCTCGAAGGCAGAAGAACATGGCTCTTCACTGACTCCTGTGTCCCCAGGATCTGGCACATTGTAGATGTGGGTAAATACTCGTTCAAGGTTGTATCTTGAACCAAGGCAGCCTCACATAGCAGTGGGATTTGCCCAAAGATTCCTCATGGCCATTTCTCGTCTGCCCTAGTAACAAGACCTCTTCCTGGCCTGGACTCAGTCATAATTTTGGAACCAGATGTGCCTAGACTGCAAGCTCTCAGAAGTCACATTATTTATTCATCATACAGCTCTACCCTGCCAGGACATCTCCTGATCTTCAAGATCCAGGTCAAGAAGTTCCCAGGCTTGGCTCAGCAGAGTGCACAGCCCCTTGCTCACCCAAGAGCAGCAAGCTGTTCGGAGGCAGCCTCGACCGCACCCTCCGGTCCCAGTGACTCCCTAACCTCACACACCTTCAGTCCCAGGACGTGTGGGTCAGAGGCCAGGAGGGCTGAAGGAATCTTTGGGGTGGGTCAGAAAGCAGGGCTCTAAATGATTCAACACGGAAAACCCGAAACCTATCCGCCTTCAGTTACAGAGGACAGCGGGGCGGGGCCAGGGAGCAGGGCAGCTCCAAAGCCTTGCGTAAGGCTCAGAGGCAGGTAAACAGTGATCTAGCGCCAGGCAACATGGATGGAGTGCAGAGCCTTCACTCTCACCAGATGCCTGACCCTGCTTTTCCCTCCCCTGGCTATGCCCAAGGCGTTCCTCACCAACTGTACCCTGGGAAGAGACCAGGCCTCAAGGCGATTCAGCTTCATCTGTCTGCCTCTGTCCTTCCGGTCTGCACCGAGGGGAAGGACGCTGCACTGGTACCAAACAGCCACTTCCCCCTGAGTTACACATTAGCCTGCCCTGCCCCAATTCCATCACCTCTGGCCCAGCCATAGCGTCTGGCTCCCAACTAGGAGTGACAGGGTCTCTGCACTACGGGCAGGAAGTGGGGGTGGGGTGGTTTGGGCTGTGCGGAAGAACCGAGAGACCAGGGCTGGGGAATAAGCTAGACGCTACATACTTGGCAGATTTAGAAAACGGGAGAACTGGAATAGAGATTAGACTCCCCTCAGAAGTAACAAGGCAAGCAAATGGTCAAAATAGAAAAGGGCAGCTCAGTGACCTTGATCATTCAGCTCCTATGTTCTCCTCGTTACAGAGATAAGAAGGTTCCCTGTGAATCCAAAAAGAATCCCGCAAGTGGACTCCTGGCTCGGTCCACTAAAAAAGCCGAAACCCGAGAGCCAGGCTAGAGCTGCTTGGCCAGTGAGGGGGGGAAAAAAACACACAATGAGGAACTGGGCCCCTGCAAACTGGCTGGACTGGTTTGAGAGGCAAGGGGAAAGGGAGGGCCAGGGAGACTCCACGGGCAGCTGGTAAGGCCTGAGTTACTCCACACCACAGAGGAGGCCGAGGGGCAAAGCCATGGGCAGGGACTCTGTCTCCCAGAGATGCCAGGGCCCAGGCTCTGAAGGAGGAGGCAGAAGGTAGAGGGGGAACGGGCGGGAGGAGCAGATGCACAAAGAACCTGGTGAAGGACTGGCCAGTGTGTGGCAGGAAGACTTGGCCTCTCTCTACTCCTCCCTCTCAAGTCCCCAAAGATGCATTCCTGATCCCACCTTTACCTTGGCCACCTCTCTGGACCTTAGTCCTCCCCTCCCCCACACAAGGAAAAGCAGCCCTGTCTGTCCCCTTCTGACCTCCCATGGAGGTGAAGGCATGCAGGTCAGACCCTCGGAAGCCAGATCCTCTTAGGGTCCGGCAAATCTCGGGATTATCAGTCCCCTGGCGCCAGCCCCCTACTCCCAAATATCCAGGATGAAAGAAGAGGTGCGGAGGCACGTGTAGGGCAACATAGCGGTTGCTAATTATTTCCCAATTACAACAACTTTCCTCAGGCAGGGCATCAAAGGGGCCAAGCTAAGGCTGGCTCTGGCTCCCTTTCCTGCCTACGGCAAGGGAATCTGCCTCACAAGTCTTGTCCGGGCCTCAGTGTGCACCTCGCATCCAGCTGGAGACTTGGAGGTGCTAACTCCCCTCCAGTCTTGTGGTCTCCTGAAGAGTCCCGTCTATTTCCTGCATCACTGGTGCCTACTGCCGGTCTGAGAGCCATCGTGGTCTGGGAGTCAGGGGTGTCAGGGGTGGTTTCAGGGAGTAATGGGACTCTTCCGAGAGGCATCCAGGAGACTGGTTAGGCTCCCAAACCTCACCCAATGGCCCCTCTAAAAGTGCAGGAGAAGGTACCTGTGCTTGGGGGGAGGGCTTGATTCGTCCCGGAAAGAGGCCTCATGAGAAAGCAATAGTTCTAGGTATTCTGTAGGCCTGAGGATCTTGCTTCCTCGTATCCCTTTCTAGGGAGGCACTCTTTCAAGAGGAAGAAGGAAAAATTCTCCCTGCCATGAAAGCAAAGAGGACAGAAACCGAAAGCCTTAGTTTCACACCAGCACGGAGATGGGAGCCCCCTTGGTCCGCCCCTCGGTGTCGCTTATTTGCGACTGTCTTCCCCTGCAGGTGACTGGCGAGAGCAGGTGCCACACCTCAGAGCCATCTCAAAGCCAGAGGGGTGTCAGCACCAGCGACCCCGGCCGTCCCGTCGCGGGGACAGCCTCGGGGAAGCGGCACCTTCCCATGCCCTCCCCGTTCCGTCTCCGAGCCCTTTGCCCAGCGAAGACGAACTCCTTCCCCTCCAGCACCCCAGTCTCCCCCAGAAAGTCTGCCGCTGGGACCGGGCGCCTGACCTCCAGAGAGATCCGGGCTCTGAAACGCTCTTATGTCCTGGGAATAACCTTCGCCTCGGGCGCCCCTCCCTCACCTGGCACCCTCCCAGGCACCTGGCACCCTCCCAGGCACCTGCCTCTTGCACCCCAGAGTGGGGACCAGCTCTTAATCAGAACTCCCACTGTACCTTGACCTCCCCTCCTGTTCCCAACTGTGCCCCGGAGGGAGGTAGCCCTGATCGCCACGACCCCCGCCCCTCGGGGATACACCTGAGGCCCGCTGGCCTCTCAGGTGCCCTTGCCCCGACCCTGGGCGGCGAGGGGCCGCAGGAGGCCATTTTTTGGGGGGGGTCCCCTCCCCCAAGAGCGCCCCGCCTGGGTTCCATCCCGGGAGCCTCGGGCCAGAGCATCTTCTGGGCTCAGCTGGAAAATAGCTCGCGGCCTCCGATGTTCTCAACCGCCACCGCTGTCCAAACCCCTTTCTGCCCTGCACCCACCTTCGCATAGACCAGGCTACTCTTCCGTCGCTTCTGCAGAAAATATGCCTGGCCCCCCAGCTTTGGAGCCTCCTTCACTCCGCTCGCCTCCCTTTCCCCCAACCTGCGCCAGAACCCAATCTCGAACTTCCTTCCCCATCCCCTGGCCGCCACAAAGCATTTTCACCGTAGTATTTATCATCTTCCAAATTATGTCACTCAGTCTTAGAAATCATAGTCATCCTTTGCCTTTTGTCCTACGGTAAGTTCCACCAGAGCAGGGATCTCTTGTTTGGGTGCATATTAGAGCTTAATACATATCTATGGAATGAATGGGAACGGGGGATGGAGTTTACATTGAATAGGAATGATCTTCATTCCAAATGGAAGGGGACTCAACCCCAGATTGTAAATCCACTATTTAAAAGGTGGGGGAGTTGACCCAGCCCCCAGGAGGGTAAAGTTGGGGGAGGGGGGTGCTCAGCAAATTCGAGGCACTGCTAATACACCAGCTGTGGTTAAACAGCACGGCTGTGAAGGTTGGCTTCCTACCTAGATGGTAGCCATTGAGATATGTAGCAAAGAGAATGAGTTAGCTTACGTCGCTGGGCTCTGGATCTTGTCCAGAAACATCTCTTGTGTACGCATTTAGGGTTAAAGAGGAGTCTGAAATGCAGCTGACAGTCCGGTTTGTTCACGGAAACTATTTCTTTCCCCTCCCCCTCGGGCTTCAGAAGCTAGGTGTGTGTCCTGGAGGGTAAAGTCCATCCACCAGTTTCTTAGCTGGGATGCAAAGTCTCTGCATTCCAAAGGAAGCTTTATGAAAGGTTAGAGTCATCCAACCGGCCCGCGCCCTGCGCAGGAACAGCAAAAAGCGGTGTGGGGGTGGGGACCCGAAGATAAAGTGGCCCTCGGACCGTTCCTCTCCTGATGAGGGTGGTGGATGGGGGAGCTGTTAAACGGGGAGTGTGTGTGTGTGTGTGTGTGTGTGTGTGTGTGTGTGTGATTGTTGAATTGACCCAGAGACTTAGCGTATTTGTAGTAAATAAGAAGTAAGGGTGGTAAAGGAGACTCCCACCCCAGCACTCTGAACGGAGACCAGGAGGAAAACCCGGGAGTCCTGTGAGTCACCATCATGTCATCTGTTCCTCAAGGAAGCACTCAGTCCCAGGACACCATCAGGCACAGGTGGTAAAGGTGACACCGAGGTCTCTTTCCAGAGTTTGTGGTCCCTCTTCTTTTTAATTTTTATTTTTTTTATTGATTTCAGAGAGGAAGGGAGAGGAAGAGAGAGAAACCAATAATGAGGGAGATTCACTGCACGCCCCCTACTGGGGATGGAGCCAGCAATCTGGCATCAAACCAGTGACCTCTTGGTTCCTGGGTCGAAGCTCAACCACTGAACCACACCAGCCGGGCTGTGGTCCCTCTTCTTAATAAATGTTACAATTTGCCAAAACTGGCCAGTTTATAAATATGGCAAAGGTAGAAAATTAGAGAAAGTACAACATTCAGGAAGAAGAAAAATATAATATTGACATGCAAGAGGGTAATTTTACTTTTGTGAAATAGTGTAAGAAAACACATTCTAGGTAAATTGGAGGTTTCATCAAAGCAGTGAATTTGGAGCCAAATTCCTGTTTTACAATTCTTGCCTGAGTTCTCCAAGACTATCCCCAGGACCACTAACAACTCGACTGAAATTA